>NC_053389.1:145500234-145851528 GCF_905171765.1 Bufo bufo
GTGCCTGGGCCTAAATGTGACAGTGGCCTGTTCCAGTGGTGGGTGACGTGAAAGCCTGATTCTCTGCTTTGACATGAAGACAGATTCTGTGCTGACATAAGGCCAGATTCTCTGTTACGGGACCTCTCTCCTCTGCCTGGGTGCCTGGGCCTAAATGTGTGACAGTGGCCTGTTCCAGTGGTGGGTGACGTGAAGCCTGATTCCTCTGATTCCATGAAGACTGATTTTGCGCTGACATAAGGCCAGATTCTCTGTTACGGGACCTCTCTACTCTGCCTGGGTGCCTGGGCCTAAATGTGTGACAGTGGCCTGTTCCAGTGGTGGGTGACGTGAAGCCTGATTCTCTGCTTTGACATGAAGACAGATTCTGTGCTGACATAAGGCCAGATTCTCTGTTACGGGACCTCTCTCCTCTGTCTGGGTGCCGGGGCCTAAATATGTGACAGTGGCCTGTTCCAGTGGTGGGTGACGTGAAGCCTGATTCTCTGCTATGACATGAAGACAGATTCTGCTGCTGACATAAGGCCAGATTCTCTGTTACGGGACCTCTCTCCTCTGCCTGGGTGCCTGGGCCTAAATGTGTGACAGTGGCCTGTTCCAGTGGTGGGTGACGTGAAGCCTGATTCTCTGCTATGACATGAAGACAGATTCTGTGCTGACATAAGGCCAGATTCTCTGTTACGGGACCTCTCTCCTCTGCCTGGGTGCCTGGGGCCTAAATGTGTGACAGTGGCCTGTTCCAGTGGTGGGTGACGTGAAGCCTGATTCTCTGCTATGACATGAAGACAGATTCTGCTGCTGACATAAGGCCAGATTCTCTGTTACGGGACCTCTCTCCTCTGCCTGGTGCCTGGGGCCTAAATATGTGACAGTGGCCTGTTCCAGTGGTGGGTGACGTGAAGCCTGATTCTCTGCTATGACATGAAGACTGATTCTGCTGCTGACATGAAGGCCAGATTCTCTGTTACGGGACCTCTCTCCTCTGCCTGGGTGCCTGGGCCTAAATATGTGACAGTGGCCTGTTCCAGTGGTGGGTGACGTGAAGCCTGATTCTCTGCTATGACATGAAGACAGATTCTGTGCTGACATAAGGCCAGATTCTCTGTTACGGGACCTCTCTCCTCTGCCCTGGGTGCCTGGGGCCTAAATATGTGACAGTGGCCTGTTCCAGTGGTGGGTGACGTGAAGCCTGATTCTGTGCTATGACATGAAAACTGATTCTGTGCTGACATAAGGCCTGATTCTCTGTTACGGGACCTCTCTCCTCTGTCTGGGTGCCCTGGGCCTAAATGTGTGACAGTGGCCTGTTCCAGTGGTGGGTGACGTGAAGCCTGATTCTTTGCTATGACATGAAGACAGATTCTGTGCTGACATAAGGCCAGATTCTCTGTTACGGGACCTCTCTCCTCTGCCTGGGTGCCGGGGCCTAAATATGTGACAGTGGCCTGTTCCAGTGGTGGGTGACGTGAAGCCTGATTCTCTGCTATGACATGAAGACTGATTCTGCGCTGACATAAGGCCAGATTCTCTGTTACGGGACCTCTCTCCTCTGCCTGGGTGCCTGGGTCTAAATGTGTGACAGTGGCCTGTTCCAGTGGTGGGTGACGTGAAGCCTGATTCTCTGCTTTGACATGAAGACAGATTCTGTGATGACATAAGCCAGATTCTCTGTTACGGGACCTCTCTCCTCTGCCTGGGTGCCTGGGCCTAAATGTGTGACAGTGGCCTGTTCCAGTGGTGGGTGACGTGAAGCCTGATTCTCTGCTATGACATGAAGACTGATTCTGCGCTGACATAAGGCCAGATTCTCTGTTACGGGACCTCTCTCCTCTGCCTGGGTGCCTGGGCCTAAATGTGTGACAGTGGCCTGTTCCAGTGGTGGGTGACGTGAAGCCTGATTCTCTGCTATGACATGAAGACAGATTCTGTGCTGACATAAGGCCAGATTCTCTGTTACGGGACCTCTCTCCTCTGTCTGGGTGCCTGGGCCTAAATATGTGACAGTGGCCTGTTCCAGTGGTGGGTGACGTGAAGCCTGATTCTCTGCTATGACATGAAGACTGATTCTGTCGCTGACATAAGGCCAGATTCTCTGTTACGGGACCTCTCTCCTCTGCCTGGGTGCCGGGGCCTAAATATGTGACAGTGGCCTGTTCCAGTGGTGGGTGACGTGAAGCCTGATTCCTCTGTATGACATGAAGACTGATTCTGCGCTGACATAAGGCCAGATTCTGTTACGGGACCTCTCTCCTCTGCTGGGTGCCTGGGCCTAAATATGTGACAGTGGCCTGTTCCAGTGGTGGGTGACGTGAAGCCTGATTCTCTGCTATGACATGAAGACTGATTCTGCTGCTGACATAAGGCCAGATTCTCTGTTACGGGACCCTCTCTCCTCTGCCTGGGTGCCGGGGCCTAAATGTGTGACAGTGGCCTGTTCCAGTGGTGGGTGACGTGAAGCCTGATTTCTGCTATGACATGAAGACAGATTCTGCGCTGACATAAGGCCAGATTCTCTGTTACGGGACCTCTCTCCTCTGTCTGGGTGCCGGGGCCTAAATATGTGACAGTGGCCTGTTCAGTGGTGGGTGACAGTGAAGCCTGATTCTCTGCTATGACATGAAGACTGATTCTGCGCTGACATAAGGCCAGATTCTCTGTTACGGGACCTCTCTCCTCTGCCTGGGTGCCTGGGCCTAAATGTGTGACAGTGGCCTGTTCCAGTGGTGGGTGACGTGAAGCCTGATTCTCTGCTATGACATGAAGACAGATTCTGTGCTGACATAAGGCCAGATTCTCTGTTACGGGACCTCTCTCCTCTGCCTGGGTGCCTGGGCCTAAATGTGTGACAGTGGCCTGTTCCAGTGGTGGGTGACGTGAAGCCTGATTCTCTGCTATGACATGAAGACAGATTCTGTGCTGACATAAGGCCAGATTCTCTGTTACGGGACCTCTCTCTCTGCCTGGGTGCCTGGGCCTAAATGTGTGACAGTGGCCTGTTCAGTGGTGGGTGACGTGAAGCCTGATTCTCTGCTATGACATGAAGACAGATTCTGCGCTGATATAAGGCCAGAATCTCTGTTACGGGACCTCTCTCCTCTGCCTGGGTGCCTGGGCCTAAATGTGTGACAGTGGCCTGTTCCAGTGGTGGGTGACGTGAAGCCTGATTCTCTGCTATGACATGAAGACAGATTCTGTGCTGACATAAGGCCAGATTCTCTGTTAGGGACCTCTCTCCTCTGCCTGGGTGCCTGGGCCTAAATATGTGACAGTGGCCTGTTCCAGTGGTGGGTGACGTGAAGCCTGATTCTCTGCTATGACATGAAGACAGATTCTGTGCTGACATAAGGCAGATTCTCTGTTACGGGTCCTCTCTCCTCTGTCTGGGTGCCGGGGCCTAAATGTGTGACAGTGGCCTGTTCCAGTGGTGGGTGACGTGAAGCCTGATTCTTTGCTATGACATGAAGACAGATTCTGTGCTGACATAAGGCCAGATTCTCTGTTACGGGCCCTCTCTCCTCTGTCCTGGGTGCCTGGGCATAAATATGTGACAGTGGCCTGTTCCAGTGGTGGGTGACGTGAAGCCTGATTCTCTGCTCTGACATGAAGACAGATTCTGCGCTGACATAAGGCCAGATTCTCTGTTACGGGACCTCTCTCCTCTGTCTGGGTGCCGGGGCCTAAATGTGTGACAGTGGCCTGTTCCAGTGGTGGGTGACGTGAAGCCTGATTCTCTGCTATGACATGAAGACAGATTCTGTGCTGACATAAGGCCAGATTCTCTGTTACGGGACCTCTCTCCTCTGCTGGGTGCCTGGGCCTAAATGTGTGACAGTGGCCTGTTCCAGTGGTGGGTGACGTGAAGCCTGATTCTCTGCTATGACATGAAGACAGATTCTGTGCTGACATAAGGCCAGATTCTCTGTTACGGGACCTCTCTACTCTGCCTGGGTGCCTGGGCCTAAATGTGTGACAGTGGCCTGTTCCAGTGGTGGGTGACGTGAAGCCTGATTCTCTGCTTTGACATGAAGACAGATTCTGCTGCTGACATAAGGCCAGATTCTCTGTTACGGGACCTCTCTCCTCTGTCTGGGTGCCGGGGCCTAAATGTGTGACAGTGGCCTGTTCCAGTGGTGGGTGACGTGAAGCCTGATTCTCTGCTATGACATGAAGACAGATTCTGTGCTGACATCAGGCCAGATTCTCTGTTACTGGACCTCTCTCCTCTGCCTGGGTGCCTGGGCCTAAATGTGTGACAGTGGCCTGTTCCAGTGGTGGGTGACGTGAAGCCTGATTCCCTGCTATGACATGAAGACGATTCTGCGCTGACATAAGGCCAGATTCTCTGTTACGGGACCTCTCTCCCTCTGTCTAGGGTGCCGGGGCCTAAATATGCGACAGTGGCCTGTTCCAGTGGTGGTGTGACGTGAAGCCTGATCTCTGCTATGACATGAAGACTGATTCTGCTGCTGACATAAGGCCAGATTCTCTGTTACGGGACCTCTCTCCTCTGCCTGGGTGCCGGGGCCTAAATGTGTGACAGTGGCCTGTTCCAGTGGTGGGTGACGTGAAGCCTGATTCCCTGCTCATGAAAGACTGATTTTGCGCTGACATAAGGCCAGATTCTTGTTACGGGACCTCTCTCCTCTGTCTGGGTGCCGGGGCTAAATGTGTGACAGTGGCCTGTTCCAGTGGTGGGTGACGTGAAGCATGATTCTCTGCTATGACATGAAGTCTGATTCTGCGCTGACATAAGGCAGATTCTCTGTTACGGGACCTCTCTCCTCTGCCTGGGTGCCGGGGCCTAAATGTGTGACAGTGGGCCTGTTCCAGTGGTGGGTGACGTGAAGCCTGATTCCTTGCTATGACATGAAGACTGATTTGCGCTGACATAAGGCCAGATTCTCTGTTACGGGACCTCTCTCCTCTGTCTGGTGTGCCGGGGCCTAAATGTGTGACAAGTGGCCTGTTCCAGTGGTGGGTGACGTGAAGCATGATTCTCTGCTATGACATGAAGACTGATTCTGCGCTGACCATAAGCCAGATTCTCTGTTACGGGACCTCTCTCCTCTGCCTGGGTGCGGGGCCTAAATGTGTGACAGTGGCCTGTTCCAGTGGTGGGTGAGGTGAAGCCTGATTCTCTGCTATGACATGAAGACTGATTCTGCGCTGACTAGGCCAGATTCTCTGTTACGGGGACCTCTCTCCTCTGTCTGGGTGCCGGGGCCTAAATATGTGACAGTGGCCTGTTCCAGTGGTGGGTGACGTGAAGCATGATCTCTTGCTATGACATGAAGTCTGATTCTGCGCTGACATAAGGCCAGATTCTCTGTTACGGGACCTCTCTCCTCTGCCTGGGTGCCGGGGCCTAAATGTGTGACAGTGGCCTGTTCCAGTGGTGGGTGACGTGAAGCCTGATTCCCTGATTCATGAAGACTGATTTTGCGCTGACATAAGGCAGATTCTCTGTTTACGGGACCTCTCTCCTCTGTCCTGGGTGCCGGGGCCTAAATATGTGACAGTGGCCTGTTCCAGTGGTGGGTGACGTGAAGCCTGATTCTCTGCTATGACATGAAAACTGATTCTGCGCTGACATGAAGCCAGATTCTCTGCTTTGGCATGAAGAGACTGATTCTCTGCTGACATGAAGCCAGATTCTTTGCTATCGCATGAAGAGACTGATTCTCTGCTGACGTGAAGCCAGATTCTCTGCTATGGGACCTCTCTCTAATTGATATTGGTCATTTTTATTTTTTTAATTTTAATTTTAATTCATTTCCTATCCACATTTGTTTGCAGGGATTTAACCTACATGTTGCTGCCTTTTGCAGCCCTCTATCTCTTTCCTGGGCTGTTTTACAGCCTTTTTAGTGCCCGAAAAGTTCGGGTCCCCATTGACTTGAATGGGGTTCGGGACGAAGTTCGGGTCGGGTTCGGATCCCGAACCCGAACATTTTCGGGTAGTTCGGCGCCGAACTTCTCGAACCCGAACATCCAGGTGTTTGCTCAAACTCTATTTCAGATCCATTGTCTGCAGTAGGTTATCATTCAAGGAAGGATAGCATTTCGTTCTGGAGAACGGGGGACCAGGGCCCGCTACAGACTGAACTCTCCCTGGACTGATCCTTCTTTCCCCCCTTTGTGAGGACAAACCCCAAGTATTCGACTTGCTGTTTTACACCATTGCATTTTCCCTAAATGACACTTTGTGTCCACATTCAAACAACCATTGTAACAGTGTTATAACCATCCTCAATGGTTGGCCTCCACTGACATACTGCACAACAGTAAATCATCCACGTATTGCAACAACACGGAACCCTGGGAGGGGGGGGTACTCATGGTTCTAAAGTGCTTGGAGGACTATGCTGTACACTAAAGGTGAATCAGCACAATCCCTTGGGCATTCTACCCCAGGTCAGTTGACGTCTGTCAAAGGAAAAAGGAAAAAATAGTCTGGTCTTCTTGTCAACTGGGACAGAAAAGAATGCATTTTTCAGATCTATCACACTGAACCAAACAGCGTCGCTGGAATGGCAGATAGTAATTGAGTGATGTCAGGTACAATAGGGCTTTAGGCACAATGATGTTGTTGATGGCCCTTAAATCCTGTACAAAGCGGGTAGTACCATCTGCCTTTGTCACTGGTTTACAGGCGTACTGTAGGGTGAAATCACCTCTTCCAGGATTCCCTTTTTGTAGGAATTATTTTATCATTGGCTTAAGTCCATCTGAGTTTCTCTTTTGGCAGTAGGTATTGTTTCTGGAACACTGAAATGACACCTGGTTTTACAGTAGCTTTGTAAGGGTGGTGCAATCTATGAATCCTGTGTCATATTCATTTCAAGACCATAATGCAGGGTTAATGTTGTTAAGTTCTGGGTGGTTCTGTATGTTTGCAAGAATCAGTGGCACAAGTGTAGAGATTGGAATGAGATCTGAGTGTACTCTTATGCCCTGATTCTTTGCTGATACCTGCAAGTCAAGCTTAATGAAACAAATCTTTACTTAACAACCTTGCGGTCTGCACTGCTATTCTACCATGTATCCTACGCTCAGCTATTCTAATGTCCACCCCTTTTAGTCGGAGACCGCTGTGGCCTCCTTCTGTCTATCATTAGTTTCCCGAGCTGCCCATGAGAACAGAGCATCCGATGTGAAGCCTACAACACTTAACATGTAACACATAACTTCAAACATTGAAACAAACAGATCTGACAATACAGACATAAACACACAAAAGGCCCATAAAAACTTTTCATTGACTTCAATAAAAAATTTTTTTACAGCTTGATCCAATGCTGTTGGCACCAATAAAAACCAAAAACTTCCAAGAAAAATAAAATAAAATTCTCAATGCGCATATTATATGAAAACAAATATCGTACTCCATACACATTCATATACATTTCATGTACTCATCTTCACAAAACAGCTCATAACCACGCCCTTACACATAAAAACTGAATTGCACACACAGCTCTGCTAAAAGTATCCATTAGGGCTCTTTCACACTTTCAACTCCACTACAACTCAAGCCACACCCATTCACATTCCACTGAATCATTTGTCTTTCAACCTAATCACACAATTGTCTTTGTTTCATCCCAAAACTTGCAGCACAGACGAACACAGCTTTCCTGGAAACAGATAGCCATACCACACCCAGAATTGCTGATAGTATATCTCGTTGTTGTGCTGTTTTCCAATGTTTTCTGATCTTTCACTCTGTTATTAATCAACTCTTATAAAAAGACAATATACATGTTATAATCATACAGTCATTTTGTTAAACCCAAATCACTTTATATGTCAGGTGTTCTTAGTTAATGTTGTACATATATAATAATTCTTGTTAAAAGCTGTATTCTCACATTACACTGCTGGGGAAAGAAAATTATTGAACAATTTTTTGTCTTCTATAATAATATTACACATATAACATCACTTACTCTGCAGGATTCCCTACCCCTTTGTATCATGTAATCCATATCCTAGGACGGGTCATGGTCAAAATGTGGCCATGCTTCTTTGTCTCCTAGACAAAGACACTTTATCATGTCCATGTAATACGGGCTATTATCGCCGTCCCTGGGAAAAGGGGCTAGCAGCTTGCATGAACTCAGTCCATCCAGCTAAGTTATCCACCCATGGGTTAACTAGGAAGTAATTTGTGGGACTACACCGTGCAACATAAACTTTGCATGTTTCTCCCGTCTCAGGTTTGGGATAATTTGTTTTAGACACTTGTGACCCCATTCCGTCTGATATTTTAATGATGCTTCTTTCCTAGGACTGGCTGTACTGAAGCGTTAAGGCTCCGACAAATTAATCCTGTCAACTAGGCAAAGGACTCAGGTCTGATCACAAAATATCAGAGTTTCATCAAACATATAATTTGTTGCTTTGGTCTGCCACTTGTGTTCACCTATCCCCGGGTTAATGGATTGCTCCTAGCCGGGGGTGGGGCGTATTGCAGACCTCCGCAACACAGTAAAACAACAATGCAATATCCTTAAAAACTCTATGCAAATAGTAAACTTCAGTCCGTACACTTACCACCCGGACATCAGTATCCTTATATCAACTCTAATATTCTTATACTTTAAAACAACTTTAAAAGAGTCAAACCAAGCTCCATCCTTGTCTCCCTGAGACAATATTATCTAGTGTGCCCTATATTTTCTCTGAGTGATCCTCACGGCGGACTCCCGGAGTCCCCGGGTCACTCCCCCAGACTCCCGGAGTCTGTTCCCTGTATCCCTGATACAGTAATTATACTAGAAGTTGTAGGTTCTACTTACTAGATCGAGACGTGGTTCTCGGATCGGCCAGAGGACAATAACAGATGCCTTTCTTACCGAACCCGAGGATGACCTTCTCGACCCCGGACAAGAGCCCCCAAACTGATAGGAATCTCAACGTCCCACTTGGTACCCCTGGCACCAAACTTCTAGTATCGGCTTGGTTTGAGTCCTTTTCTGACGTCAGGAGAGCGCTTCACTCAGTAGGGAATAAAAGACACAACAGTGATGTACTGAATGAACACTCTGAGGTTTATTTTTAATGCACACAGGTTATAAAGATGGGGCTTTACCCCCTTTATTAGCATATCATCGTAAGTTATGTATTCAACCTATCATATTAACACGTTCTATTCTACAGACAGAAAAAGAGAAACAAAAACGGAACTTCCATATTAGGAATATTGTCCGGGAGTAGTGCCAAAGAGATAAAATTCAGGGTTACAGAGAATAGAAATTTTACAGCAATTAGTTTCACAGCAATCAGAGTTAGTTCCTAACAGAGAAACAAAACTTCAGCAAAAAGCAGAATTGGTTTTGACATAAAAAAGAACATGGATTCCTTTCAATCCCAACCAAGGATCCAGCCTCAGTTGAGGCCCAAAGATCCTCTTCCTAGCCTGAGTCATCTACCTCAGTGCTGGTTGACAAGCAAGCAGCCACCTCCGGATCTACAGATCTCCAGGAAGCCATTCCCTGCGAGCAGAACTGTGAGTGTTTAATCCAAAGTCCAGGAGAAGCCAAATTCCTCCTCAGCTAGTCAGGCCTATACCAAGCAGAAGACAGACAGAGCAGAAGATAAATACCTGCCAGATTCTCCAGGCATATAGTATAGGAGCAGAAGAGGCATTAACCCCTGCCATACATTGCCAATACCTGCTGGGACCTAAAGACTATTGCTGTACTCATATGGATTTATGCTGCACCCCTTCAGTAAAGACAAGATGGATCATATTTCCTGTCTGGATCTCATTCATTCCTCAATTACTCCTATTAACAACACTCATTTTATTGCAAGTGAGCCAGGATCCAGAAGTCCAGCCGTACCAAGGTAGGAGACACCGTTGACACTACACAGAGACATTATTCCCCCTCTGGCATTCCTCACCGGGTACGTGAGCTATAACATCTTAAAGGGCCCTGTTACAGTACCTGCGCAAGCTGCAATTGGCGTCACGAACTAAAAACTATTAATATTGCGCCAGTGTGCATTAGTCACAATCCGGCTTACTGCACTTTCTCTTCCTCTCCATTGTTTGGGAGATGGAGAGCTGAACTCTTCTGTGGGACATTGTGGAGATGCTTGGTGACCCAGGTGGTGGTGTTGCTGGCAGATCCTCTGTTTGCGGGGTGGCACGTGGCACTGTCACTCCAGAGGTGGATTAAGAGGCCGAGACTGCAGCAGAAGAGGAAGCAGGAGGAGCCAGAGACCTTTCTTGGTTTTTGAGGTGTCTACTCCAATGCAGCTCGTGCTTAGAACTTAAATGCCTGGTCATGCAGGTTGTGCTCAGGTTGAAAATGTTTATGCCTCGCTTCAGGCTCTGATTGCACAGCGTGCAAACCACTCGTGTCTTGTCGTCAGCACATTGTCTGAAGAACTGCCACGCCAGGGAACTCCTTGAAGCTGGCTTTGGTGTGCTCGGTCCTTTGCTGCGGTGGGCAGTAGCAGGCATACTGTCTAGGGGACGGCCACTCTGCTTTTGCACCCTGCTCCCTCTTCTGCTGTGCTGGTGGCTCTGTGCAACCACCGCCTCTTCCTCCGAACTACATAGGTCACTTGCATGACCTTGATTCCATGTGGGGTCGAGGACCTTTTCGTCCTCCACATCATCTTCCACCCAGTCTTCACCTCTGCCCTCCTTGTCGGTCTGCACACTTTCGAAAGCCCCAGCAGTTGGCACCTGTGTTTCGTCATCATCGAGATGTGCTGCGATGGTCCTCCCATGTACCCATCTTGAAACATAAGTGGTTGGGCATAGGTGCACTCAATCTCTTCCACTTCTTGGGCAGGGCTAGGTGGATGGCCCTGGGAAACCCTGCTAACATAGTCATCAAAAAGCAGAAGAGACTGCTGCATGACTTGGGGCTCAGACTGCTTGGCTGATTTGCAAGGGGGTGAGGTGAAAGATTGATAGATATCGGCTGCAGGTGCCAACTCTGATCTTTCAGCAAGAGACTGGGTGGGAGACAATGTGAAGGAACTGGAGGCACTGTCAGCAACCTAATCTACTATCGCCTGTACTTGTTCAGGCCTCACCATTCGTAGAGCCGCATTAGGCCCGACCAAATACCGCTGCAGGTTCTGTCGCCTACTCACACCTGAGGAAGGGGTTTCACTTGTGCGTGAAGCTGGCACAGATCGACCACATCCTCTCCCTGCAACATGCGCTCCACCAGCAGCACCACGACCTGGGCCACGTCCCTTATTTGACGCTTTTCTCCTATTTCTCAAACTTTGGATCTTGCCCTAAATGGTTGTTTAATAATAGCAGAATAGAACCACAGTATGTAAAGGGTGTATCTCACGCCCCCTGATCCAGACTAGGCCGCAATTAAAGATTTGTGCCCAAAATGGCTGTATTTCAAATAACTGAATAGAAACACAGTATGTAAAGGGTGTATCTCACATGCCCTTATCCAGACTCGGCCCCAATTAAAGATTTGTGCCCAAAATGGCTGTATTTAAAATAACTGAATAGAACCACAGTATGTAAAGGGTGTATCTCACAATGACATATGCAGCAAAAGCTTTTTTGCCCAAAATGGGTGTTTGTTTAATAACTGAATATGACAGTAGTATATAACCCTTGAAGTTCACACGTGCTGATGCTGCAAGGGCAGAAACATTGTGTATTTTCGCCCAAAAAGGGTGTTTTATTAATAGAAGAATATAACCACAGTATGTAAAGGGTGTATATTACACGTCCTGATCCAGACTAGGCCGCAATAAATGTTTTTTGCCCATAATGGCTGTATTTCAAATAACTGAATAGAACCACAGTATGTAAAAGGGGTATCTCACACGCTCTGATCCAGACTAGGCCTCAATTAAAGATGTGTGCCCAAAATGGGTGCTTGTTTAATGACTGAATAGAACCACAGTATGTAAAGGATGTATCTCACACGCCCTGATCCAGACTAGGCTGCAATTAAAGATTTGTGCCCAAAATGGCTGTATTTCAAATAACTGAATAGAAACACAGTACGTAAAGGGTGTATCTCACATGCCCTGATCCAGACTAGGCCGCAATTAAAGATGTGTGCCCAAAATGGGTGTTTGTTTAACCGCCTCCGGACCGCCGAACGCAGCGACGCGTCCTGGAGGCGGTCGATTCATTCCTCCTGGACGCATATACGCGTCCTCCCGCGAGACGCGAGATTTCGGTCAGAGCCGGCCCGCGCATGCGCATCGCGGGCCGGCAAAAGTTCAAGGAGTATTTCGTCAGCAACCTGCCAGCCAATGATCGTCGCTGGCAGGTTGCTGATTTTTAAAAAATCGAATCAGAAGCCATCTAACACCTTATATTTATAAATATAAGGTGTGAAATGGCTTCTCTGCTCCTCTGCTGGTCCTTTTGGTCGGTTGGTTCCAGCAGAGGAGCAGACATCACTGTGAATACCCACCAACACCACACTTAACCCCCAGATCACCCTCCATCACCCCCATCACCCCAATTAACCCCTTGATCACCCCCTGTCAATCACCTAATGAAAGGGAAAAAAGTGATCAGTGTAAACTGTCACTTTTTTTTTTCCACTGGTATTGACTGATAGTTTTAGGATAGTTTAGGTCCCTTGGTTAGGTAGTTAGCGTCGGTTAGCGCCCAGCCCACTGCACCGCAGTCACTTATTCGCTGATTAGCGTATCACTAATCAGCATTTGTACTTTTATAGTATCTGTAAGTGATCAAAACTGATCACATTCAGATCTATAATTGTATTAGTGTCACCTTAGCTCGCCCTCCACCCAAAACGCAGTGTTTGCCCAATCAGGCCTGATCGGTCGCCTACACGTGCGTTCAGCCACGCCCGCCCCACCACAGTGACAAAAAATTAATTTTTTTTTGATCACTGCACAATCACTTTACAAGCGCTGCGGCGATAAAAAAATCAGTTTTGATATTTTTTATCAATCGCAGCGGCCTCCGGTACTTCGCTAGCCTCCCATTTGTAAGACAGGCTTGCTTTTTTTCTTGGGTAGTCTCAGGGAATACCCCTAAATTTAGTAGTCCAAATGTCAAACAGGGGGTATTCTTCTGAAGAGGCCTACAGGATTCTGACCCAGTCGGATGAGGAATGGGAACCCTCATCTGACGAATCTAGCGGGTCAGAATATGAACCTGTGGAAAGCAGTGGCAGTCTGACCCAAAGTTCGGACGAGGAGGTTGAGGTCCCTGATAGCACCAGGCGTACCCGGCCCCATGTCGTTAGACCACAGGTTGTGCAGGATCCGTTTCAAGGGCAGCAGAGTGGGGCTGGCGCTGTCGGATTACGTGGTGAGGCATACACCAGCAGAGCAGCCCATCCTGGACCTAGTACCAGCACTGCCGTACAACATGGTGAAGTGGCGAGCACCAGAAGGGCAGTTGAAGCCGGTACGGTGGCACCTGCAATAGTTACCCCGTCGCAGCCACCGCAAAGACAGGCCCGTAGAGCCCCTAGAGTCCCTGAGGTGCTGGCAAACCCTGATCGGCAGTCCCCAACTTCAGCCGCACCTGTAGTTCCCCCTTTCACCGCCCAGTCTGGAGTTCGGGTTGAGACAGCTCAGATCGGTTCGGCACTGGGATTGTTTGAGCTGTTCTTGACTGCGGAGCTCTTGGACTTAGTCGTGGCAGAAACAAATCGGTATGCCACTCAATTTATAGCCGCCAACCCGGGAAGTTTTTATGCCCAGCCTTTCCGGTGGAAACCAGTCCAAGTTTCCGAAATTAAAATTTTTCTGGGCCTTCTCCTGAACATGGGTCTAACCAAAAAGCATGAATTGCGGTCATATTGGTCCACGAACCCAATTCATCACATGCCCATGTTCTCTGCTGCTATGTCCAGGACACGTTTTGAGACCATCCTGCGTTTCCTGCACTTTAGCGACAACAGCACCTCCCGTCTCAGAGGCCACCCAGCTTTTGACCGGCTCCACAAAATTCGGCCCCTCATAGACCAACCAGAAATTTGCAGATTTGTATACCCCTGAGCAAAACATCTGCGTAGACGAGTCCCTACATTTTACCGGGCGCCTTGGCTTCAAACAATACATCCCAAGCAAGCTTGCCCGATATGCGGTCAAAATGTATAAGCTCTGTGAAAGGGCCACAGGCTATACCCACAAAATCTCACAGGACAGGCACACAGGGCTATTAGGGCCCTTTTACTCACAGCTGCTGTAAACCTCTCCTTTCACCTGGGATAAAGTGCATAATGTACTTCGCCACATCTTTGGGCGATTTGCGCTTTGCACATTGTCCCATGGGGAAGGAGAGGTTTGTCCTATAAAGGTAAAAAAAAAACAAAAAAAAAAAAACACTGGTAAGCAAAAAAAGTTAACGTTCAGTTCAATAAAGTTTATATGTTCTGTTCAAAAGTTATTATAAAGTTAATAAATTTATTGCGTTGCGGCCTGTTTTTTTCTTTTTTGTTTTGCTTTTTTTACCTTCCAGGTCGACCAACCGATGAACCAGCTGCAGCACTGATGTGCATTCTGACAGAAGCATTGCGCTGCTGTCAGATTACACAAAAGTCAGTGTATGCGGCGCTGCAAGACGAGATTTCTCCTCTGCAGTAAAAGATACGTTTGCCGAGGCATATGAGCTGAGGAGGCGGCGGTGTTCATATACTTTGGCAAACACTTTGTATATAAAAAAATAATAATAATAATCCCGGCAATGATTTATTCATTCACATCGATTGATGTGAATGGAGAAATCTGGTTTGCCAGGGCATACGGACTAAGTGGGTATGGATGTTGGGCGGAGCTCCTATGTCCTGGCAGACGCCTTTCCCCTTTTTTTTTTTTTTTTGGCAGAGATTTTTTCATCCACATTGATCGATGCGAATGAAGAAATCTGTGCCGTTTATTTTTTCTTTCAGCCCAGAGGCTGAACGGAAAAAAATAATCTCATTACCCGTATGCTCAATATAAGGAGAATAGCAGAAACTCCTAATGCTGGCATACATGTAATGATTGCGGAGACCCTCAAATGCCAGGGCAGTACAAACACCCCACAAATGACCCCATTTTGGAAAGAAAACACACCAAGGTATTAACAGAGGGGCATATTGAGTCCATGAAAGATTGAATTTTTTGTCCCAAGTTAGCGGAAAGAGATACTTTGTGAGAAAAAAAAAAAATCAATTTCCGCTAACTTGTGGCAAAAAAAAAATAATTCTATGAACTCGCCATGCCCCTCATTGAATACCTTGGGGTGTCTTCTTTCCAAAATGGGGTCACATGTGGGGTATTTATACTGCCCTGGCATTTTAGGGGCCCTAAAGCGTGCGAAGAAGTCTGGGATCCAAATGTATAAAAATGCCCTCCTAAAAGGAATGTGGGCCCCTTTGCGCATCTAGGCTGCAAAAAAGTGTCACACATGTGGTATTGCCGTACTCAGGAGAAGTTGGGGAATGTGTTTTGGGGTGTCATTTTACATATACCCATGCTGGGTGAGAGAAATATCTTGGTCAAATGCCAACTTTGTATAAAAAAATGGGAAAAGTTGTCTTTTGCCAAGATATTTCTCTCACCCAGCATGGGTATTTGTAAAATGACACCCCAAAACACATTCCCCAACTTCTCCTGAGTACGGCAATAACACATGTGTGACACTTTTTTGCAGCCTAGGTGGGCAAAGGGGCCCACACTCCAAAGAGCACCTTTAGGATTTCACAGGTCATTTTTTACACATTTTGATTTCAAACTACTTACCACACATTAGGGCCCCTAGAATGCCAGGGCAGTATAACTACCCCACAAGTGACCGCATTTTGGAAAGAAGACACCCCAAGGTATTCCGTGAGGGGCATGGCGAGTTCCTAGAATTTTTTTTTTTTTGTCACAAGTTAGCGGAAAATGATTAATTTTTTTTTTTCTTACAAAGTCTCATATTCCACTTACTTGTAACAAAAAAATAAAAACTTCCATGAACTCACTATGCCCATCACAAAATACCTTGTGATGTCTTCTTTCCAAAATGGGGTCACTTGTGGGGTAGTTATACTGCCCTGGCCTTCTAGGGGCCCTAATGCGTGCAAAGTAGTTTGAAATCAAAATCTGTAAAAAATGGCCTGTGAAATCCTAAAGGTGCTCTTTGGAATGTGGGCCCCTTTGCCCACCTAGGCTGCAAAAAAGTGTCACACATGTGGTATTTCCGTACTCAGGAGAAGTTGGGGAATGTGTTTTGGGGTGTCATTTTACATATACCCATGCTGGGTGAGAGAAATATATTGGTCAAATGCCAACTTTGTATAACAAAATGGGAAAAGTTGTCTTTTACCAAGATATTTCTCTCACCCAGCATGGGTATATGTAAAATGACACCCCAAAACACATTCCTCAACTTCTCCTGAGTACGGCAATACCAGATGTGTGACACTTTTTTGCAGCCTAGGTGGGCAAAGGGGCCCACATTCCAAAGAGCACCTTTCGGATTTCACCGGCCATTTTTTACAGATTTTGATTTCAAACTACTTCGCACGCATTTGGGCCCCTAAAATGCCAGTGCAGTATAACTACCCCACAAGTGACCCCATTTTGGAAAGAAGACACCCCAAGGTATTTCGTGATGGGCATAGTGAGTTCATGGAAGTTTCTATTTTTTGTCACAAGTTAGTGGAATATGAGACTTTGTAAGAAAAGAATAAAAATAAAAAATCATCACTTTCCGCTAACTTGTGGCAAAAAATAAAAAGTTCTATGAACTCACTATGACCATCAGCGAATACCTTAGGGTGTCTACTTTCCGAAATGGCGTCATTTGTGGGGTGTTTGTACTGTCTGACCATTGTAGAACCTCAGGAAACATGACAGGTGCTCAGAAAGTCAGAGCTGCTTCAAAAAGCGGAAATTCACATTTTTGTACCATAGTTGGTAAACGCTATAACTTTTACCCAAACCATTTTTTTTTTTACCCAAACATTTTTTTTTTATCAAAGACATGTAGAACAATAATTTTTGAGAAAAATTTATATATGGATGTCGTTTTTTTTGCAAAATTTTACAACTGAAAGTGAAAAATGTCATTTTTTTGCAAATAAATCGTTATATTTCGATTAATAACAAAAAAAGTAAAAATGTCAGCAGCAATGAAATACCACCAAATGAAAGCTCTATTAGTGAGAAGAAAAGGAGGTAAAATTCATTTGGGTGGTAAGTTGAATGATCGAGCAATAAACGGTGAAAGTAGAGTAGTGCAGAAGTGTAAAAAGTGGCCTGCACATTAAGGGTGTTTAAGGTAGGGGAGCTGAGGTGGTTAATGACTGAATAGAATCACAGTATGTAAAGTTTGTATCTCACGCGCCCTGATCCAGACTAGGCCTCAATTAAAGATTTGTGCCCAAAATGGGTGTTTATTTAATGACTGAGTATAACCACAGTATGTAAAGTTTGTATCTCACACGCCCTGATCCAGACTAGGCTGCAATTAAAGATTTGTGCCCAAAATGGCTGTATTTCAAATAACTGAATAGAAACACAGTATGTAAAGGGTGTATCTCACGCGCCCTGATCCAGACTAGGCCGCAATTAAACTATTTTGCCCAAAACTGGTGTTTGTTTAATAACAGAATATGACAGCAGTATATAACCCTTGAATTTCACACGTGCTGATGCTGCAAGGCCAGAAAAATTGTGTATTTTGCCCAAAAAAGGGTGTTTTATTAATAGAAGAATAAAACCACAGTATATAAATGGTGTATCTCTCACCGACTGATACAGACTAGGCCGCAATTAAATTTGTTTGCCCAAAATGGCCGTATTTCAAATAACAACCAAATGTATGTAGATCGCTGAGTTATATTCCAGTTCTGAACAAAGATTCTCTCCTATTCTCTCCCTGAAATCACCAGCAGTATCCTTATCCCTACACTAGTAAAAGCATAGTGACGTGCAGCGCTACGTGACTCCAGCTTATATAGAGGCTGGGTCACATGCTACACTGGCCAATCACAGCCATACCATTAGTACGCATGGCTGTGATGGCTTCTTAGGTCAGACAGTTAAACGTTGTCGATCGGCTGCTCTGCAGAATTTCAAAAAGCGCCATAAAATAGCCGAACACCGAACCCGAACTTTTGCTGAAATGTTCGGGTTCGGGGTCCAAAAATCCTAAAGTTCTGTACGAACCCTAACTTTACAGTTCGGGTTCGCTCAACCCTATTCAGCAGGCACCCAGTTCTGATCACCCCTGCTGCGGCGGTGATCGGAACTACACATGACTTACCGGTACGTCATGTGTCCTTAAGTAACAGGACATCATGCCGTACCGGTAGGTCATATGTCCACAATTCACAGTAATGATTTGAGATACAAATGTTGTAGGAACAATTAACTGTATCACTGATTTGTTATCCTACTAAAACTTAACTTTTATCAGATAATTTATAAAAAATATGTCCCAAATTTGTAGTAATAGATGACTGCATATGAAAAAAGGTCTGACTAGGCATATATATCAACAATACAACACACTGGGTGTGGATGAGAATGTAGTTTGACCACTTATTATGATCACCACTCACGGTTTGTTGTATATGAGATGCGTGAAGGCTTGGAATCCAGGCAGCTAGGTGGTCCAGTTGGATCCGTGGTGATCCCTTTATCTGCTGAAAAGGTAGATCCAGTAATGTTTAGTTACTGATTATCTTAGATAATAGGTCAGGCAGGTAGGAAAATATCCCTGGTGAACTGTTTTTTCCCTGCCTGAAAGCGGAGAGGTCTCCCGCCTATATGCGGGAGAATCACCCCCTAAGGAGCGACCCCACTTCTCGGTGGCTGGCCCTATTATTCTCACCCTATACGTTGTCTCCAGGTGCCGGCCTAGTCAGATATCTTTTTCAATAGTCGTTCCCGACGCGTTTCCTCTGACAGGCAATGCTGTCAGATTCATCAGGGGTTATACAGAAGATGCAAGTACGGTATAATAACCGTTAGCACAATCGCTCTTTGTGGTGTCCCAGCTGAATAGATGCAGTCCAGACGCATGTCTGAGACTGCCCCCTTACATATACCGGTAGGATTATCTTAATTGGCATGCGGTGTGTCACTTACATCGCATCCCGGCGTGCGTTCCATTTGGTCAGTCTCGGATCCGGAAGTGTGTCACTCTGCGCATGCGCAGTAGTTGCCGGTATTCGCTGTGGAACGCATTACGTCAGAGTCATGCGTCCCAGGCCAGCCTAGGATCTAAGGTGCTGCATGGCTGTGTGGAACGCATAGACGTCATATTGCTGCGCTTCACATGATTCTGTGGAACGCATGGACGTCATATTAATGCGTCTCAGGCCAGCCTAGGATCTAAGGTGCTGCATGGCTGTGTGGAACGCATAGACGTCATATTGCTGCGCTTCACATGATTCTGTGGAACGCATGGACGTCATGTTAATGCGTCTCAGGAAGTCTAGTCGAGACGTAAACATCAGGTTTAGTGGTAGATGGTTCAGGCCGACATATAGGTCATCTAGTCACATGCGCAAAAATGCATGCAAGACACATTCGTTTGTTTATGTATACGGCCTAGACGTCATAAATGATCCAGATGTTCATAATTTAGTCTATCGTGAGAGGATCGTAGAATGACTGGTTATAATGCATTCTGATCCACAGGCTATCCTTGGTATCATATTCATATGACCTAGGTATATGATATTTTTGGGGGCTACAGTGGTTCATTTTAAGGGACTTTTTGAGTGAGAGGCGGCTAGTCTGGGGTATATTATATAAGGAAATTAATGATGTACCCTAGACAGAGGTATGACCCCCCCCCACTTTGTGATATACACGAATATAACCTATCACGGTAGATGTATTATTTTTCCTATCTCGTCCATTTTGTTTTTATATTTTTCGGTACTTGTCAGGTGGTTTTGAGTATTTAAGTACACCGGGGCTAAATAAAACATCCAAAGGACAATATTTCATTGAGGCCCAATGGACTCACTGTTTTTAACCTATGAGTCCATTCAGCCTCTTTTTGCAATATTTTTCTGTTGAGGTCACCACCTCTAGGGGATGGGCGTATCACTTCAATTACACAGAACTTCAATGACCTGGAATCTCCATCATGGAAGTTCTGTATGTGTCTTGCAATTGGAGTGTCTCGTTTGTGTCTGACATCGCCCAGGTGGTCCCCGATCCTCCTCCTGAGCTCTCTTTTAGTCTTACCCACATATTGAAGATTACATGTGCAGGTACATAGGTATACCACCCCTGTAGTTTTACAGTTTGCGAAATCTCTGATAGTATAAACTTTCTTGGTGGTGTTGCTCGTGAAGGTTTTCGTTTGAGTAATATGTGGGCAGGCTATGCATGAGCCACATTTGAAGGTGCCTAGGGGTTTCCTGTCTAGCCACGTTCCAGATTTTTTGATAGGTGTGTAGTGGCTGTGTACGAATCTATCCCCCAGGGACCTTCCTCTGCGGTATGTAATTGCCGGGTAAGGGGGGAGGATGTCTTGAATGTCAGGGTCAGTGAGCAGCATGTCCCAATACTTCTGGAGAATGTCCCTGACTTCTCTATTGCGATTGTCGAACGTACCTATAATACGGAAAATAGGGTCTGTTTTAGATTTTGTCACTTGTTTTGGAGACAGTAATTCTGCTCTTTCTGCATTTAATGCTGATCTAAAGGCTTTTTGTAGTGGACGATCCGGGTATCCCCTTTGATTAAACCTAGTTCTCAGGTCTCTAGCTTGGTTGTGAAAGTCTGTTTTCATAGAGCAATTTCTGCGGATCCGCAGATATTGTCCCTTAGGGATACCGCATTTGAGATTTGTGGGATGATGGCTCTCCCACCTCAATAAATTATTAGTAGCTGTCGGTTTCCTGTATGTTTTGGTGGAAATCATGCCATTATTTAGCATAATAGATAGGTCCAGGAAGGCCAGTCTGTGTTCATTAGCCTCCGAGGTAAAATGCATGCCGATCTTG
This sequence comes from Bufo bufo, assembly GCF_905171765.1. Lineage (NCBI taxonomy): Eukaryota > Metazoa > Chordata > Amphibia > Anura > Bufonidae > Bufo > Bufo bufo. The sequence continues at coordinate 145,521,171 of NC_053389.1, forward strand.
TTGTTATTTAGGTCAGCTACAAAGTCAGAGAATTGTCCTTTGGAGCCGCTCCAAAATATCAGTATATCATCGATATAGCGGCCCCAGAAGACAATCCTCGACGTCCAGGCGCTGTCCTCTGTAAACACCAGTGTATCCTCCCACCAGCCCAGGAACAGGTTGGCATAAGTGGGGGCACAGGGGCTCCCCATTGCCGTGCCCCTGAGCTGGTGGAAGTACTTGGAATCAAAGAGAAAGTAATTGTGTCTTAAGATAAATTCTGTTAGTTTGTGAATAAACACATTGTGGGCTGTAAATTGGGTACCCCTAGTTTTTAGAAAATGCTCGACTGCATGTAGTCCCATATCATGGCGGATGTTACTATAGAGCGCCTCGACATCTATTGAGGCTAGTAAAATGCCATCCTCTAATTGTAACCCATCGATTTTTGTTAATAGATCTGAGGTGTCTCTGATATACGATGGAAGTGCTGAGACAAAAGACCTCAGTATCTTGTCAATATATATCCCGATGTTTTGGGTTATCGAGTTTATCCCCGATACTATGGGACGTCCCTTAAGTTGTGTAAGTCCTTTATGAATTTTAGGGATCGTGTAAAATGTGGCAGTCTGAGGGTGGGGAATGAGCATGAATTTGATTTCATCACTTGATATTAATTTATTATCAAGAGCTTCTATTAATAGGGTCTCCAGGTCGTCATTAAAGTCTAAAGTGGGATCCCTCTCAAGAATGTTATAACATTTTTTGTCATTTAGGATGGAGTAACACATATGTTTATAGGTACTATGATCCATGACCACTAAATTCCCCCCTTTATCTGAGGGTTTTAATATTATGTCATGGTCTTCCTGAATTTTCATCATGGCCTCTGTTTCATCTTTATTCAGATTCATATGGCTCTTAGTTCTTTTTTGTTCCAGTTTTTCCAGTTCTTTAATGACTATGTTCTGAAAGAGATCTATCGTATTTGATTCCATTGGGGGTAGGTCATATGTCCCCAAAAGGTTAAAGGGGTTGTCTCACTTCAGCAACTGACATTTATTATGTAGAGAAAGTTAGTACAAGGCACTTACTAATGTATTGTTATTATCCATTTTGCTTACTTTGCGGGCTAGACCAATGCTGGATTGAAAGGTGGTCGTAACCATGGAAACGAGGAGTATAATGTGATGGAAAAATCAGTCTAGCCAGAAAAGGAGGCAATATGAACAATAACAATACATTAGTAAGTGGCTTGTACTAACTTTCTCTACATAATAAATGCTATTTGCTGCAGTGAGACAACCCCTTTACATATTACATGCATATACAGTAGTATCTACATGGACGGCCATAAATAGTTTTACAGTCAAAAATGTCACCAAATCCTGCTAATTGCCAGACTACATAATAATTCTGGACAATATGGTAGTGGATAGTGACTATATATCACTTGCTGAATGCACACATCACTGCCTGTCTGATTGTTTGAAGTTACTAAGTGAATAACCGCTTATTATATGTATTATATTCCAACACAGCTAGTACATTTTTTTAACCTGTTACCAAACCTTGATGTTGTAGTAAATCAAGAGCCTCAGAAAATTAAGACATTTGATGAACTATTACATCATGATTATCATTCAGGCAGAGCCGCTGTTTTTGCCTACACATTGTAAAATATTCTGGAAAAAAATCAAAACTGGATATTCTCTCCACATATAGTGTATGTGATATTTTGAGCGAGGAATGTCCCAGGAACCTAGGACTATTATAGAAAATATAATAATTGCATTTATTTTCAGTAGGGTTGAGCGAACCTGAACTGTAAAGTTTGGGTTCATACCGAACTTTAGGATTTTTGGACCGCGGACCCGAACATTTCAGTAAAATTTCGGATTCTGTGTTCTGCAGCCTTTCAAAAAGCGCCAAGAAAGTGCCGAGCAGCGAATCAACAAGCGTTTAACTCTGTGCCCTTAGAAGCCATCACAGCCATGCCTACTAATTGCATGGCTGTGATTGGCCAGTGTGTGACCCAGCCTCTATATAAGCTTGAGTCACGTATCGCTGCACGTTACTCTGCTGTTACTAGTGTAGGGAGAGGATGCTGCTGGTGATTTAAGAGAGAGAATAGGAGAGAATCTTTGTTTAGAACTGGAATCTAACTCAGCGATCTACATACATTTAGTTGTGTGGGTGAAGGGCACAATCTTTTTACCCTGCCCTGAGCCCAGTGACAGAAAAAAATTACTTTTATCCGTCTGTTAGTTAGGTGGGCGGCGGCGGAGGCGGCCATTTTATGCAACCTCAGTGCACCAGCACTGCATCTGAGCTTTTGTGACATTAAAATGAAAAACTGCACTAATAATCTGGTTTTAAAAAATCACCCTTTTTGACAATATACAACATCTGGTGCATTTGCAGGATTAGTCAGTGTGCAATTTAAGCTAGAAATACAGCCCTAATTTTCTGGGTTTTTAAAAACACACTTTTTTTGCCAAAATACCCAATTTTACAGCACGTGTGAAATTCAAGGGTTATATACAGCTTTCATATTCTTTTAGTAAAAAACACACTTTTTTGGGCAATATCCAACATCTGGATTAGTCAGTGTGCAATTTAAGCTAGAAATACAGCCATAATTTTCTGGGTTTTTAAAAACACCCTTTTTTGCCAAAATCCACTATTTTACAGATCTGCACGTGTGAAATTCAATTTTAATATATACAGCTTTCATATTCTGTTACTAAAAAAACACACTTTTTTGGCAATATACAACATCTGGATTAGTCAGTGTGCAATTTAAGCTAGAAATACAGCCATTGTTTTCTGGGTTTTTAAAAACACATTTATTCCCAATTTTACAGCCCTTGCAGCATCAGCACGTGTGAAATTCACGGGTTATATACTGCTGTCATATTCAGTTATTAAACAAACACCCATTTTGGGCAAAAAAGTTTATTTTGCAGCCTTTGCTGCATATGTCATTGTGAGATACAGCCTTTACATACTGTTGTTCTATTCAGTTACACTGCTCAAAAAAATAAAGGGAACACAAAAATAACACATCCTAGATCTGAATTAATTAAATATCGTTCTGAAATACTTTGTTCTTTACATAGTTGAATGTGCTGACAACAAAATCACACAAAAAAAATAATATGGAAATCAAATTTTTTAACCCATGGAGGTCTGGATTTGGAGTCACACTCAAAATTAAAGTGGAAAAACACACTACAGGCTGATCCAACTTTGATGTAATGTCCTTAAAACAAGTCAAAATGAGGCTCAGTAGTGTGTGTGGCCTCTACGTGCCTGTATGACCTCCCTACAACGCCTGTGCATGCTCCTGATGAGGTGGCGCATGGTCTCCTGAGGGATCTCCTCCCAGACCTGGACTAAAGCATCTGCCAACTCCTGGACAGTGTGTGGTGCAACGTGACGTTGGTGGATAGAGCGAGACGTGATGTCCCAGATGTGCTCAATTGGATTCAGGTCTGGGGAAAGGGCGGGCCAGTCCATAGCATCAATGCCTTCGTCTTGCAGGAACTGCTGACACACTCCAGCCACATGAGGTCTAGCATTGTCTTGCATTAGGAGGATCCCATGGCCAACCGCACCAGCATATGGTCTCACAAGGGGTCTGAGGATCTCATCTCGGTACCTAATGGCAGTCAGGCTACCTCTGGCGAGCACATGGAGGGCTGTGTGGCCCTCCAAAGAAATGCCACCTCACACCATTACTGACCCAATGCCAAACCCGTCATGCTGGAGGATGTTGCAGGCAGCAGAACGTTCTCCACGGCATCTCCAGACTCTGTCACGTCTGTCACATGTGCTCAGTGTGAACCTGCTTTCATCTGTGAAGAGCACAGGGCGCCAGTGGCGAATTTGCCAATCTTGGTGTTTTCTGGCAAATGCCAAACGTCCTGCACGGTGTTGGGCTGTAAGCCCAACCCCCACCTGTGGACGTCGGGCCCTCATATCACCCTCATGGAGTCTGTTTCTGACCGTTTGAGCAGACACATTCACATTTGTGGCCTGCTGGAGGTCATTTTGCAGGGCTCTGGCAGTGCTCATCATGTTCCTCCTTGCACAAAGGCGGAGGTAGCGTCCTGCTGCTCGGTTGTTGCCCTCCTACGGCCTCCTCCACGTCTCCTGATGTACTGGCCTGTCTCCTGGTAGCGCCTCCATGCTCTGGACACTACGCTGACAGACACAACAAACCTTTTTGCCACAGCTCGCATTGATGTGCCATCCTGGATAAGCTGCACTACCTGAGCCACTTGTGTGGGTTGTAGACTCCGTCTCATGCTACCACTAGAGTGAAAGCACAGGCAGCATTCAAAAGTGACCAAAACATCAGCCAGGAAGCATAGGGACTGAGAAGTGGTCAGGTCACCACCTGCAGAACCACTCCTTTATTGGGGGTGTCTTGCTAATTGCCTATAATTTCCACCTGTTGTCTATCCCATTTGCACAACAGCATGTGAAATTGATTGTCACTCAGTGTTGCTTCCTGAGTGTACAGTTTGATTTCACAGAAGTGTGATTGACTTGGAGTTACATTGTGTTGTTTAAGTGTTCCCTTTATTTTTTTGAGCAGTGTATTTGAAATACAGCCATTTTGGGCAAACTAATTTAATTGAAGCCTAGTCTAGATCAGTCGGTGTGAGATACACCCTTTACATACTGTGGTTATTTTCTTTTATTAATAAAACACCCTTTTTTGGGCAAAATAGACAATTCTTCTGGCCTTGCAGCATCAGCACGTGTGAAATTCAAGGGTTATAGACTGCTGTCATATTCAGTTATTAAGCAAACACCTGTTTTGGGCAAAACATTTTTATTTTGCAGCCTTTGCCGCATATGCCATTGTGAGATACAGCCTTTACACACTGTGGTTCTATTCAGTTAATAAAAAAATACCCATTTTGGGCACAAATCTTTAATTGCGGCCTAGTCTGGATCAGGGAGTGTGAGATACACCCTTTATATACTGTGGTTATATTCTTTTATTAATAAAACACCCTTTTTTGGGCAAAATACACAATTCTTCTGGCCTTGCAGCATCAGAACGTGTGAAATTCAAGGGTTATAGACTGCTGTCATATTCAGTTATTAAAGAAACACCCATTTTGGGCACAAATCTTTAATTGCCTAGTCTGGATCAGGGCGTGTGAGATACACCCTTTTCATACTGTGGTTCTATTTAGTCATTAAATAAACACCCATTTAGGGCAAGATCCTAAATTTGAGAAATATGAGGAGAGTGTCAAATAAGGGACGTGGCCCAGGTCGTGGTGCTGCTGGTGGAACTCCTGTTGCAGGTAGAGGACGTGGCCGATCTGTGAAAGCTACACGCACAAGTGAAACCCCTTCCTCAGGTGCGAGTAGGCGACTGAACCTGCAGCAGTATTTGGTCGGGCCTAAAGCGGCTCTACGAATGGTGAGGCCTGAACAAGTACAGGCGATAGTAGATTGGGTTGCTGACAGTGCCTCCTTTTCGTTCCCATTGTCTCTTACCCAGTCTCCTGCTGAAATATCAGAGTTGGCACCTGCAGCCAATGTCCATCAGTCTTTCACCTCACCCCTTTGCAAATCAGCCAAGCAGTCTGAGCCCCAAGTCATGCAGCAGTCTCTTCTGCTTTTTGATGACTCTGTTAGCAGGTTTTCTCAGGGCCATCCACCTAGCTCTGCCCCAGAAGTTGAAGAGATTGAGTGCAACGATGCCCAATCACTTATGTTTCAAGAGGAGTACGTGGGAGGACCATTGCAGCACGTCTCGGATGATGACGAAACACAGGTGCCAACTGCTGGTGCTTTTTCGAAAGTGTGCAGACCGACAAGGAGGGCAGGGGTGAAGACTGGGTGGAAGATGATGTGGAGGACAATGGAGGTCCTTGACCCCACATGGAATCAAGGTCATGCGAGTGACCTATGTAGTTTGGAGGAAGAGGCGGTGGTCGCACAGAGCCACCAGCACAGCAGAAGAGGGAGCAGGGTGCAAAAGCGGAGCGGCCATCCCCCAGACAGTACGCCTGCTACTGCCCACCGTAGCAAGGGACTGAGCACACTAAAGCCAGCTCCAAGGAGTTTCCTGGCGTGGCAGTTCTTCAGACAATGTGCTGACGACAATACACGAGTGGTTTGCACGCTGTGCAATCAGAGCCTGAAGCGAGGCATAAACGTTTTCAACCTGAGCACAACCTGCATGACCAGGCATTTAAGTTCTAAGCACGAGCTGCAGTGGAGTAGACACTTCAAAAACCAAGAAAGGTCTCTGGCTCCTCCTGCTTCCTCTTCTGCTGCAGTCTCGGCCTCTTCATCCACCTCTGGAGTGACAGTGCCACCTGCCACCCTGCAAACAGAGGATCTGCCAGCAACACCAACACCTGGGTCACCAAGCATCTCCACAATGTCCCACAGAAGCGTTTAGCTCTCTATCTCCCAAACACTGGAGAGGAAGAGGAAGTGCCCCCCTACCCATCCGCGATCCCTAGCCCTGAATGCCAGCATTTCTAAATTACTGGCCTTTGAAATGCTGTCATTCCGTCTGATGGAGACAGATAATTTTAAAGGCCTTATGGCGGTGGCTGTCCCACAGTACGTCATGCCCAGATAATACTACTTTTCCAGTTGAGCCATCCCTTCCCTGCACAACCAAGTAGGGGACAAAATCAGATGTGCACTGTGCAACGCCATCTGTGGCAAGATGCACCTCACTACGGATACGTGGACCAGTAAGCACGGTCAGGGATGTTATATCTCCATAAAAGCACACTAGCTAAATGCAGTGGTGGCTGGGCCTGAGGCGGATAGCAGTTTGGCGCATGTCCTTCCACCACCGAGGATTGCAGGGCACTTCAGTTTGCTTCATGTTGCTTCCTCTTCCTACTCCGCTTCCTCATCCTCTACCGTCTCCTCATCCGGTCAGCGTAACACCTTCACCACCAACTTCAGCACAGCCAGGGGTAAACGACAGCAGGCAGTTTTAAAACTTATCTGTTTGGGGGACAAACCCCACACCGCGCAGGAGCTGTGGACGGGCCTTGAACAACAGAACGATGAGTGGTTTGTGCCAGTGAGCCTCAAGCCCGGCCTGGTGGTGTGCGATAATGGGCGAAATCTCGTAGCAGCTCTGGGACCAGCCGGTTTGAAGCACATCCCTTGCCTGGCGCATATGCTGTATTTGGTGGTGCAGAGATTCCTTACAAATTACCCCGACATGTCAGAGCTACTGCATAAAGTGCGGGCCATCTGTGCGCGCTTTCGGTGTTCTCACCCTGCTGCTGCTCGCCTGTCAGCGCTGCAGCATAACTTCGGCCTTCCCTTACCTTGCACATGCTGGCCAGACTGTGCGAGCAGCAGCAGGCGATAGTGGAGTTTCAGCTGCAGCATGCACGGGTGAGTCCCTCTGCGGAACAGCACCACTTCACCACCAATGACTGGGCCTCCCTGCGAGAACTGTGCTCCTTGTTGCACTGTTTCGAGTACTCCACCAACATGGCCAGTGCCGATAACGCCGTTCTCAGCGTATCTATCCCACTTCTATGCCTCCTTGAAAAAACGCTGCTGGCGATGATGGAAGAATTACTCCAATTCCAACATCTACCGACTGTGTCAGAGGTAAGTCCCCTTCTCTTTGTCACATGGCATGACCCGATAGTATCACTATCGGCGAGCACCTGAAGTACTTGTACTCAGTATTAAAAAAAGATATTTAGTGCATTCCTATAAAAAAAAATAACAAAAAAATAATGAATAAAACAATAATCTCCTACTGCAATTTTTAAAGAAAACAAAGAAACACAAGATACAAATTATAGCTTTTGTTTTTACTGCAACTTGTAGTAAACCAAATGAACAACAATTGTAGTAAGTACTTAGAGTGTATCTGTCACTTAATCTATAGTGGTTATACTGGTGACACTGTGTAGTAGGGATTAACAAGCATATGCCAGGCATACCTTTGTTTGTAGGTTTGGATACTTCGCAATTTGATACTTTCCAATAAAACAAAGCATGTTTTATAGCATCTCACATCGCATCGTAGGCAGTAGATCGCAACCATTGCACCACCAATAACATGAAAAAAAAAGGCATTTTAAATGCCTCTGTCAGTATTGACAGCAGCATCTAAATGGTTAATAGCCAACAGCGGAGATTGTTCTGCTCCGGGTAATATCAACAGCCCTCTGCTGTTGAAAACAGCCAGGAGCCGCTGGGTATGGAGCGGACTCAAGTCCCAAGCCCTCTCCATACTCTCTTAAGGGCCCCATGATGTGCATTTACATCATGGGTCGTTAAGGGGTTAAGACTAGGGACGAGCGAACCCGAGTGAATTCGGGTTCGTACCGAATTTTGGGGTGTTCGTGACACGGACCCGAACCCGAACATTTTCGTAAAAGTCCGGGTTCGGTGTTCGGCGCTTTCTTGGCGCTTTTTGAAAGGCTGCAAAGCAGCCAATCAACAAGCGTCATACTACTTGCCCCAAGAGGACATCACAGCCATGCCTACTATTGGCATGGCTGTGATTGGCCAGTGTAGCATGTGACCCAGCCTCTATTTAAGCTGGAGTCACATAGCGCCGCACGTCACTCTGCTCTGATCAGTGTAGGGATAGGATGCAGCTGCTGCTGTTAGGGCGAGATTAGGCAGTGCTCACTGTTTTAAGGCTGCCCAGAGCGTTTTTCAGTCACTTTTTTCTGGGGTGATCGGCGGCCATTTTGTGTCTTGTGGTGTCCCAGCACAAGCTGCTACCAAGTCCATTTAACCATCAATAGTGTGTTGCTTTTTTTTTGCTATATCCTACATCAGGGGCTTGGCTGTGCTTGCTATTTTATTGAGGGGTAAAATACAATTGCCAAAATAGCAGTACCCTAAATCTGGTGTTTCAGCTGTGGCTAGCCAATTGTAATACTGTCTGCTGTCTGGCAAAGGATATATTTTGTTCTGGGTTGAAATACAATTCCCAACTTAGCAATTCCCTAAATAATTGTTTTCTGCTGTATCAGGCCAAGTTTAAATCTATCCATAAAAGGGTATATTAGATTGAAGGTACGGATAGGGTCATTCTCAATAACTTCAAACGCTACCGTGCATCACCAAGTCTAATTCTGTCCGTAAACGTATACCTGTCATCCACCGCCTAAATACTAGGCCTAAAATTTATATTCAGCTAAATCTGTGGTTACTGCTGTGCCTGTATTAGTGTAATACGGTACCTAAGTAGATAGCTAGATAGTGTTAGGTGCCTGTAAAAAAAGGCCTGAATTTGAATTCAATACATTGGGCCAAATAATTTTTTTCTTATTGTGGTGAACGGTAACAATGAGGAAAACATCTAGTAAGGGACGCGGACATGGTCGTGGTGGTGTTTGTGGACCCTCTGCTGCTGGGAGAGGACTTGGCCGTTCCTATCACAGCCACACGTCCTAGTGTACCAACTACCTCAGGTCCCAGTAGACGCCAGAATTTACAGCGATATTTGGTGGGGCGCAATGCTGTTCTAAGGATGGTAAGGCCTGAGCAGGTACAGGCATTAGTCAATTGGGTGGCCGACAGTGGATCCAGCACGTTCACATTATCTCCCACCCAGTCTTCTGCAGAAAGCGCACAGATGGCGCCTGAAAACCAAGCCCATCAGTCTGTCACATCACCCCCATGCATATCAGGGAAACTGTCTGAGCCTCAACTTATGCAGCAGTCTCTTATGCTGTTTGAAGACTCTGCTGGCAGGGTTTCCCAAGGGCATCCACCTAGCCCTTCCCCAGCGGTGGAAGACATAGAATGCACTGACGCACAACCACTTATGTTTCCTGATGATGAGGACATGGGAATACCACCTCAGCAGGTCTCTGATGATGACGAAACACAGGTACCAACTGCTGCGTCTTTCTGCAGTGTGCAGACTGAACAGGAGGTCAGAGAGGAAGACTGGGTGGAAGACGATGCAGGGGACGATGAAGTCATAGACCCCACATGGAATGAAGGTCATGCCACTGACTTCCAGAGTTCGGAGGAAGAGGCAGTGGTGAGACCGAGCCAACAGCGTAGCAAAAGAGGGAGCAGTGGGCAAAAGCAGAACACCCGCCGCCAAGAGAGTCCGTCTGCTACTGGCCACCGCCATCTGGGACCGAGCACCCCAAAGGTAGCTTCAAGGAGTTCCCTGGCATGGCAGTTCTTCAAACAATGCGCTGACGACAAGACCCGAGTGGCTGGCACGCTGTGCCATTAGAGCCTGAAGCGAGGCATTAACGTTCTGAACCTTAGCACAACCTGCATGACCAGGCAACTGCATGCAAAGCATGAACTGCAGTGGAGTAAACACCTTAAAAACAAGGAACTCACTCAGGCTACCCCTGCTAGCTCTTCTGCTGCTGCCTCGGCCTCTTCCTCCGCCTCTGGAGGAACGTTGGCACCTGCCACCCAGCAAACAGAGGATGTACCACCAACACCACCACCTCCGTCACCAAGCATCTCAACCATGTCACACGGCAGCGTTCAGCTCTCCATCTCACAAACATTTGAGAGAAAGCGTAAATTCCCACCTAGCCACCCTTGATCCCTGGCCCTGAATGCCAGCATTTCTAAACTACTGGCCTATGAAATGCTGTCATTCAGGCTGGTGGACAGTATGTTGTTCCCAGCCGCCACTACTTCTCCAAGAGAGCCGTGCCTTACCTGCACAACCAAGTATCCGATAAAATCAAGTATGCACTGCGGAACGCCATCTGTGGCAAGGTCCACCTAACCACAGATACGTGGACCAGTAAGCACGGCCAGGGACGCTATATCTCCCTAACTGCACACTGGGTAAATGTAGTGGCAGCTGGGCCCCAGGCGGAGAGCAGTTTGGCGCACGTCCTTCCGCCGCCAAGGATCGCAGGGCAACATTCTTTGCCTCCTGTAGCCTCCTCCTTCTACTCGGCTTCCTCCTCCTCTTCTTCCACCTGCTCATCCAGTCAGCCACACACCTTCACCACCAACTTCAGCACAGCCCGGGGTAAACGTCAGCAGGCCATTCTGAAACTCATATGTTTGGGGGACAGGCCCCACACCGCACAGGAGTTGTGGCGGGGTATAGAATAACAGACCGACGAGTGGTTGCTGCCGGTGAGCCTCAAGCCTGGCCTGGTGGTGTGCGATAATGGGCGAAATCTCGTCGCAGCTCTGGGACTAGCCGGTTTGACACACATCCCTTGCCTGGTGCATGTGCTGAATTTGATGGTGCAGAAGTTCATTCACAACTACCTCGACATGTCAGAGCTGCTGCATAAAGTGCGGGCCGTCTGTGCGCGCTTCCGGCGTTCACATCCTGCCGCTGCTCGCCTGTCTGCGCTACAGAGTAACTTCAGCCTTCCCGCTCACCGCCTCATATGCGACGTGCCCACCAGGTGGAACTCCACCTTGCACATGCTGGACAGACTGTGCGAGCAGCAGCAGGCCATAGTGGAGTTTCAGCTGCAGCACGCACGGGTCAGTCGCACTGCGGAACAGCACCACTTCAATACCAATGACTGGGCCTCCATGCGAGACCTGTGTGCCCTGTTGCGCTGTTTCGAGTACTCCACCAACATGGCCAGTGGCGATGACGCCGTTATCAGCGTTACAATACCACTTCTATGTCTCCTTGAGAAAACACTTAGGGCGATGATGGAAGAGGAGGTGGCCCAGGAGGAGGAAAAGGGGTCATTTTTAGCACTTTCAGGCCAGTCTCTTCGAAGTGACTCAGAGGGAGGTTTTTTGCAACAGCAGAGGCCAGGTACAAATGTGGCCAGACAGGGCCCACTACTGGAGGACGAGGAGGACGAGGATGAGGAGGAGGTGGAGGAGGATGAGGATGAAGCATGTTCACAGCGGGGTGGCACCCAACGCAGCTCGGGCCCATCACTGGTGCGTGGCTGGGGGGAAACGCAGGACGATGACGATACGCCTCCCACAGAGGACAGCTTGTCCTTACCTCTGGGAAGCCTGGCACACATGAGCGAATACATGCTGCAGTGCCTGCGCAACGACAGCAGAGTTGCCCACATTATAACCTGTGCGGACTACTGGGTTGCCACCCTGCTGGATCCACGGTACAAAGACAATGTGCCCACCTTACTTCATGCACTGGAGCGTGATAGTAAGATGCGCGAGTGCAAGCGCGCGTTGGTAGACGCGCTACTGAGAGCATTCCCAAATGTCACAGGGGAACAAGTGGAAGCACAAGGCGAAGGTAGAGGAGGAGCAAGAGGTCGCCAACGCAGCTGTGTCACGGCCAGCTCCTCTGAGGGCAAGGTTAGCATGGCAGAGATGTGGAAAAGTTTTGTCACCACGCCACAGCTAACTGCACCACCACCTGATATGGAACGTGTTAGCAGGAGGCAACATTTCAATAACATGGTGGAACAGTACCTGTGCACACCCCTCCATGTACTGACTGATGATTCGGCCCCATTCAACTTCTGGGTCTCCAAATTGTCCACGTGGCCAGAGCTAGCCTTTTATGCCTTGGAGGTGCTGGCCTGCCCGGCAGCCAGCGTTTTGTCTGAACGTGTATTCAACACGGCAGGGGGCGTCATTACAGACAAACTCAGCCGCCTGTCTACAGCCAATGTGGACAAGCTGACGTTCATAAAAATGAACCAGGCATGGATCCCACAGGACCTGTCCATCCCTTGTGCAGATTAGACATTAACTACCTCCCCTTAACAATATACAGGGCACTTCCTCATTCAATCCTATTTTTATTTTCATGTTACCATTATATTGCGGGGCAACTCAAAGTTGAATGAACCTCTCCTCTGTCTGGGTGCCGGGGCCTAAAAATATCTGACAGTGGCCTGTTCCAGTGGTGGGTGACATGAAGCCTGATTCTCTGCTATTACATGAAGACTGATTCTCTGCTGACATGAAGCCTGATTGTCTGCTATGACATGAAGACTGATTCTCTGCTGATATGAAGCCAGATTCTCTGCTATGACATGAAGACTGATTCTCTGCTGACATGAAGCCAGATTCTCTGCTATGGGACCTCTCTCCTCTGCCTGGGTGCCTGGGCCTAAATATGTGACAATGGACTGTTCCAGTGGTGGGTGACGTGAAGCCTGATTCTCTGCTATGACATGAAGACTGATTCTCTGCTGACATGAAGCCTGAATCTCTGTTATGGGACCTCTCTCTTCTGTCTGGGTGCCGGGGCCTAAGAATATCTGACAGTGGCCTGTTCCAGTGGTGGGTGACATGAAGCCTGATTCTCTGCTATGACATGAAGACTGATTCTCTGCTGACATGAAGCCTGAATCTCTGTTATGGGACCTCTCTCCTCTGTCTGGGTGCCAGGGCCTAAAAATATCTGACAGTGGCCTGTTCCATTGTTGGGTGACATGAAGCCTGATTCTCTGCTATGACATGAAGACTGATTCTCTGCTGACATGAAGCCAGATTCTCTGCTATGGGACCTCTCTCCTCTGCCTGGGTGCCTGGGCCTAAATATGTGACAATGGACTGTTCCAGTGGTGGGTGACGTGAAGCCTGATTCTCTGCTATGACATGAAGACTGATTCTCTGCTGACATGAAGCCAGATTCTCTGCTATGGGACCTCTCTCCTCTGTCTGGGAGCCGGGGCCTAAATATATGACAATGGACTGTTCCAGTTTTGGGTGACGTGAAGCCTGATTCTCTGCTATGACATGAATCCAGATTCTCTGCTGACATGAAGCCAGATTCTCTGCTATGGGACCTCTCTCCTCTGCCTGGGTGCCTGGGCCTAAATATGTGACAATGGACTGTTCCAGAGGTGGGTGATGTGAAGCCTGATTCTCTGCTATGACATGAAGACTGATTCTCTGCTGACATGAAGCCCGAATCTCTGTTATGGGACCTCTCTCCTCTGTCTGGGTGCCGGGGCCTAAATATCTGACAGTGGCCTGTTCCAGTGGTGGGTGATATGAAGCCTGATTCTCTGCTATGACATGAAGACTGATTCTCTGCTGACATGAAGCCTGAATCTCTGTTATGGGACCTCTCTCCTCTGCCTGGGTGCCTGGGCCTAAATATGTGACAATGGACTGTTCCAGTGGTGGGTGACGTGAAGCCTAAATCTCTGCTATGACATGAAGACTGATTCTCTGCTGACATGAAGCCAGATTCTCTGCTATGAGACCTCTCTCCTCTGTCTGGGTGCCGGGGCATAAATATATGACAATGGACTGTTCCAGTTTTGGGTGACGTGAAGCCTGATTCTCTGCTATGACATGAAGACTGATTCTCTGCTGACATGAAGCCTGATTCTCTGCTATGGGACCTCTCTCCAATTGATATTGGTTAATTTTTATTTATTTTATTTTTATTTTAATTCATTTCCCTATCCACATTTGTTTGCAGGGGATTTTCCTACATTTTGCTGCCTTTTGCAGCCCTCTAGCCCTTTCCTGGGCTGTTTTACAGCCTTTTTAGTGCCGAAAAGTTCCGGTCTGGTAGTTCGGCCGAATTTCTCGATCCCGAACATCCAGGTGTTCGCTCAACTCTACTTCTAACGTCCTAAAAAATTAGATATACACAATAATGCCAACATAAAGTAGACATATGGGGAATGTTAATTGATAACTATTTTATGAGCTATTACTATCTCAAAAGTAGAGAAATTCAAAGTAAAGAATTACCACTAACATTAAATCCAATGTGTCACCAGAAAACAATCTCAGAACTGTTTAGATAAGTAAAGGCATTCCAGAGTTACTACCCTATAAAGTGAGACACGTCAAATTTGCAAAAATAGGCCTAGTCATGAAAATGAAAACTGTCCTTGGATAGAAGAGGTTAAAGGGGATGTCCAGGTTCAGAGCTGAACCAGGACATACCTCCATTTTCACCCCGGTAGCCCCCCTTTCTTGAGCATCGGAACAGTTCATGCTCCGATGCTCTCCTTTGCCCTGTGCTAAATTGCACAGGGCAAAGGCATTTTTGGAGATCCGGTAACATACCGGGGCTCTCCATGGGGCTGCCAGGAAGCCCAGTGAAGTCACTGGCACTGATGGGCGGGATTTAGAGCTGCTCTTGCCAATAAAATGGCTAGGGCAGCGCTAAAGCCTGCCCATCAGAGCCGGTGACGTCACCGAACACACTGCCGGGCGGAGTTTTCTGCCCGGCAGTGTGTTATTGAAAACAAAAGAGACCTTGCCCTGCGCGATCTAGCGCAGGGCAAGGGAGCTCATCGGAGCATGAGATGCTCCGATGCTAGCCTCAGGGGGGCTGCCTGGGTGAAACTAAGGGTATGTCTGGGTTCAGCTCTGAACCCTGACAACCCCTTTAATGATGGTGTGCCAACATTTATTTTATTTCACTTGGCAGTGGCCAAGTCAGCGCAGCTCGCAATCAGTTCTTAATTTCTTAATGCATTGTTAAGCATATGGGGGCAAATTTACTGACATTTAGAAGCTTAATAAAGCCCTAAGCTGGAGGTGGTCCCGAAGTTATAAAGAGGCGCCGGCCGCTTCATAACTTCCGCGCATCCAGCGCCAGTTCTAAATGTAAGAGAGCTTCTTAGCTGTCTTACATTTAGACCATTTTCTATACCTGAAACAAGTGTAGAAAATTGTAAATTAGAGGGGCCTGCTGGCCCATCCCCTTCCCCACCGATGTGACGTCCACAATTTTAGACCTGGCATGAGCGGGGTGAAGTCGCAGATAGAGGTGCAACTAACAATTGCGCCGCCATTTTCTCCTGAAATACACTTGATATAGGCGTATTTCAGTATAATAAATGACCCCCATGATCTTTTGAAAAGTCACACCTTTTACACAAAAAAAGACAAACAAAAAACATCTGTTCATTTGAAGATCATTAGCAATTCATGTAAATATATGATTACACAGTCACATGACTGCCTCAAGGAGAAAACAACTCATTTTCTGATAATTAATTCTATTATATAGAGACTATATAAACACCACTGTGGAGAGAGTCACCATCTGCGACACAAGAGTTGACAATGGATTCCAGTACCTACAAGCTCTATCACAAAGACTGCTTTGATTCCAGAGAACATCTGGACACTTACTTCTCAGATAAAGATGACATGGTCTTTGGGGAGGATTTCTTGTTATTTCCCATAGAACATCTTAGAAAAACTTTTGCATTGGGTATGTATTTTTTGTGTTTATTTGGATTTGTTGCTATACTTTTTCTATAAAACAGTGTTCATCCCTACAACACAGTATCTCATTATTAATATCAAACCAGCACCCTACTGTCCATGAAGACACATGTACCTACAGCTTCAGAGGATTTTTTAGAATATGATATATGTGTATATGATTATACTATTATATAGTATTTTGACCATTATATTTAGAGATGAGCTAATCGAAGCCGACGAAGTGGAATTCTGTCCGAATTTAAGGAAAAATTTGATTCGCACCAAAGCCGAATTTCCTCACGCTTCGTAGTAACGAATCATGTTTGTTCCTAAAATGGCTGTTGCACGTGTGAGGACAATCAGCAGCCAGCCAGCCCTGTGATGTCACAGCCCTATAAATAGCCTCAGCCATCTTGGATTCTGACATTTACCAGTGTACTTAGTGCAGGGAGAGACGTCGTGTATTAGTGGTAAAAGTAAAATATATTTGCCGTTCAGTGGTTCAGAAGCCTTTAGTGGCGTATATTAGTGAAAAAAGAAAAAATATATTTGCCGGTCAGCGGTGCAGTTATATGTTGTAAAGCCCTTTTTGTCGTGTATTAGCGGAAAAAGAAAAAATATATTTGTCGGTCAGTGGTGCAGTTATATGTTGTAAAGCCCTTTTTGTCATGTATTAGAGGAAAAAGAAAAAAATATATTTGCCAGTCAGCAGTGCAGTCACATGTTCTAAAGCCCTTTTTTGTGCGTATTAGTTGGGGAAAAAAGGGTTTATTAGCCGTTGTGTGGTAAAGTGAGAAAATTACAGACTTTTTTGCGGTGTTTTAACTTCCTTTTTATTTATTTGATCTAACAGTATGTAAGACAGAGAAGTTCCAGGTCCTGCACAGGGGAGTGGCAGAGGCCTAAATATTTCTGGTGCAAACATAGGTCACAGAAGAGTAGGGGGGCTTGGCTGCAGGAGTCGCAGCGAGAGGCCTGATCTCCCGGTGTCATCTAGCGGTCGTGTCTTGACCAGCAACCCAAAGGTTCTTGAATGGTTGACTCAGTCATCTCTGTTTTGGATCCACTCCTGTTTTTTTTGGCATTAGCAATACTGATAGATTACAGACCAAATGCTGACCGACTGAAGGCAGATGCTCTACAGACAGGATCTGTTTTTTGTGGGTTATTGTTGTGACGGATCAGAGGAAGGGCAAAATAAACAGTGACGTCAACACAAACTTACTGCTGACACCCTCTCCACTCTGTCGGGGGCTTTACTTGTATAAGCCATTAATAGAACAGGTTCTGTAGGCATCTTTGTGGAATCAGCTGATGACGTTGTAAAAGGAGTGCGCTTCTTGACGCCAACATTGACCAGTAAGCATGAGTTCATACTTGGTCAGTTTTGGCCCCGTGACTGCCAAAATAAGTGAAGTGGTGAAGTGTGCAGTGATTTTAAGAGCGACTCCTGTCATCTGCCTGTCATACTGACTCACAGTATAAGTTCACTACCACAGCAGACTCCCTATGTGTGTTACTGAAAGGCACAGTGTTCTACACCACTATAAAGGCTCTCTGCAGCCAGGAAATAGAAGTTTTTTCAAAAAATTCTTCAAACCTGCCAAATCGAATTATTGAAAAATTTGCTCATCTCTAATTATATTACTTGTATCCTGCATGTGTAGCAGTTTTCACCTTTTTCTTACACCCTTTCCTAATTCTTAGTTCTTCCTGATATAATTTGTGGAGACTAGCTGCCATAAGGTCTCCCATTTACAGCTCACAGAAGCTAGAGGAAATTCTGCTTCACTTTTACTATCTTTATTATGCAAAGAAGCAGAGGCATGCTGAAAACATTATAGAGAATTAATTCTTAAGCAGTGGAGAAAATCAATAGCTGCTGAAGTATGACTTTGTTCCCCATAATAGATATTCATTACTCATCCACCTCTACTGTCCATATTTTTTTATTTTTTTATGCGTCTGTGATGGATTTAGCAAAGAATTCAGAAATGCTAATTTAAGAAGTGGGTGGGGGGAGCCTGTTAATTGGTGAAAGCAGCATTTTTTTTAACTGATGAGTTATGTTAAACGGTTTCTGATACAGTCTGTGCTGTGGTTTTATTGATTTTGCCTAAATATGTGAAAGGTCAGTGAGTAGTGACCATATAAATGAATTGATTTTAAAAAAATAGTAGGCAAACTAAACGCAAACTGGACAAACTTTTTTAGGAGTATGGAATATAAGTGGGGGGGAAATACCACAGTTCAGCCATATCAACTAAAGGGAACAAGTCAAAACATTGGTCCTAGTATGTAATGAAGAATATCTTTTACTAGAGTTATTTTTCCTACTCTCTAATCTTCAGAAATTTGGAAAACTTGTATATGAAAATGAAGGATTAAACTAGACCTTTCAATTTTAGGGCATGTTACTTTGAAATTTTCTATTATCTAGCAATTGGTGGTTTTCTGCTTTGTTACATAGTTACATAGTTAATACGATTGAAAAAAAGACATAAGTCCATCAAGTTCAACTAAGAGATAGGTGGGGACGCGAATCCCAGAAAAAAGGGAGACTCAGATTTCTAGACATTTTGATAAGTGTAATGCCCCGCTAGGGGGCATTACCACCTTTTGCGCCCCTTCACTATCTTTAATGGTTGATCCTGTGTCATCATGTGTATTTACTTCCATGTCCTGCACAATGTATGCTTGTATTTTCCTTGTAAATGACAGTTTAAGTGTAATGTGCCTGGCTTACCAGCAGATGGCGGCAATCTTGGCAGAGCTAGCGCACCGTGACAAGTGCAGGCCACAACATCTAAAGGGACATTTTAGGCAACCCTTACACCATTCTAGCATTCCTACACCTGGGTACCACCACTACCATCTACTTAGTGGGACCTAGTCCCTCGTTGCTGAAATGCAACTGGCGTCACAACAAACTTTTAACCCTTATAACATCTTTTTTTATTAAGTCTATATTTATTATTCTCACTAAATGTATCACAAATGTACCTGCCCCGATGACGTGAAGTCTATTAAAATATATGAACATCTTAAAGAGACTCTCTGGCCGACTCGTCTCACCCATGGGGTGCTGCATAAGCATTAATGTCATTTACTTTTAAGAATTCATCTAAACCCTTTTTAAAACTGTCCACTGTTCCTGCTGTGACCACGTCCTGAGGAAATCTATTTTACAGATTCACAGTTCTTACAGTAAAAAAGTTTTGACGCTTCTGGAGACTGAACTTATTCTTCTCCAGTCGGAGGCAGTGCCCCCTTGTCTTTTAAAGGCAGTTTTTCACCGTATTTTTGTTTGGCCCATTTATATATTTGTATAGGTTAATCATGTCCGACTTTAGACATCTCTTCTCAAGACTAAATAAATTAAATTCCTTTAATATTTCTTCATAACTAAGACCCTCCATGCCCCTTATCAGTTTAGTCGTTCTCCTCTATACTTTTTCCAGCTGCAGTGCATCATTTCTATGGACTGGTGCCCAGAACTGAACTGCATATTCCAGATGAGGTCGCAGCAATGCTTTTTAAATTGGTAATATTACATCTCTGCCCCGCAAGTCCATGTCCTGTTTAATGCATGACAATATCCCGGTAGCCTTAGAAGCAGCTGATTGACATTGTATGCTGTTATTTGCTGAAATGCAACTGGCGTCACAACAAACTTTTAACCCTTATAACATCTTTTTTTTTAAGTCTATATTTATTATTCTCACTAAATGTATCACAAATGTACCTGCCCCGACGACATGAAGTCTATTGAAATATATGAACATCTTAAAGAGACCCTCTGGTCGACTCGTGTATACTAATGCCAGAAGCCTAATAAAACTGGGGAGCTGGAATTAGTGATGTGTGAGGAGAACTAAGACAAAGTGGGAATAACTGAGACAAGGCTGGATGATAGCTATGACTGGGCAGTTAATGTACAAGGTTACAGTCTCTTTAGAAAGGATCGTCAAAACCGGAGAGGGGGAGGGGTTTGCCTTTATGTAAAGTCTTGTCTAAAGCCCACACTCCATGAAGATATAAGTGAGGGACATGAACATGTGGAGTCACTGTGGGTAGAGATACATGGAGCTAAAAACAATAATAAATTACTAATAGGAGTTTACTATAAACCACCTAATATACCAGAGTCCACAGAAAATCGAATACTAAACGAGATAGACAAGGTGGCAAATATTAATGAGGTGGTTATTATGGGGGACTTCAACTACCCAGATATAGACTGGGAAACTGAAACTTGTATATCTCATAAAGGAAATCGGTTCTTGGCAATAACCAAAGACAATTACCTCTCCCAACTGGTTTAGGACCCGACTAGAGGGACGGCCATACTGGACTTAGTATTAACCAATAGGCCTGACAGAACAACAGACATGCAGGTTGGGGGACACCTGGGAAATAGTGACCATAAACTAATAACCTTCCGATTATCATTAAAAAGAGCGTTTCTACAAGGAGGAACAAAAATACCAAACTTCAAAAAAGCTACATTTAGCCAACTAAGAGAGGCCATAGGCCTAACTAACTGGGACAAAGTCCTCAAAAATAAAAATACAGCCACAAAATGGGATATCTTTAAAAGCATCTTAAAATCTCATTGTGAGAGGTACATACCGTATGGGAATAAAAGGTTAAGGAACAAAAAGAAACCAAATGTCACGGATGGTGTACAGGAAACAAGACAAAGCAAAAGAATCTATGACTCACTGGATCCAAAACTAAGGAACAAAAGGGAGACCCCTGCATGAGACCTGTCACTCTCCCTGACTGCTCAGCCTATGCGAACACCCCAAAGGTGGATGGTCACATATCCACGTACCTCGACTATCTTCCACCTGAACACCCTACAATAGTGAGGGGACACGACCACCGGTTCCCTACACTAGACACGGAGGGAGTCAGGGTCAACTGAGATCCAGCAAACAGAAAATCACAAATAAAAGTACAGCACTTATCTTTGTAGAAGACTGGGCAATAGGAACAGCATGCGCACACACTCCAGGAAGTTGTATAAGCCGCACACTATTGCATTATGGGGAGGAATTTAAAGGGATGCAATCAGTCCAAACACATGACAGCTGAGAGAGGCTAACGAGATGAGGAACTGAAAACCAAAACAAAGAAAACTCAAGGAGGAGGTTCTGAAAGGCTTCTGTCAGAGCTACTCAGCTGTCTGGTTGTGACAGTACCCCTCCCTCTACGAGTGGACTCCGGACACTCAGAGCCCACCTTCTCAGGATGGGACCTATGGAAAGCCCTGATGAGACGAGTGGCCTTAATGTCCGTCACTGGGACCCACATCCTCTCCTCAGGACCATAACCCTCTCAATGAACGAGGTACTGGAGAGAACCGCGGACAAGACGAGAATCCACAATCCTAGAGAGCTGAAATTCAAGATTCCCATCAACCATAATCGGAGGAGGAGGCAAAGGCGAGGGTACAATGGGTTGAACATAAGGTTTCAATAAGGACTTATGAAAAACATTATGGATCTTCCAAGTCTGAGGAAGATCAAGACGGTAGGCAACAGGATTGATGACAGACAGGATCTTGTAAGGCCCAATAAACCTAGGACCCAACTTCCAGGAGGGAACCTTCAATTTGATATTCTTGGTAGACAACCACACCAGATCACCAACATTCAGGTCCGGACCAGGCACACGTCTCTTATCCGCCACACGCTTATATCTCTCACTCATGCTCTTTAGATTATCCTGAATCTTTTGCCAAATAGATGACAAAGACGAGGGGAATCTGTCCTCATCAGGTAAACCAGAAGACCCCTCTCCCGAGAAAGTCCCAAACTGCGGATGAAACCCATATGTACCAAAAAATGGTGACTTATCAGAGGACTCCTGACGACGGTTATTTAAAGCAAACTCAGCAAGGGACAAAAAATAACACCAATCCTCCTGATTCTCAGCCACAAAACAGCGCAGATATGTCTCCAGATTCTGATTGACGCACTCTGTCTGGCCATTCGACTGCGGGTGGAAAGCAGAAGAGAATGACAACCGAACCCCCAAGCGAGAACAGAAAGCCTTCCAGAATCTGGAAACAAACTGTGTGCCCCTATCAGAGACTATGTCTGAAGGAATACCATGCAATTTGACAATGTGATCAATAAATGCCTGCACCAGCGTCTTAGCATTGGGCAAACCAGGAAAAGGGATGAAATGCACCATTTTGCTAAAACGGTCCACCACCACCAGAATCACAGTCTTCCCCGAGGAACAAGGCAGGTCCGTTATGAAGTCCATGGACAGATGTGTCCAAGGACAGGAAGGAATGGGTAAGGGAAGGAGAGGACCTGATGGCCGTGAATGAGGGACTTTGGCACGAGCGCAAGTCTCGCAGGCTGCCACAAAACACTCAACCGACTTACGAAGCGCAGGCCACCAGAATCTCTGAGCGATGAGATCCAGTGTGGCTCTTGCCCCCAGGTGCCCAGCAAGGACCGTATCGTGGTGCTCCTTAAAAATCTTGTGTCTCAAAGCGAGAGGCACAAACAACCTCCCAGGAGGACAAAGATCAGGAGCCTCTGCCTGGGCTGCCTGCACCTCTGCCTCCAATTCAGGAAAAAGAGCAGAGACCACCACACTTTCAGCCAAAATGGGACTCGGGTCTTCAAAATTCCCACCTCCCGGAAAACAACGTGACAGGGCATCTGCCTTCACATTCTTAACCCCAGGGCGGAACCTGACAACAGAATTAAACCTTGAAAAGAACAAAGACCATCTGGCCTGTCTCGGGTTCAGATGCTTGGCTGACTCCAAGTAGGCCAGATTTTTATGGTCAGTAAACACGGTAATAGGGTGTCTGGCTCCCTCTAGCCAATGGCGCCATTCCTCAAAAGCCAACTTGATGGCCAACAATTCCCTATCTCCCACATCGTAATTTCTCTCTGCGGAGGAGAGTTTCTTCGAGAAAAAGGCACACGGTCGCTATTTGGCAGGAGAGGAGCCCTGAGACAAGACCGCACCCACACCTACCTCAGAAGCATCAACCTCAAATATGAAGGGTAAAGAAATATCAGGTTGTACCAGGATGGGAGTGGAAGCAAAACTCTCCTTGATATTAGAAAAGGCCTTACGCGCCTCTACCGACCAGGAAGAAAAATCTACCCCCTTTCTGGTCATATCAGTGAGTGGTTTAACAACAGAGGAATAATTCAAAATAAACTTCCTGTAATAATTGGCAAAGCCCAAAAAACCCATCAGCGCCTTCTGATTCTCAGGAAGCTCCCACTCAAGCACAGCGCGGACCTTCTCGGGGTCCATGCGAAAACCAGAAGCGGAGAGAAGAAACCCCAGAAATTGAATTTCTGGAACCGCAAACACACATTTTTCCAGTTTTGCGTATAACTTATTCTCCCGCAGGATGAGCAAGACCTGACGTAAGTGTTCCTTATGAGTTTTAAAATCAGGAGAAAAAATCAAAATGTCATCCAAATACACTAATACAAATTTTCCCATTAAATGATAAAAAATGCTGTTCACAAAATGCTGAAAAACGGCTGGGGCATTCATCAAACCAAAAGGCATAACCAAATTCTCAAAATGGCCCTCAGGGGTATTGAAGGCCGTCTTCCATTCGTCTCTTTCTCTGACCCTGACCAAGTTGTATGCCCCTCTTAGGTCTAATTTGGAAAAGACTTTAGCCCCAACAAACTGGTTAAACAGGTCCGGGATCAGAGGAAGCGGATAAGGGTCACGAATAGTGATACTGTTCAGCTCCCTGAAATCCAGACAAGGTCTTAAAGAACCATCTTTCTTCTTAACAAAGAAAAAACCAGCGGCAACAGGTGACTTCGAGGTCGTATGTGTCCTTTTCTCAGACTCTCAGAGATATAAGCACGCATAGCGACCCTCTCAGGTTGAGAAAGATTGTATAAACGAGATTTAGGCAGCTTGGCGCCTGGGATGAGATTAATAGGGCAATCGTTCTCCCTGTGCGGGGGCAAATCCTGAACTCCACTCTCAGAGAAGACATCCGAAAATTCAGAGAGGAAAGGTGGTACAGTCTTAGTAGAAACCTCAGAAACAGATGTCGTGAGGCAATTCTCTCTGCAAAAGTCACTCCAACCATTTATTTGCCTAGCTTGCCAATCAATGGTGGGGTTATGTTTAGTGAGCCAGGGTAGCCCCAACACTAGAGGAGTAGGCAAACCGCTAAGGACGAAACATGACACATCCTCAACATGAGCATCATTCACAATTAAACGGATATTGTGAACTATGCCCTTTAATGATTTCTGAGAAAGTGGAGCAGAATCAATAGCAAAAACAGGATGTCACGAGTTGGAGGTCCCAGGAGAGACCACCGCGTCATCAAGCAATAAACGGAAATCAGGTACAGACACATAAGAGTTTATTGCACAAACAAAAACATGAAAGGCAGCACAGAGAAAACATGAGCTCTATGTACCGTCAGCACAGTGGGAGAAAACCCCCACTGCGTCACTGTTTAGTAATACTCCAGAGGGGCGTAACTAAGCAACTCCTGGTTTTCACTAGGGCCCCAGAAGGTAGGGTTAGACTTTGCCGCAGGAAGTTGCCAGGGTCCACTCTGGAGCGTGAACTAGACAGTGACAGCAGGAACGAATGAACAAGTGAACTTTCACAGAGTTTTTTTTTGTTCTGTTTTCTGCTATCTGTGGTCTGTGTGCATTCTGTATTTCCCTCTTTATGCTGCCTTTAGGTATCGGATTTGGTTGCCTTGGTGTACTGGCTGCGGTGTTTTCCGTGTATGCTGGTTGCCAGGGGCGACATCCGGTGTAACCTTTTTAGCTTGCAGTTCTGCCTACGGCCGTGTTTTCCGTTATCGGCGCAGGCATCTGCTTCTGGTCCTGGGCCTCCGGAAGGGGGATTCAGCATGTCTGACCAATCAGTTCTTGGCAGACATGCCATTCTCCGGAGGGAGAGTGGAGGGGGAGGTTTTAGCACACTGCAGTTCACTATGACTTTTGTGGCCGTGTAGGCTGGCTGCATTCCTCTTGGCGTACTGGTTGCGTTTACCGTGTAGGCTGGTTGCTAGGGGCTGCGTGCTGGCTGCGGTCGTAGTATATGTTCTGCTTGTGTACTTCTGTACCCCTCTGATTCTGATTTTCTTTGGATTTGAGTTTGGTTCCTGTTCCTGTCCCACGCCTCCGGAAGGGGGTGTCAGCATGTCTGACCAATCAGTTCTTGGCAGACATGCCATTCTCCGGAGGGAGAGTGGAGGGGGAGTTGTTAGCACACTGCAGTTCACCATGACTTTTGTGGCCGTGTAGGCTGGCTGCATTCCTCTTGGCGTACTGGCTGCGTTTACCGTATAGGCTGGTTGCTAGGGGCTGCGTGCTGGCTGCGGTCGTCTTATGTGTTCTGCTTGTGTACCTCTGTACCCTTTTGATTCCGTTTTTCATTGCATTCCTGTCTGGTTCCTGTTCCTGGTCCCAATCCTCCGGAAGGGGGTGTCTGCATGTCTGGCCAATCAGTTCTTGTCAGACATGTCATTCTCCGGAGGGAGAGTGGAGGGGGAGGTAACTTCTTGGTGTGGTTCACTTGACGTGTATGCCGTGTTGGCTGGCTATCTTCCCCTGGCGTACTGGCTGCGGACCCTCCGTGTAGGCTGGTTTTCAGGGGTTGGGCTGGTTGCGGTCGTCATGTGTGTTCCTGCCCTTGTACCTCGTCACCCCTTTGATATCTGTCCCCTTGCCTGGTTCTGTTTGGTTTGTTGCCCCACTTCCTGCCCTTTTCTGTTTGGGGGGAGAGGGGGGGGCTTTGAGGGGTGGGAGTGTCACAGTCGTTACCTTTGGCTGTGACCTTCTGTCTATGCTCTCGCTGCAGCTCTGTTTCTGTGTGTTCTTTGATTCCTTATGGGTTAACTCCCCTGTGTTAATCCTCTGTCTGCTCCATGGGTGTGGCTTCTCTGCTGCACCCATGGAACCTGTATATAAGACTGAGGTTTCCTCAGTTCTGGGTGAGCTCTGCTGCTGACTCATGGGATCCGTGTCTGTCTGTCTGTGCTCTGTGGGTTTCCCTACTTGTTCATTAATGTCCTGTCTTTCTGTTATCTATTCTGCCAGTTATGTTTTAGTTACTTTGTGTTTATTCATATGTCTGTGTTCAGCAAGCCTTTGCAGCAGAGTGGCATGACAAGGCCATGCAGTTTACTACTGGTGGAGCAAGTCCTTCTCTGCTCATTGCCACTCCTGCTCCCTTGCGTGAACTCCTGCTTGTATTATTAGTTGCCCTGTTTTGTATTTGCTTGTATGTTATGTATGCCTATGTGTCGTCGGTACCTTCTGGTACCTGTTGTCCATTCGTTCCTGCTGTCACTGTCTAGTTCACGCTCCAGAGTGGACCCTGGCAACTTCCTGCGGCAAAGCCTAACCCTACCTTCTGGGGCCCTAGTGAAAACCAGGAGTTGCTTAGTCACGCCCCTCTGGAGTATTACTAGACAGTGGCGCAGTGGGGGTTTTCTCCCACTGTGCTGACGGTACATAGAGCTCATGTTTTGTCTGTGCAATAAACTCTTATGTGTCTGTACCTGATTTCCGTTTATTGCTTGACGACGCGGTGGTCTCTCCTGGGACCTCCAACTCGTGACACAGGAAAATCCTTTCCCAAAGTGCATACCTGGAAACCATGAGTTATTGCAAATTGATTATCAATGAGATTGACAGCTGCTCCACTATCCACAAAAATCTCACAAAAAATGTTCTTGCTCTCTAGCGCCACCCTAGCAGGCAGGACAAAACGGGAACTACAAGCAAACGGAAAACCTTCAATTTCCGCCTCAACCCTGCCAATAGTAACAGACGGAACATTTTTAAAAGATTTTTTCCTTTTTGTTTCTTTATTACTCCCAGAAAACTGCTTGTATCTCCTAGAGGGACAAACATTTGCCAAATGATTTATACCTCCGCAACAAAAACAAACCCTCCCATGCAGGCTGAATCTTCTATTGTCAGAGGCAATCAACCCCAGCTGCATGGGCTCCTGCTCAGAACGGGCTGACAGCAACTGAGACCCCTGCGCACAGAATGAGACCGCTGCACTGTCCCGGGACTGAGTATGACAGGAAGGAGAGATCTCTCCTCTCTCTCTAAGACGCCTGTCAATACGAACGGCCTGAGACATAGCAGAGTCCAAGGAGATAGGCCTCTCATGAAAGGAAAATGCATCTTTCAATCCCTCTGAAAGACCATGGCAAAATTGACTTCGGAGTGCAGCATCATTCCAACCAGTATCAGCTGCCCATCTCCGAAATTCTGAGCAGTATATCTCTGCGGATTGTTTACCCTGGCATAACAGACGTAGTCTAGACTCAGCCAGAGCAATACGATCCGGATCATCATATATCTGACCCAGGGCTAAAAAGAATTCATCCACTAAACGGAGGGGCCGTGCCCCCTCCGGCAGCGAAAAGGCCCAGGACTGAGCGTTACCCCTAAGCAGCGATATAATGATCCCCACCCTCCGTTCCTCATCACCAGAGGAATGGGGAAGAAGGTGAAAATGGAGTTTGCAAGCCTCTCTAAAACGCTCAAAATTCTCACTACCCCCGGAGAACATATCCGGGAGCGAGATCTTAGGCTCAGAACAAACTCCATGAACGCAAGCTGAACCGGTCACTTGAAGCTGAGAAAAAGTCTTACGGAGATCAGCTACCTCCAATAAAAGACCCTGGAAGCGTTCAGCCAAAAGTGAAACCGGATCCATGCTTGAGACGGTTTTGGCGGCTTATAATGTCACGGATGGTGTACAGGAAACAAGACAATGCAAAATCATCTATGACTCACTGGATCCAAAACTAAGGAACAAAAGGGAGACCCCTGCATTAGACCTGTCACTCTCCCTGACTGCTCAGCCTATGCGAACACCCCAAAGGTGGATGGTCGCATATCCACGTACCTCGACTATCTTCCACCTGAACACCCTACAATAGTGAGGGGACACGACCACCGGCTCCCTACACTAGACACGGAGGGAGTCAGGGTCAACTGAGATCTAGCAAACAGAAAATCACAAATAAAAGTACAGCACTTATCTTTGTAGAAGACTGGGCAATAGGAACAGCATGCACACACACTCCAGGAAGTTGTATAAGCCGCACACTATTGCATTATGGGGAGGAATTTAAAGGGATGCAATCAGTCCAAACACATGACAGCTGAGAGAGGCTAACGAGATGAGGAACTGAAAACCAAAACAAAGAAAACTCAAGGAGGAGGTTCTGAAAGGCTTCTGTCAGAGCTTCTCAGCTGTCTGGTTGTGACACCAATGTGGATAAACAGAACTGTAAAGAAAGCAATAAATGTAAAGAAAGCATATAAATCACTAAAACAGGAGGGTGGCACAGAAGCACTGAAAAACAAAAAAGGAAAAAAATAGAACATGTAAAAAACAAATAAAAGAGGCCAAACTAGAGACCGAGAGATTAATTGCCAAAGAGAGTAAAACTAACCCTAAAATGTTCTTCAATTATATAAATGTTAAAAAGTATAAATCTGAAGGTGTCGGCCCTTTAAAGAGTAATGAGGGGGGAGTCGCAGAGAGCGACAAGGAGAAAGAAAAGCTGTTAAATATTTTTTCTCCAATGTATTCACTGAGGAAAATAAACTGCCAAATGACATGCAGAATGTAAAAATAAATTCCCCATTAAAAGTGTCCTGTCTGACCCAGGAAGAAGTACATCAGCAACTTAAAAAGATTAAAATAGACAAATTGCTAGGACTGGATGGCATACACCCCCGTATCCTAAGGGAATTAAGTAATGTCATAGCCAGAGCCTTATTTCTGATATTTGCGGACTCTATACTGACAGGAAATGTCCCACAGGATTGGCGCATGGCAAATGTGGTGCCAATATTCAAAAAGGGTCCAAAAACAGAGCCTAGAAACTATAGGCCGGTAAGTTTAACATCTGTTGTGGGTAAACTGTTTGAAGGTTTTCTAAGAGATGCTATCTTAGAGCATCTCAACGGAAATAAGCAAATAACGCCATATCAGCATGGCTTCATGAGGGATCGGTCATGCCAAACAAATTTAATCAGTTTCTATGAGGAGGTAAGTTCTAGACTTGACAGCGGCGAATCAATAGATGTCGTATGTCTGGACTTCTCCAAAGCATTTGATACTATACCACATAAAAGGTTAGTATATAAAATGGGAATGCTCGGACTGGGAGAAAACGTCTGTATGTGGGTAAGTAACTGGCTCAATTATACAAAAACAGAGGGTGGTTATTAACGATACACACTCAGATTGGGTCACTGTCACTAGTGGGGTACCTCAGGGGTCAGTATTGGGCCCTATTCTCTTCAATATATTGATTAATGATCTTGTAGAAGGCTTGCATAGTAAAGTATCAATTTTCGCAGATGACACTAAACTGTGTAAAGTAATTAACACTGAAGAGGACAGTATACTACTACAGAGGGATTTGGATAGATTGGAGGCTTGGGAAGATAAGTGGCAGATGAGGTTAAACACTGACAAATGCAAAGTTATGCACATGGGAAGGAATAATGCAAGTCACCCGTACATACTAAATGGTAAAACACTCGGTAACACTGACATGGAAAAGGATCTAGGAATTTTAATAAACAGCAAACTAAGCTGCAAAAACCAATGTCAGGCAGCTGCTGCCAAGGCCAATAAGATAATGGGTTGCATCAAAAGGGGCATAGATGCCCATGATGAGAACATAGTCCTACCACTTTACAAATCACAAGTCAGACCACACGTGGAGTACTGTGTACAGTTCCGGGCTCCTGTAAACAAGGCAGACATAGCAGAGCTGGAGAGGGTCCAGAGGAGGGCAACTAAAGTATTAACTGGAATGGGGCAACTACAGTACCCTGAAAGATTATCAAAATTAGGGTTATTCACTTTAGAAAAAAGATGACTGAGGGGAGATCTAATTAAGATGTATATATATATCAGGCGTCAGTACAGAGATCTATCCCATCATCTATTTATCCCCAGGACTTTGACTGTGACGTGGGGACATCCTCTGCGTCTGGAGGAAAGAAGGTTGGTACACAAACATAGAAGAGGATTCTTTACGGTAAGAGCAGTGAGACTATGGAAATCTCTGCCTGTGGAGGTGGTGATGGTGAGTACAATAAAGGAATGTCAAGAGGGGCCTGGATGTATTTCTGGAGTGTAATAATATTACAGGCTATAGCTACCAGAGAGGGGTCGTTGATCCAGGGAGTTATTCTGATTGCCTGATTGGAGTCGGGAATTTTTTTTTTTATTCCCCTAAAGTGGGGAAAATTGGCTTCTACCTCACAGTTTTTTTTTTGCCTTCATCTGGATCAACTTGCAGGATGACAGGCCGAACTGGATGGAAAATGTCTTTTTTCGGCCTTATGTACTATGTTACTAGTAACATAGTACATAAGGCCGAAAAAAATACATTTTCCATCCAAGTTCGGCCTGTTATCCTACAAGTTGATCCAGAGGAAGGCAAAAAAAACCTGTGAGGTAAAAGACAATTTTCCCCACTTTAGGGGAATGAAAAATTCCTTCCCGACTCCAATCAGGCAATCAGACTAACTCCCTGGATCAACGACCCCTCTCTAGTAGCTATAGCCTGTAATATTATTACACTCCAGAAATACATCCAGGCCCCTCTTGACTTCCTTTATTGTACTCACCATCACCACCTCCACAGGCAGAGAGTTCCATAGTCTCACTGCTCTTACCGTAAAGAATCCTTTTCTATGTTTGTGTACAAACCTGCTTCCCTCCAGACGCGGAGGATGTCCCCTCGTCACACTCACAGTCCTGGGGATAAATAGATGATGGGAGAGATCTCTGTACTGACCCCTGATATATTTATACATATTAATTAGATCTCCCCTCAGTCGTCTTTTTTCTAAAGTGAATAACCCTAATTTTGATAATCTTTCAGGGTACTGTAGTTGCCCCATTCCAGTTATTACTTTAATTGCCCTCCTCTGGACCCTCTCCAGCTCTGCTATGTCTGCCTTGTTTACAGGAGCCCAGAACTGTACACAGTACTCCATGTGTGGTCTGACTAGCTATTATGTTATTATTTAATCTACCTTCTACAAGGACACCCAAATCCTTCTCTATAAGTACGGTAACTCTCCCAGTGTTACATCCCCTAGGACATATGATGCACCGAGATTATTACTACCAAGATGCATAACTTTACATCTATCCACATTGAACCTCCTTTGCCAAGTTGATGCCAAATCACTCAGAGTGTTAAAGTCAGCTTGTAGCTTATGGACATCTTTCATAGACCGTACAGTGCTACATAGCTTAGTATCATCTGCAAAAATAGAAATTGTGCTATTAATACTGTCCTCGATATCATTTATAAATAAATTAAATAATAGAGTATCCTGATTTTACAATCACTGCTTTTGATAAACTAGAACTTATTTTCCAGCATCTACTGTTCACTGAAAGACATCTGTTCTTAAAAACAAAATGAGCCAACAATTACTTTACACTCTGGTTACCACTAATGACAAGTACTGTATATTAATATTTTTCAACTGAACACATATATCTAAAGACCACTTATGGAAATTATACCATAGCCAGTTGAATCTGCCATCTTTTATGGGACTGATAAACTGTCTAATGTTTATGGGGAGCTCTTGACTTTCCCCTAACATATAAAGTTGGGGCAAAAAAAAGGATCAGGCACTTTGAATTTTAAAGCTCAATACCCTATAATCTATCGCAATCTGGTTGTACGGTAGCTTCCTCCCTACTGAAAATGCATCGCTGACAGCTATTGAAGATGTATAAGTGTCTTCACTAAAATCTAGAGAATGCTGCTATAGTGTTGTGTTGATTGGGAGTTTCTACAGAGACAGGTCGGGTCATCATAAGAACTGAAATGCTAAATGGGGGAAAACTTAGTATACAGAAAAAACATTAGAAAATAAAGATCACACAGAGGGCATAGTATGTATTTCTGCCAGTAAACAGTATAAAAATGAGATTCCATGAGTGCCCCAACTAAGGGCTAATGCACAACCGTATTTTCTTTTCGTATGTTCGCATGTCCGTTCTGCAAAAAAAATAGAACATGTCCTATTATTGGCTGCCTAAGACTTGTACTGTTCTATTAGGGCCAGCTATTCCATTCCGCAAAATAAGGAATGCACACAGATGTCATCCGTATATTTTGCGGATCCGTGTTTTGCAGACCGCAAAATACATACGGTCGTGTGCATGAGCTCTAACGGACAAGGATAGGACTGTTCTATTAGGGGTCAACTGTTCTGTTCCGCAAAATATGGAATCCACACAGATGTCATCTGTATTTTTTGTGGATCCGTGCTTTGTCGACCCCAAAATACATACAGTCATGTGCATGAGTCCTAAAGGTGTAGTAACAGCTGTTTTGCAACAGGTAACCAAAAGATATGTCAATATAAAGAAATCAAGTTCCTTATGAATTTTCAAAAAAACTTCTTCTTCTAAATATAGCTGAAATTTCAGTGATTTGATTCAGATGATTTGCACAATAAACCGACCACTATTTTATATATCAAATACAGCACACTAGTGAGGAAAACAGGGCAGGGCAGATAAAGATGAAGGATAATATGACCCTGGGCGGGGCAATGGCCTGCAGGTTTGCTCATAATGCCTTGCAGCTTTAAAGCCAATCAGGAGAGAGAATATTGACTATGTAACGTCCCAAGCTGAGACTCTATTCTCAGCTCAGCTTCTGATAGGACATGCCTTTCACAGACAAAGCAATGAGACAGACAGGACACTGGGGGGCATTTATCAAGACTGGTGTAAAGGAACACTAATAGTGTTTCAGCTATAAAACAAGGCAGATTCAGCTAATTTGCATGTCTTTCCCATATTCAAATTTATGCAAATGAGTTTACATGACAAAACAGTATAGAACGGTTATTGAAAATAATATTAGGACAATTAGAAAATGGAAAAATTTTATGCAGCCCTCCTAAGCAGCGAGAGAAGAGTTAGCTGGCATCCCAAAAATTTTTTACAATTTTTGTCACCCTAATGATAATGATCTAGGTGCACAGGTCCCCCCAAGCCATCCAACTTATATCAAGCAACTTTGAGGCTTACTGGATCTCAGTCAGATGAGAGCTGGATTTAAATGTTTCATAGTTCACAAGGCTGCCATAGTAAAGTATGCTGATTGTACCTGTCTTATGGATAGGTTATTGGTTAGCACATGACTGGCTTTTGGCATACAGCCTTTGTATAATTGTCTTTTTGTTATAGGCAATGAAATTGCCTGTGCAATATATGAATATTACATTTCAGATTTTTCCAATCCCGAATTTGCAAACTTATGGCAAATAAGTAGCCGAAATATCGTAAATTTGAATGTTGCCTATGCTGCTCATCGCTAGTGTATACACCCGGAAAAAAAGAAAAACATTTGCATAGACGAGTTCCTTATTCATTTTAAAGGGTGAGTAAAACTCCACCAGTTCCTACTCAGCAGGTTGGCAAGATATGGGATTAAAATGTATAAGATATGCAAGAGTATCTCTGAGAAAACCCACAGGTTCTGGGTTTGCAAAGGAAGGGACAGATTTCAACCTCTATGTGGATAAATATTACACAAGTATTCCACTGTTTATATCCCTAACTTCCAGAGATACTGTAGCTTGTGGCACAGTATTAAAAAAACAGAGAGGCCTCCTTAGATCCCTGCATGGGCAACCACTTAAAACACGACAGCAGGACTCTCCTAAATGAGAACATGGTGGTGGTTAAGTACAAGGACTAGAGGAATGTCCCTGTACTAACCACGGTTCATAGTAACACCAGCTCCAAGTCGTCATCACTGATTCCGTCAATGCTCCTGCCAAGCATGATAACCTTTTGCACTATTCTCTACTGATTCTACTGGATCTTTCTGCAGTGTTTAATACAGTAGACCACAAACTCCTCCTCACCATAATCCACTCAATTGGCCTTAAGGACACTGCTTTCTTCTGGTTCTCTTTCTATCTCTTTGGCCGCTTCTTTAGAGTATCTTTCACTGGCTCTACTTCTTCTCCTCTTCCTCTTGATGTTGGGGTCCTCTACTCTTTTCTCTCTACACAGCCCCCATCAGACAGATTATCAGTAGATTTGGCTTTCAGGACCATCTCTATGCCTACGACACCCACATATACACTTCATCCCCTGATATCACCCGTGCTTTACTACAAAACACCAGTGATTGTCTCTAACATCATGTCCTCTCTGTATCTAAAACTAAACCTGTCAAAAACTGAACTTCTTGTCTTTCCAACATCTACTAACTCACCTAAAATTGATATTTAAATTTCGGGCTGCGGTACTGTCATAACTCTTGGGCAACACACCCGCTGTCTTGGGTCATGTTTGATTCTGATCTTTCCTTTGTTTTTCATATCCAATCACTTGCACGCTCTTGTTGTCTGCACCTCAAAAACATCTCCATAATCTGCCCTTTTTTTACGCTGGAAATGGCCAAAACTTTCGTTGCCTTGATACATTCTCGTCTTGACTACTGTAATTGGTCTCTCTCTTATTAAACTCTACTCCCTTCAGTTTGTCCTAAATACTGCTGCCAGGCTTATCTACACTGTATATATCCACCCGCTATACTGATGCCACTAGCCTGTGCCAGTCACTTCACTGGTTGCCCTTTGTAGAGGGAAGGAGTATTATGCAAATATATGTACAGTAGATGTAAGTTCCTTGTATACAATCATTAATCATGAACAGGGTATGGAAGCATTAGCAAAACAACTAGGAAGAGATGCGAAAATACCAAGTGATCAGCTTCAATTCCTGATGGAAGGAGTTGAGTACATTCTCCGGCATAACTATTTTGTTTTTGAGAAAGATTTTTACATACAGTTGACCAGCACCGCTATGGGCACCAGATTCGCCCCCAGTTATGCCAATCTATTTTTGGCTAATTGGGAGGAGGATCATATCTCACCCAAACTGGGGACGAGTCTGGTGCTCTGGCGACGGTTTATAGATGACATTTTATTTGTTTGGCAGGATAGTGAGGAATCCCTGGATATATTCTTGTCAGAAATTAATGTAAATAATAGGGGCCTGATATTTACACCAAAGATGAGCAAGGAGGAGGTGGAATTCTTAGATCTGAATATTGTTAGAAAAGGAACAAAAATCTGCTGCAATACATACTTCAAACCGGTGGCGAGAAATACACTGCTCAAAAAAATAAAGGGAACACAAAAATAACACATCCTAGATCTGAATTAATTAAATATTCTTCTGAAATACTTTGTTCTTTACATAGTTGAATGTGCTGACAACAAAATCACACAAAAATGTAAAAATGGAAATCAAATTTTTCAACCCATGGAAGTCTGGATTTGGAGTCACACTCAAAATTGAAGTGGAAAAACACACTACAGGCTGATCCAACTTTGATGTAATGTCCTTAAAACAAGTCAAAATGAGGCTCAGTAGTGTGTGTGGCCTCCACGTGCCTGTATGACCTCCCTACAACGCCGTGGCATGCACCTGATGAGGTGGCGGACGGTCTCCTGAGGGATATCCTCCCAGACCTGGACTAAAGCATCTGCCAACTCCTGGACAGTCTGTGGTGCAACATGACGTTGGTGGATAGAGCGAGACATGATGTCCCAGATGTGCTCAATTGGATTCAGGTCTGGGGAACGGGCGGGCCAGTCCATAGCATCAATGCCTTCGTCTTGCAGGAACTGCTGACACACTCCAGCCACATGAGGTCTAGCATTGTCTTGCATTAGGATGAACCCAGGGCCAACCGCACCAGCATATGGTCTCACAAGGGGTCTGAGGATCTCATCTCGGTACCTAATGGCAGTCAGGCTACCTCTGGCGAGCACATGGAGGGCTGTGCGGCCCTCCAAAGAAATGCCACCCCACACCATTACTGACCCAATGCCAAACCAGTCATGCTGGAGGATGTTGCAGGCAGCAGAACGTTCTCCACGGCGTCTCAAGACTCTATCATGTCTGTCACATGTGCTCAGTGTGAACCTGCTTTCATCTGTGAAGAGCACAGGGCGCCAGTGGGGAATTTGCCAATCTTGGTGTTCTCTGGCAAATGCCAAACGTCCTGCACGGTGTTGGGCTGTAAGCACAACCCCCACCTGTGGACATCGGGCCCTCATATCACCCTCATGGAGTCTGTTTCTGACCGTTTGAGCAGACACATGCACATTTGTGGCCTGCTGGAGGTCATTTTGCAGGGCTCTGGCAGTGCTCCTCCTGTTCCTCCTTGCACAAAGGAGGAGGTAGCGGTCCTGCTGCTGGGTTGTTGCCCTCCTACGGCCTCCTCCACGTCTACTGATGTACTGGCCTGTCTCCTGGTAGCGCCTCCATGCTCTGGACACTACGCTGACAGACACAGCAAACCTTCTTGCCACAGCTCGCATTGATGTGCCATCCTGGATAAGCTGCACTACCTGAGCCACTTGTGTGGGTTGTAGACTCGCCAGCATTCAAAAGTGACCAAAACATCAGCCAGGAAGCATAGGAACTGAGAAGTGGTCTGTGGTCACCACCTGCAGAACCACTCCTTTATTGGGGGTGTCTTGCTAATTGCCTATAATTTCCACCTGTTGTCTATCGCATTTGCACAACAGCATGTGAAATTGATTGTCACTCAGTGTTGCTTCCTAAGTGGACAGTTTGATTTCACAGAAGTGTGATTGACTTGGAGTTACATTGTGTTGTTTAAGTGTTCCCTTAATTTTTTTGAGCAGTGTAGCTACATACGTTTTACAAGCTGTCATCTTCCACGATGGCTCATAAATATACTGACGGGCCAGTTTAGACGGCTTAAACGCAACTGTACAGAAAACTAAAAGTTTGAAGAAGAAGCTAAGACCTTGAGCCAACAATTTCTAGATAGAGAATATCCTATGAAAGTAGTTGGAAAATCTCTAGACAAGTTGAGGAGTATGGATCGAAAATAATTTTTGGAAGATAAGGTTCTTCCACAAATGGATGACACATTAAGATTAATACTACCTTTCCACTCTCAATATTATCAAATGGAAAGGATTATTAAAAAGTATTGGCATATTCTATTGGAAGACAAAACAGTAGGTCCCCTCCTGAGTAGTGTTGATCACGAATATTCAAATTTTGAATTTTTATCGTGAATATAGGTACTTCGAAAATTCGCGAATATTTCGAATATAGTGATATATATTCGTAATTTCGAATATTGTATTATTATTTTTTTATATTCGATTTTTTTTTTTTATTAGTACACATGATCCCTCCCTGCTTCTAGCTTGTGGGCCAATAAGAAGGCTGCAATATACTTGACTTTAGGAGTAGTGTTGTTTGCGAATTTTGCTCTATATTCTTTTTTTTTTTCGAATATTCGCTATATTGCTATATATTCTTGTTTTAGCAATATAGCGAATATTCGAAAAAAAACGAATATAGAGCAATTTAGCTAATATAGTGCTATAATATTTTTTTTTATAGTTGTAAATTTTTTCCAATCTGAACTTCAGATGAGAAAAAAATGACAACTATTAGATAAAGAAGATTATAGCACTATATTAGCTAAATTGCTCTATATTAGTTTTTTTCGAATATTCGCTATATTGCTATATATTCTTGTTTTAGAATATTACGAATAGTTATGGCAATATAGCGAATATTCGACAAAAAAACGAATATAGAGCAATTTAGCTAATATAGTGCTATAATATTCTTTGTCTAAAAGTTGAAAAATTCGCAATAAAAATTTGAAAATTCGAATACGAAAATTTGCATATTACACGATCATTACCTTGCCAATTTTTTGAGTAAAAAAAATCATAGAATATAACGAATATTCGAATTTGCGAATATTCGACGAATATTCGTGAAATATCGCGAATTCGAATATGACCCCTGCCGCTCATAAGTACTCCTGAGTCCCGAGCCAAAAATTACATGTACTAAAGGCAAATAACCTTGCGTCCACAGTAGCCCCCACAGTAAAAAAGACACTGACAACATCAAGTGGATCTAATTGGTTGACAACCAAGGGTTTTTTCAGATGTGGTCAGTGCAACAATTGGAAAACCACTTCTTTTCCTAAGAAAACCATGGAGGTTAGTTCCACACAGAATTATTTTAACCCCTTAGTGACCAAGCACATTTTTAAAAAAATTGCATTCCAAGAGCTAGAACTTTTTTGTTTTTTCATAAATGTACTTGTAGGAGGTCTTATTTTTTGGAGGACAAGTTATAGTTTTTAATACACCATTTTAAGTACATGTAATGATTGATTAAAGCCAGCCGTTTAGCTAAAAACCCCTTTGTTTACGTCAGTAAAAACACGTATGGGTGGTCACTAAGGACTACCAATTAGGGACGCCTTAACATGTAACTCTAGAGATGTGATCTACCTTCTTGAGTAAATGTAATAAACAATATATTGGGAGGACAAAGAGAACGTTAAAGAAAAGAGTGTCAGAACACATCTCGAATATTAAAAAGGGTTATGAACTACACTCCCTCTCTAGTCATTTTAAGTGAGTCCATAATTGCGATCCATCTTTCCTCAGATTCTGTGCATTGAAAAAAGTTAAACGCCCATGGAGAGGGGGCAATCATATCATGCATATGTCCAGACAAGAATCAAGGAGAATTTTTGAGTTTGACTCACTATTGCCCAAGGGCCTCAATGCCAAAATCAAATTATTTGGCTTCCTATAAATATGGGGGCGTGTCCTGCGGTGATGTGGGGTCAAAGTCAGGCTGTTTTTCTAGCACTTTGACCTCACCTCCCTACAGGACTCTCCCCTCAATCCACACAACATTGGAATATGAATATGAAACCAAACATGGATTAAGATATAATGTATTAATGTATATATATTCACTCATTGGTCTTATATGCGGTTTTTATGCGTTTTATATGCGGTTTTTAAATTTTATAAAATTTTATGTATTTGGTAATTAATATTTTAATATTTGTGCAAATGTATTGTATATGCATATGAGTTTCTATACATATGTTTATTAGGGGCTGCAAATGAACTTGAGATTTATTCACATAATACCGAATCCGGTTCCAGGATTTATGACAACCCCTATTATCCCAAAGACCTTGTGGTATATAAAGCCCATACAAGTAGTCTAATGTTATAGCCACTGATGAAGGGGTGTAGACCCTGAAACGCGTTTGGTGCTGGACATTAGACTTTTTGCTCATTAATTTATTTATGAACATTTGATGCTACATTCCCGTTGATATCTTTACCTCCAAGTCAATGGTAGCGGAGGCAGAGGGAATTTAGGACCCAGGAAACTGAAGACCTACTTCAGGATATGGCTGCAGAGTCACGTAGGATGCTACGTTTGACTCAGAAACCACGCGGGATGCCGCGCTGGGTAAGCCAAACTAAGGAAGTTCCACAACCGATAACTGGAGAGC
Organism: Bufo bufo; assembly: GCF_905171765.1. NCBI lineage: Eukaryota > Metazoa > Chordata > Amphibia > Anura > Bufonidae > Bufo > Bufo bufo. Next base: position 145,560,715 of record NC_053389.1, read on the forward strand.
TCAGGAGCGGTAATGTACCATCATAGTACTGCTTATTAGATACTGTTTACCTGAATTGAAGAGGAGTATACCCTCCATCAAATACACTATTCAGGATTACGATCCTGCTGCTATTAACCTATTGTCATTCATCCGGATTCTGTCTACATACTACCTATGGGACATAGCGGGCTCGTGCAATATTTATGGTAATATCCTACCATCAAGCAGCATTTTTTGTGGTTTTATGTGGTGATTGCGAACTTGTGAGACATACGGGGGTCTGCAAGATTTTTATTCCAATTAGTTGCACCACTACATGTCAGATATTTTAATATTGCTGGTTTTATGTCATTTTAGCTTTATGTACTACTATATATAGAGTATTAAATAACTATTTTATGCGATTATTTTATGCAAGTGTTTTATCACCTATTCCCATCTAACGAGTGCCCCTCCACATTTCATTTATTATAACTTTGGTAATTGATTTTAAAGTGGAAAACCACTTTGAAACTTGAAACTGAGCTTGGCTTCAGTTCCGACAGATCTCCGTACAGTATTATTCCGAAGTTATGAAGGAAGCGACTTTGGAGTGTAGGTAGTTAACCCCATTCAGGACCCTGCGATTTTATGTTTTAAGTCTGCGGAGTTGTGTGACGGCTTATTTATTGCAGGATGATCTGTCGTTTTTCTTTAAATTTTGGAGTGTGTATGACTTTTTGATCACTTTTTGTTCAATTTTTTGTGAGGTGAAGTGACAAATAAATAGTGAATCAATGCCTTTAAAGACAGGACTTCTGCCATATATCTACAGCAGAGGTCCAGAAAGGGTTAAAACTCAGCGCAGTAACAGTACGGTGCAGGGATGATACGGTGCAGGCTTAAGAGCAAGGAGTACAGCATTGCTTGCTAGGTGTATTATACAGCTTAGTATCTTTCTTTCTCTTCTGTTATGGTCCACTCGTCCACTCTTTAATATGGCTTCCTAAACTGCTTTAGGAAACCTTGAAGTGTGGATGTACCCATTGAGTTCCAAAGAGATTATAGATGATATTTAAGTGTCCCCGCAAAAGGTAACTTTGGGATCTGTGTATTTTTCAAGGGGGCCAAATGTGGAAAACCAACGCTAACAATAATAATAATAATAATACCACCAAATCTACAAGAACATTTAAAGATTTTGCTGCTGTCCTTATTTTTGGACATTTGGAAATTCATGTTTGAATATTTTTCTGGAATATAGATGTAATGTAGACACATAGACAGTAAGTCATTGTTAATCCACAATATGTTTCAGGTTTTTACAGATATGTTAGAAATTTCAATATTTTGAATTTTTTTTCTGCAGGTTATATTAAAGGAGATATCTTGATTGACCTCAGCCTTGGTTCTATACTTCATCATCTGTATTCATCCTGTGAGTTTTTCAAAGACATCATAGTGCTCAAGGTCAGTGACCGATGCATCATGGAGCAGAAAAGATGGGTGGACGCACGTACAGGAGCATTTGATTGGAGCCATGCAACAAAACTTCATGTAGACACAGAAGGAAACAGGTAAAGGATTTGTCCACATATTGGGGGAAACCTACTGTCATTCTCGTAATTTCTACTGCACTAAAGATATGAAGCAGATTTAGAAAATGTTTAGGCAGTAAATCTTTATCTACTTTATTCTTGCACTGCTACTCTGTTTCAGTGGGGAAGATTTATCAAAGTGGTGTAAAGTAGACCTGGCTTAGTTGCCCATAGCAACCAATCAGATTCTTCCTTTCATTTTTCACAGCTCCTTTGGAAAATGAAAGGTGGAATCTGATTGGTTGCTATTGGCAACTAAGCCAGTTCTGCTTTACACCACTTTGATAAATCTCCCCCAGTATTCTCACCCATAGGTTCTGCTGAAGGGAAGCAATATAACTAGTGTTGAGTGAATCAAAGCATCCGAAGTGGAATTCAATCCGAAGTTTAGGAAAAATTTGATTCGCCATGAATCCAAATTTCATCTTGCTTCGTGGTAATAAATATTTATTTTCTAAAATGGTGGCTGCGGCCAGGATGCTACTGTTGGCCTGACGGTCCTGCTTCAATGTAGGAATTTTACACACAACTAGCTGGTTTATCTGCCCAAACATCAGGAGTGGAGCAGGAGGAGCTGGAGGGTGACGACAAAAACGACACAGATGACCTTGACAGACCGTGGCAGTGCGACATGCCAGAACCGAAGGGACGACACGTGAGGTGCACGGTGGGCCGATGAGGGGGAGTAGTAATACAGTTCATTGGTTTACGCACGAAACCTTCCGTGGCACACTCTGTGATAGGGGAGCACCAGCCAAGATGGAGGTTGAGGTGTTATGTTATGTTATGTTATGTTATGTTACTAAGTCCTTGTATAGCGCTCTAGAGGAACTCAATCCGATCGAAGCGCTTGTGGACGGCTATATTTGTGAGCCCCTACGTCGTCCTACACAAATAGCCAGGGTAGGAGCCCTTGATGACAGCGGTGTTTAGGGTGCTTGTGGCGGCTGGGTCCCTTGGTGGTATTTGTCGTGACGCCAGTACCGTTTATGGTGGTACAACCAGTTGTAGTGGTAGTATTGAAGAATGAAGTAGACAGTGGTAGGATACAACTCACAACTTTTACTGTAGCTGGTTTTAGTTGCAGCATAAACATCCAGACAGAATACAGTCTCTGGGTATATAGAGGAATTCTGTTGATCAACTGTTAATAGGTCTTGGCTAGGTCCTGACTGAGGCTGTTGTTCAGTAGTACTCTTTTCGGGTATGCTTAGTCCTATAATTTCTGTATCTTCCAAGCTCTTGAACAGGTAGCTAATCTGTCTTCTATACTTTATGGTGAGGCCGCCTGTAGCCAGATTGTCCTCCACCATGTGCAAAGGTCCCCGTTAAGCCTTAGATAGTGGCTGTTATCACCGATGTCTCTCTGCTTGGATTTCTTCCAGGGACGAAACTCTATCCTCTGGTTGTACGATGAAAGGAACTAAGAGGACCACAGGAGGAAAACGCTCTCCTGCTCCTCATACCTTGGCACTACCACATTGTCGCTTCTGACTCCACTCACTACTCTGTGATGTGTAGTCTTAACTGAATTGAATAACTCCCACCAACAACAACCCACACTAGGCCTGACTAAGGTATTTATATAGACTGAGTGCTATCCCCCTCTAGTGGTGGGATGTATAAAACACACCTAACCAGCCTATGAACAGGGATACAACAGGTGATGTAATGCAGAATGACATACAACACGGTAATGCAGTTTACAGTTATTTTGCAGTTCCCACATGTCCTGAGTGGGACGCTGCAGCAGTATGCAGTAAAGATGGAGGCAGGGAGGCATGCTCAACCTGCGGCCCTCCAGCTGTTGCAAAACTACAACTCCCAGCATACCCAGACAGCCTACAGCTATCATCCCACAGCAGGGCATTGTGGGAGTTGTAGTTTTACAACCGCTGGAGGGCCGCAGGTTGAGCATGCCTGCTTTAGAGGATAGAGTCCTGACCAAGTTTTTACCTCCAGTAGAAGAGGAGATAATCCCAACTACGACTCTTGCCCTAGGCCCAATAGCAGTCACCTGGTCTGCCGCTATGGTACTTAAGCCCCTGGCCAGATGAATGCTTTCATGTTTGTGTAGTGACATCCACATTGTCAGGAATCGGCAGAGAGATGACTACTGGCTGTCCACATTGCTAGACCCTCGCTACTGGTCAAAAATGGGGGCATTTAGAACTTCTGAGAGGGATGCAAAAATTGACTACTATAGAGACATGCTATGTAGTCGGTTGATTTCTACTAGTTTTGATCGCAAATATTCTAATCGCAAATTTTTATTGCGAACACCTGAGGGGTTAATTGTGCGGATCACAGCCACCTGTAAGAGATCAGGTGCTGCCAGGCAGCAGGGGGCAGTTATGTACACAGTTCTTAGTATATTCTAACTTGAAGCGTCCCCATCACCATGGGACCGCCTCTGTGTTAGAATATACTGTCGGATCTGAGTTTTCACAATGTGAAAACTCAGATCTGAAAAAGCTGTTATGCAGACGGATCCGTTCTGAACGGATGCAAGCGTTTGCATTATAGGTGCGGATCCGTCTGTGCAGATACCAGACGGATCCGCACCGAACGCAAGTGTGAAAGTAGCCTTAGTTATTTGCCCAAAAATGGTGTTTTTTGAAACCCAGAAAATTATTACTGTATTTCAAGCTTAAATTGCACACTGACTAATGCGGCATAGGCTAATGGGGGTTTTTGAAAACCCAGAAAATTATTGAAGTATTTCAAGCTTGTATTTAACAATGACAGATGCAGCAAAAGCCACAAAATTAGGATTTTGCCCTAAATTGGTGTTTTTTTTAAAATAACAGAATATGACAGCAGTATATAATGCTTGAATTTCACACTGACAGATGCAGCAAGGGCTGTAAAATTTTGTATTTTGCCCAAAAAGTGTTTTTTAAAACCCAGAAAATTATTGCTGTATTTCAAGCTTAAATTGCACACTGTCTAATGCAGCATCGGCCCCAGATGGAGGGTATTGCCAAAAATGGGTGTTTTTTAAAACCCAGAAAATTATTGCAGTATTTCAAGCTTAAATTGCACACAGACATATGCTGCAAAGGCCACAGATGTAGGGTCTTGCCAAAAATGGGTGATTTTTTTAGACTGCAGATAACTAAAAACCCAACCGCTAACGCATGTCTTCCCCGTCTACACCAAATAACGACAGAGGCACATGTTTTGTGGAGCGAGGATCGGTCACAGCTTTATTTATCTTTTTAATCCCTTTTTTACCAAAACCACCAAACTCTTATCACCAGAAAGCACTTCCAGGAGTATGAAAAGCGATATGCCCCACAGAAACCACAGTGGGCAAGTCCGCCTTCTCCTATGGTCTTAGTAATTTATTTCTACCGACCTCCAGCTGTGACTTAAACCATTACAACTGTAACAGAAAGATATGTAAGACAAAACATCATAGAGAAAACAATCAAAGGGTGATTGGGAGGGTGGGAAAATTCCTGTTAAAGGTGCCGGTGAAAAGAGACCGAGCTGTGATAAGCCCTCCTATTTATTAACTCTAGGGGGAGAGACAGGAGAGACCTCAAATCTGAACCAGGGGAAAAGGGGAGGGGGGGGAGATAAGGGAGGAACCAAATACTCAAACAGGCATACACAGTGCTAAAGGGATACCACCTCCTTTAGGAGAAACTACAATGCCGGCAGAAGACATGAGGGATTTAACCCATGAGCTGCCCACAGTGTCTGCAGTCAAAAACGCCCTCGCTATATGCTGCGGCGTTAACTAGACTGCAGATAACTAAAACCCCAGCCACTAACGTATTTCCTTCCCGTCTAAACCAAGGCACATGTTTTGTGGAGTGAGGATCGGTCACAGCTTTTTTTTATCTTTTTAATCCCTTTTTTACCAAAACCACCAAACTCTTATCACCAGAAACCACTTCCAGGAGTATGAGAAGCGATATGCCCCACGGAAACCACAGTGCGCAAGTCCGCCTTCTCCTCCGGTCTTAGTAATTTATTTCCACCGACCTCCACGGAGGAGCCAGGAGGAGCCTACATGGTGCTCCGACCCCCACCCAACAAAAACAAGGCCTGTTCCACTGCGTCTTGAAGGCCGGAAAGAAAAATGTCCAGGCCAATTTCATTCAGGTGGACACCATCAGGTCGCATAAGGCGCTGGTTGTCCCCTTCCAGCTGATGATGGCAGATTACCAGTGAGAGATCCTCACATTCACCGTGCGGCTAGCCCTCTCAATAGCACCTGCGTCTCTGGCACCCTGCAACGTAACTCTAGAGATCACCTCTGACCAGACCAGAATAACTTCTTGAAAGAAAGAAGGGATTCTTTCCAGATCGGCTCTAATGAGGGTGATGAGCTCTGCAACCTTAAGCATGCAGATGTCATTCCCCCCAACGTGAATTACTAAAACAACCGGGGGTTGTGTCACTGTACTGACATTAACAGTCTCTGGAAGTACTTGCGACCAGCGAAGACCACGAATGCCACGCCACATGACTTCCACATTCCGGAAACCCAGGCTTCGTCCACCAGGCCTGAACTCTGCTCTTTGGCGGCCCAAAGAATGTAGGAATGCCCCAGAAAACAAACCGTGGGCGAGGAGAATCTGTGAAGAAAAAAATTTTAATAGCTCAGGGCGAACATAAGAGACAAAGCATGCTGACTTCCACCTACCAATCCGTTGTACCTCCGAATCCAGTAAACCCGCACTGGCGGCCTCCGTGGCCGCACCGATGCAAAACGAATGAGATCCATATTCCATGACAGGCATACCCAATGATGCAAGGCAATGGTGGAAAACGGAGCAAAACTGAAAACGAGTAAGCGGAAGGCCAGAGGCATGGCATAAAAACGAAGTGCCATTTACCAAGGAGGCATTGAAGTGCTCAACAGCACGGACAGGGCAAACCGGGCCTGAAATACGGTGCAAAGAAACCCCGAGCAAAAACATCGGTTTTAGAATGAGGGCTACAAACTCGCACAGACGAGTCGGAAAAAGAGACATCTGCAGGAGCAAACCCTCCTGGGCGGAACCTGGACTGAGGAAGCAGCTCGCCAATTCTAAAAGCACCAAAAAAAGCGAGGCAAAAGCGGCACGAAAAAGTAAAACCTCAGCAGGAGAGGAGCAGACCTTGTCTAATGACTCGACTAACTGGGTGAGAAGCTGATAAGAAACGGGGCGCCTTACGAACATATTCTTCTCGTCACCCCTTAAAGGCATTCTGTCACCAGGTTTGGGGCTATAGAGATACGGACATGCACGGCTAGATCGCCGCTAGCATGTCCGCAATATATGTGTCCTATAGGGCTGTGTGGTTTTAATTTCTTTAAAAAAGGATTTTATAGATATGTAAATGAGTGTTGAATGTGTCTAAGGGGCTGCACTAACCTTACTTGTGCCCAGCCGTGCCCAGCCACGCCCGCCTGTGAAGGAGCCCAGCACCGCCTATGTCTCCTCCTTTCATCAACGATAGATAGCCGTAATCTTGCGATGCGCGAGCTCGTGCATGCGCAGTTCTTTCCCTGAAGCTGATGCCAGCACAGGGAAGGAACACTATACCGGCACTGCGCATGCGCGAGCTCGCGCATCGCGAGATTACGGCTACCTATCGTTGATGAAAGGAGGAGACATAGGCGGTGCTTGGCTCCTTCACAGGCGGGCACGGCTGGGCACGGCTGGGCACAAGTAAGGTTAGTGCAGCCCCTTGGACACATTCAACACTCATTTACATATCTATACAATCCTTTTTTAAAGAAATTAAAACCACACAGCCCTATAGGACACATATATTGCGGACATGCTAGCGGCGATCTAGCCGTGCATGTCCGTATCTCTCTAGCCCCAAACCTGATGACAGAATCCCTTTAAGGGCTTGGCGAACTATGAAAAATGTTGTGACGTCCGACCATCCCCGGACTAAAGTGGAAACTAATACCCGACAACCTGCGCTGGGCAACCACCACTGAAGCCCCCGCGGCCCGCTATTGTAACATATAATGAATAGTAACTCGCAGCCTATCAGCAACAGACGTGTGAACTGGCAGGTCAGCCGCCAACGCTGCCCAGTCCACCCAAGCCTTACCATAACCAGACCAGGTCCTTGGCGCCACTGAAGCTCGAATAAGGGGCATCAGCCGTTCATCGGTATGTGACACAGGTGAGTAGGGCACCGAAAACCCTCCGGCGCCGCGTACGGCACAAGCTTACGGAATTCCTGCTAACGAAAACGTGAGAGAGCATCAGCAGCAGCATTGACAACACCCAAAACATGTGAGGCCCGGAAATAAATGTTTAATTGCAAGCATCTAAGTACCAGGTGACGTAACAACGACAAAACTGGAAGAGAAGAAGAGGACAATTTGTTAATGCAATGTACAACCGCCATATTATCAGTCCAAAAACAAGCACACCTATTTTGCAATTTGAAACCCCATAATTCAATAGCTACTATAATGGGAAATAGTTCTAATAAAGTAATGTTAGAGCAAAGATTGGCAGTGTGCCATTGAGATGGCCAGGAGGCGGCACACCAGTCCGTTCCCAAAATGGCGCAGAAAGCGGAGGATCCCGCAGCATCGGTAAAGAGGAACAGATCGGTGCTGGCAATTTCAGGAAGCTGCCAGCACATGTGGCCGTTATAACACACATATAGGTCACGTTTTAATTGCAGGGTTAAAACGGACGTGGTGATAGGTATTAGAGATGCCTCGTGTCCCCAGGGATAAACGTTGTGAGAAGACCCTACCCATGGGCATAACCCGACAAGCAAAAACTAGGAGCCCAAGAAGGGACTGAAGCTGTTTGAGGATGACAGATTTTACCGCGCAAAAACCTTCAATAAGGTCGAGGAGCTTAGACAACTTATCCTGGGGAAGTCGAAAAACCATTGCAGATGAGTCAATTTCAATACCTAAAAAGATAATAGAAGTGGCTGGGCCCAGGGTCTTATCGGCAGAAAGAGGGACGCCAAACCTGTGTAATGACCGGCGTCACGCACAGGGAGGGAAAAGGGAAAGCCCTGCCCAAGGGAGAGGGAAAGGTGGTGACCCCTGACTCACCTTGCGGCTGGCACCTGACTGCCCTGACGTCCCTAGACGGGTTCCTCACCCGTGCGGCGATCACATGCCTAAACCCTGGCTTTCCCTAAAATGAGCCCTAGATAGTGAACGGGCCGGTGGGATCGCTAGTCCGCACCACTGACACTAAGAGGGAAACACCAGGGAGAGGACAGACAATACAGACAAACACATACACCCAGGTGGGCGACCACAGCAGACCACAAAGGTCCAACAGGGATCCGGAGCGAAACGTTCTGGACCAACAACCAGAGAACGCAGCAACACAGCTCCAGAGGGTCAGTATAGAAGCCCAGGCAGGAAGCTCTATATCTGGCAACCAGAGAAGTGTGAGAGGGGAATATAAGGAGGTTGGGAGTGCTGGACAAGGAACAGCTGAGGAGAAGGAGCTACGGATCCCTGAGTGAGCCAAAAAGGGTTGCAAAGCAAACCCAGAAAGCTACCATAGGGAAACAGCCCTATCTTGCATAGAGCGCGCAGCCAACCGCTGCAACTTCCTGGCCCCGGGTATAACGGAGTCAGGCGTGGTTCTTGACACCCTCGTGACAACCTGGTCATTAAAAAACTAAATGAGTTCAAAAGAAATTGACACTGGGAGGAATCTCCTGAGGAAACAAAAATAAAATCGTCCAGGTAATGAATGATGGAGCAGGAACCAGTTTCATAGCGGATGACCCATTCCAGGAAAGAGCTAAATAATTCAAAGAAATTGCAGGAAATGGAGCAAACCATAGGGAGACAGGTGTTGTAATAGTAATGCCCATCTATCATGCAACCCAGCAGGTGATAACAATCAGGGTGCACAGGAAGCAGGCGAAAAGCCGCTTCAATGTCAGATTTTGCCATCAATTCCCCCCTGCCAGCTTCCCGAACTAAAGTTACCACCCTATCAAAAGAAACGTAGGAAATAGAGGCATCATCTTTTGAGATACCGTCGTTAACCGAGGCACCCTTAGGAAAAGAGAGGTGGTGAATCAGGCGAAAGCACTCAGGCTCCCGCTTGGGAACAAGTCCCAAAGGGATAACTCGGATGTTGGCAAAAGGGGGCAAAGTAAATGGGCCAACTATTCTTCCCAATTCTACCTCCTTGCGAATTTTATCTCACAAAACATCTGGGTAGCGCCTAGCAGAAGGTAAATTATCGGAATGAATGGGGACGCTGGAAAAATAGAAAGGGATGAAAAAACCAAAGGAAAAGCCAAATCGCAGCTGGGCCGCTGCGCTTTTATTGGGGTATTGGTCGAGCCACTGGGACATCGCGACCACGCTCACTGGAGTCTTTCCCACTAGAGGGGGCTGCGGGTCTGGGGGGGGGGGCAAATCGCGAACAACGGATGGCCGAATGGAACCCACCACAAACTGAGCATTCGTGTTTGTACTTACAGAGTGAGAAGAATTTGCAGTGTCCTTCGTTGTAAAGCCAGCAGGTTCCCGGTCTGCGAATGGCGACGGGCCCCTGGCCACCGGAAGGGGAGACAGGGGCTGCACCTGGAAAGGGGGGGACTCTTTGAGACATCATCAGACGTAACCAAAGATCCGTGGCTTTGACTCTCCAACCAAGTTCTGGTTGGAGTGCCAATCATATACGGAATTTTTCATCATACTGCCACCAAATATCAAGGACCAAATATCGACATACTGGTTGTTCCAAATTTTATTTTTAGTATCAATGTCTAAATGCGCTCCCAGAGGGGAGAGGCCGCAAAATAAGGATTCTTTGTGATCGCTGGCCAAAGGCGGAGGAACACCAGAGGCAGTAGTCTAGGGGGGGCGTATGAGAACCCACCAGGTCCAGTTGCGACAGCAATGCCTTAAGGACCGGCACTAACTGCTGACCCATATATGCCGAACCCCAGGCCCCCGTAAAATTAAACTTACTGCCAGTAGAAATAGAAGGAGGCACCACAGGAACAACTGGAGGATCCGGCTCCTGGACCACGCTGACCCGACTGGCCCCGCGGGACGACCTTCTGGCCGAGTGAGTGGCTCCGGCGTGAATGTGACCTGCCAGAACTAGCCCTGCAGGAGCTGACCTCCGATGAAGAAGGCGGCCGCCAACGAGAACACCTGGAGAGGACATTTCTGCGGCTCCGCCGCGAGGATCGTGAGTGGTGACGGGAACAGCTATGCCAATTGGATTCCGACCTGCGCCTAGAGTGGTGGTCGAAGCAACATCCAGGAGAGGTGGAGGGAAAGCGCCTTTGTGGGTTACCATGCTGAGCTGGCTGCTTAGGGAGAATGAGGACAGCAGGGGTCTCAGGCTGCTGTAACACAGGTTCTGGTATGGGGGCTGAGGTGGGGGCTAACGGAGGAGTTGTAACAAGTACATTGATGGGCAATGATAGCTGACCAGCATTTAGCAAGTTATGGGAAGGGTTAACTGAGAGCTCCTCGGCAGAGGAGGGGGCTGTGGGAGTGTTTCCCATTATATTTGAAGGGAAAACAGTAGGATTTATTGCAGGGGTATTGCTTGTGGAGCGTGCCAGAGCGAGAGCACACAATGCAGGAGCGGGGGGTGGGGCCACAGAACACGCTTCCGGAAGAGAAGCAGAGTTTCCAGCAGGCGCGCCCCCGCTTGTCAGCACTGGACAATTTATGGATGGAGGAGGAGGGGTGAGTGAGGCTGCTTGTAGTAGCAGGGGAATAGATACCAGCCAGGACACTAACTACAGTGTGCGCCGCAACGGGAGTGCAAGGTACAGGAGTGGGGGGCGGGACGACAGAACGAGCTGCAGACAGGACAGCAGATGTCCCAGTAGTTGCGCTGGATACAGCGGCCCCCCGCTTGCACCCACGGGTTAATCTATTGAGGGAGGGAGGTTGGGGGACATGGCTGGGACTTAGACGACAAGGAGGGCGAGTACGCCTTGTAGTTTGCCATCTCCCGACAGAGGAGGATGCTGGTGGAGCAGGAGGGGGCTCCTGCAAGCCAGCCAATAATCGGGACAAGAAATCCGGTCCCTCAGACTGTAGCTTGGCAGCGATGGCTGCCAAAACTGCCCTCTCGTCGGCCATACCTGCAGGAGAACATTCCTGTTGAAGGTGCCGGTGAAAAGAGACCGAGCTGTGATAAGCCCTCCTATTTATTAACTCTAGGGGGAGGGACAGGAGAGACCATAAATCTGGACCAGGGGAAAAGGGTAGGGGGGTAAGGGAGAAAACTACACAGTGCTAAAGGAATAACCCCCCCTCCCCCCTTTAGGAGAAACTACAATGCCGCAGAAGACATGAGGGATTTAACACATGAGCTGCCCACAGTATCTGCAGTCAAAACTGCCCTCGCTAAATGCTGTGGCGTTAATTTAACCCAGAATTTAATTGCAGTATTTCAAGCTTCTATTTGAATGTCACAAATGCACATATGCTGTGCTGGTGCACTGAACTTGCATAAAATGGCCGCCGCTGCCCACCTAACTAACAGACGGATAAAAGTTATTTTTCTGGGTCACTGGGCTCAGGACAGGGTAAAAAGATTGTGCACTGCATCCACAAAACAAAATCTAGGTAGATCGCTGAGTTAACAAGCACTTCAGATTAAAGATTCTGTCCTATTCTCTCCCTCACAGCAGCAGCATCCTATCCCTACACTAATCAGAGCAGAGCGATGTGCAGCGCTACGTGACTCCAGCTTATATAGAGGCTGGGTCACATGCTGCACTGACCAATCACAGCCATGCCATTAGTAGGCATGGCTGTGATGGCTTCTAAGGGCACACGAGTTAAACACTTGTTGATTCGCTGCTCTGCAGCCTTTCAAAAAGCGTCATTAACTCGCCGAACACCAAACCCGAACTTTTACTAATAAGTTCGGGTTCGGGTCCGGGGTCCAAAAATCCTAAAGTTCGGTACAAACCCGAACTTTACAGTTCTGGTTCGCTCAACCCTACTCATAATACAACCATCTGCATCCGTTATGAACGGTTCCGGTTGTATTATCTTTAACATTGCCAAGACAGATCCATTTTGGCTATGTTAAAGATAATAGAAAAAACGGATCCGTTCTGGACATATGCATGCGGTTGTATTATCTGAACGGATGCGTTTGTGCAGATCCATGACGGATCCGCACCAAACGCGAGTGTGAAAGTAGCCTAAGCATACCCAGCTATTTTCAGAAATTCCATAGCAGTTAGAAAGAAACATACAAGAGCGGCTATGACTCCATTTGGTGCAATGTACATGAGGTCCTTTTCTAGTGATAGGTGTGGTTTCAAAAGGAAGAACCCGCACCTATTGGACATTTATGACATCTCATGTGCATATGCCCTAAATCAGTGATGGGCAAACTGCGGCTCTCCATCTGTTGTAAAACTACAACTCCCAATATGCCCAGTCTGCCTACAGCTATCAGCCCTACAGCAGGGCATGATGGGATTTGTAGTTTTACAACAGCTGGAGAGCCGCAGTTTGCCCATCACTGCCCTAAATGTACAGATGGGAATAACCATTAACTACTTAAATGATGTCCTATTAATTTAGACCCTGGGCTATTAAATGTCTTACTTTCTCACATTTTTTGCAGTGACGAATTACAGGAGAAGAATGAAAATTTGAAATCAGCAATTCATCAAATAGTAAAATGTGACCTTGAGAAGCCAAATATCACAGGTCTGATAGTCTTACCACCAGCAGATTGTATCATCAGCGGTGCGCTCCTGGATGTTGTCTGCAAAGAGCAAGAAGATTACATCAGATGTCTCTCGAAGTTGTGGGGTTTACTAAAACCTGGAGGACACCTCATATTAATTGGGATTGTAGATGCAACATTTTTCAAACTTAAGGAAGACATGTTCCATGTATTAAACTATAATGAGAGGTTTGCCAGGGAGGCTGTAGAGGGAGCAGGCTTTGTTATTGATTATTGTAAGGTTAAGGAAAGAACAGCTGTTAGTGACCTTACTGACTATAAGGGCACAATATTCATTGTAGCTCACAAGGAGCAGTAGAGCTGAGTAGAAACTTACGATTTAAGGAAACAAAATAAACGACTTTTGTGGCGTATATCTTGTGCAGATTCTGTTGCACGCCTTGCTGCGACAGAATCTGCAACTTCTTCCCCATTCACGCCAGGTCTCAAAAAGTGGGCATGGTGTGGGTAGGAAGGCCGGCCTGTCTCATTTATCATTTTCTACGCCTGGTTTAGTCATAGAAAATGGTTTAAATGTAAGACTGCAAGGAAACTGCCTTACATTTAGAATCAGGTGGTGGATAGGACGAAATTATGTAGAGGCTGTGCTCCTAATGCCTCATTCACGTTTCAGTGTTTTGGTCAGTGATTTTGAGCCAAAACCAGGTGCGGCTCTAAACACAGAACAGGTGCAGATCTTTCCCTTAGGCCTCATTCAGACAACCATATGAATGGGTCGACATCCGTTCCCCAATTTTATGGAAGGGGTGCGGACCCATTCATTTCAATGAGGCCGCAAAAGATGGGGACAGCACCGTGTGCGGTCCACATCCGTAGTTCTGTTCTGCTGTCCCGCAAAACAGATAGAGCATGTCCTACTGCAGACAAGAATAGGCATTTCTATCATAGTGTTGGCCATGTGGGGTCCGCAAAATTCGGAACGCACACGGCCGATATCCTTGTTTTGCGGATCCGCAATTTGCGGAACACAAAACACTACGGCCGTATGAATAAGCCCTTATACCTTATATCTGTGGAGGCTCCAATCCTTGTTTTGGTTCACATTCACTGATGGAGATCACTGATCGAAACACTGACGTGTGAATGAGGCTTAAGTCTTTATGTCAAGAGCATACAGTGTACGTAAAGCTTTAAACCAGGATTAAAAAGAATCTGTCACCAATTTTATGCTCGTCTTTCTGAGAGAAGCATTAACTGCCGACAGAGATGTTAGTTTAAACGATGGGGCACTTACTTGTTTTTAGCATGTGTTTTTCTTAAAATGTCTATTAGACGTCTTCAGTGCAAGTCAAGTGATGAAGTCTCCTTTAGACAGTCTAAGGAGTCCTTGTATTCAGGAGGACCTCTCAGCTCTCCTCATCAACCACCACTAGTTGACAGCGTTTTTCCTATTCACACTATATAAAGAGAGCAATCAATTGTGTGCAGGGGAGAGGCCAGACAGAGCAGAAGAATATCAAGTTTCCAGCACTTGTCACATATGGAGGTTCTTTTAATTTTAAAGGGAACCTGTCACCGGGATTTTGATACATATGCAAATTAACCTGAGATGAGTCCTGTACATGAGATGAGTCAGGGACAGGACTCATCTCAGGTTAATTTGCATATGTATAATGAACCAGGATTTCTTCTATTATCTTATTTACCAAAATAATTTATAGAGAAACCTTTTGCTTGAGTAGAGTCTATGTTATCGAACCTTAATCAGGTTCCACTGATTATTATGTGAAATCCAAATTAGTAGAGTTACGAGCTCGGAGAATAACTTGAGGCATAATCAGTATGTGTCCAACAAGATGATTCCACTTTAATGAAGCAGGGTGTCAATTTACATAATACTTAGGCCTCTTTCACACGGGCGTTGCGGGAAAATGTGCGGGTGCGTTGCGGGAACACCCGTTATTTTTCCGCGCGAGTGCAAAACATTGTAATGCGTTTTGCACTCGCGTGAGAAAAATCACGCATGTTTGGTACCCAAACCCGAACTTCTTCACAGAAGTTCGGGTTTGGGTTAGGTGTTGTGTAGATGTTATTATTTTCCCTTATAACATGGTTATAAGGGAAAATAATAGCATTCTGAATACAGAATGCATAGTAGGTGATCAATTGAGGGTTAAAAAAAAATAAAAAAATTAATTCACCTTCTCATCTTGTTCGCGTAGTTCCCGGTCTCTTCTTTACTTCTTAAATGATGAGCTGTGGGCTAAAGGACCTTTGGTGACGTCAGATCACATGCTCCAATCACATGGTCCATCATCGTGGTGATGGACCATGTGATTGGAGCATGTGATCTGACGTCACCACAGGTCCTAGCCGGTATTTTCATCTTTTAAGAAGTAAAGAAGAGACCGGGAACTACACGAACAAGAGGAGAAGGTGAGTTAATTTTTTTATTTTAATTTTTTTAACCCTCAATTGATCACATACAATGCATTCTGTATTCAGAATGCTATTATTTTCCCTTATAACCATGTTATAAGGGAAAATAATACAGTGAATAGACTGTCACCTAGCAACCATGCGTGAAAATCGCACCGCATCCGCACTTGCTTGCGGATGTTTGCGATTTTCACGCAACCCCATTCACTTCTATGGGGCCTGCGTTGCGTGAAAAACGCAGAATATAGAGCATGCTACAATTTTCACGCAACACATAAGTGATGCGTGAAAATCACCGCTCATCTGAACAGCCCCATAGAAATGAATGGGTCGGTATTCAGTGCGGGTGCAATGCGTTCACCTCACGCATCGCATCCGCGCGGAATACTCGCCCGTGTGAAAGAGGCCTTACAGATAACGTTGGCAGATACATGCCAACCTTTATAAACCCAGAATCATGACTAGATAGTCTGCAGATGCTCTGCAGACTATCTCAAGGCTAAAGATGACAGATGAATATAATTTTAAAAGGAAGTTATTACTCAAACAACATATAATATGATGCACTTTTAACATTGTTGCACTCACAGTCTAGTTACTATAGATCCCAGAAGTTGTATTTCATTGGAACTTTGCCTTTAAAGTCCTCAGATGGTGCTACTGTGAGTTATGATTAGTGATGAGAAATTGATTTGGCTGCTTTGCTGAATTTCACAAAGAAATTTGATTTGCAACTAAGCATATTCCTTTGTATGTAGTGGGCACAATAATGAGGAACGGCAATCACCCCACCCCTCTGTCAATGAACCCCTCAGATGTCGCATTCATCATTGATTGTGGCATCTGATGCCACAATTGAGCCAATCTCGTTCCAATTAATAACAGGTTGGCACTGCTTTTTATAGAGTTGCGGTGCACGTATCAGTGGGTTGGCATCCAAAGAAACAATGTAGCAAGAAGACCGACACTTCGCATGGATTTTAATCAATGGATGAATTTATTGGTCACATATTATGTCATAGTGACGCGTTTCAGCACCAATGTGCTTTCATCAGACTATGCACAAACATCTCACATCGGTTCTTTAAATAGACAAATGAATTCCAGAGGAACTGACGTCGTCTGCAGGACCCCTCCCCCTCACTGACGACAATAGGCAATATAATGTAAAGTATACAAAAGGATATTATCCAATTCATCTGGTTATTCAATTCCGCTAGAAAAAAAGAAATACATTTATAGATTCTATACTTAATTATTATAATAAACAGAATACATCAAAGAAAACAGGATACATTGTATTCACGATTGAGGCCCCTGGGTTCCATTGTTTGCAAACGATGGATCCAGTAGGCCTCTCTCTTCAGTAACAATTTATTTCTGTCACCCCCACGATGGGGTAACGAAACACCCTCAATAATTTGATAACGCAGTTGTGCGATATTGTGTTTTTGTTGGTGAAAATGAAGGGGCGCAGGGAGTAGTAAATTACCTTTTCTGATGGTAGATTAGTGTTTACTCAGTCTGTCCTTCATTCTCATTGAGGTTTCCCCCACATAGAACAATCCACAGGGACACTTGAGAATGTAAATCACATTGTCTATTTAAAGAACCGATGTGAGATGTTTGTGCATAGTCTGATGAAAGCACATTGGTGCTGAAACGCGTCATTATGACATAATATGTGACCAATAAATTCATCCATTGATTGAAATCCATGCGAAGTGTCGGTCTTCTTGCTACATTCCCACAATTGAGCTGTCATCCATTTGCTTGCAGAGAGGCCGTCGCAGCCATCTTGATTGGAGACACCGTGATGACGCCGCCGCACTTGGCCAGCACGCAAGTGTAGTAATGTCACCTCGCACAAGATTTTGTGCTATATCCTCAATCACTATTGCCTCAGCCACTATGCAAACAAATGGAATGGATGAGGTGAGGTGAGAATGTTTTTTTTTTACCACCATTTTAGCAAAAATAGATTCTTTACCATGAAGTGCGAGGAAATTCAGCTTCGCAGCAAATTGTATTTGTCAATTTGATTCAAAGTAAATTCAGTTGACTTTGATTAAGTAAGGCCTCATTCACACATCAGTGTTTTGGTCAGTGATTTACAACAGTAGATGTGACCTAAAACCAGGATTGGAGCCTCCACAGACATAAGGTATAAGGGAAAGATCTGCACCTGTTCTGTGTTCAGAGCCGCACATGGTTTTGGGTAAAAAATCACTGATGTAAATCACTAACCGAAAGCTGTGTGAATAAGGCCTCATGCACATGGCCGTTGCTCAGCTATTCCATACATTGGGGACCGAAATTTGCAGTCCCCAATGAATAGCCAACATCTGCAGACGGATCCAGACCCATTCAACTCAAATGGGTCTGTGGTCCATTTGTACCACAAAAAAGTAGCGCATGCCCTACTTTTTTGGGGTGCAGAAACATGGAGAGAAACCACTCGGAAGCATTCCGTAGTACTTCTGTGGGGTTCCGTGCCTCCGTTCCGCACCGGACCTTCCAAATTGCGGACCCATTCAAGTGAATGCGTTCGCATCCATGATGCGGTTTAAAAACGGCTGGGGCCCGTATATTGCTGACCCGCTGTATGCTGGCCACAATATGGGCTTGGCCGGCACACGGTCATGTGCATGAGCCCTAAGAAATAAAGGTGCCTTCACACTTTGCAGATTTTGTGGCAAAATATTCTGCGACTGAAAATTTGTTCCATTCATTTGAATGGGGCAGCAATCGCATGGATTTCTGCAAGCCCCATTAAGGTGAATGGGACTGATTTTCAGTTGCAGAATTTTCTGCCACGTTTGATTTTGGTCACTGAAGCATATATGTTTACTATGAAATATAAAATTAATTAGTTAAGATTAATTAGATTAATAGATTTTTCATTCCTTTTAGTTTTAAGGTTTTCTTTGGACTGTTAATAGTTTCAGGACCTGGTTTGATCACATGGTGCATTATGGGATATTATAAGCCACTTGCATTCTATAAATATTGCAATAAAGGGAATTATGTAGCATTAAACTGTGTGATTTTCTTGTTCCTTTCTTACTTTTTAGGGATCATGCACACGGCCGTTGTTTTTTTTGCGGATCGGACGCTTAAGCATTCACTTCAATGTCGTATTACGGACGAGTATAAGAAAGTTCTATAGAGAGTTGGATGTTGTGTTCTGCAAAATGCAGAATGAACATGGGCGGTATTCATGTTTTGTGCACCACAAAAACGGCTATGGCTGTGTGCATGAGCCCTAAGCATGAAATTTCATGAGCCTGTGCAAAATTCTGGGTTTATATATGAAATAGTATGTATCATTTGCATTTTCACAGTACTCAGTGGCGTAACTACAGGGGTAGCAGGGAAAGCAGCTGCTTCGGGGCCTGAGTGGAGAAGGGGTCTGGGAGCAGTGTCTTTCTAGTACTATTTAAGGCAGGCAAGCCCACAGTGTGGCTGTATCTGAAGGGGCCTGGCCTGGCCTGAAATGTACTAGAAAAGGTATACATACCAGTATGAAGGACCTTTAGAATCCAGTAAGGCCCCTTTCACACGAGCAAGTTTTCAGCGCGGGTGCAATGCGTGACGTGAATGCATACCACCCACACTGAATCCTGACTCATTCATTTCATTGGGTCTGTGTACATGAGCGTTTTTTTACGCATCAGTTCTGCGTTGCGTGAAAAACGCAGCATGTTCTATATGTTCACGCAGCCCTGGCCCCAAAGAAGTGAATGGGGCTTCAGTGAAAAACGTTTTTCACTAATGGTTGATAGGAGATTTTTTCAGTTTTTTATCGCGCGCTTGAAAAACACATCAAAACGCATTGCACTCACACGGAAAAAACTGAACAACTGAACGCAATTACAGACAAAACTGACTGAACTTGCTTGCAGAATAGTGCGAGTTTCACCTAACGCACCCTGAACGCATCTGGACCTAATCCATCACACTCGTGTGAAAGGGGCCTAATAGTAGGCTAAAGGACCTTTGATAATGTCATCATGTCACATGATCGTCGGGCCTTTCTGCATTCCAAAGGTACTTTAGCCTCCAAGAGACATAAGAGGAGGAGAACGGAGAACCTGCAGCCTATAAGTAAATATTTGTGTGTATATACAGTAAATATATATATATATATATATATATACATACATACATATACAGTCAGGTCCATAAATATTGGGACATTGACACAATTCCAACATTTTTGGCTATAAACACCACCACAATGGATTTGAAATGAAACGAACAAGATGTGCTTTAACTGCGGACTGTCAGCTTTAATTTGAGGGTATTTACATCCAAATCAGGTGAACGGTGTAGGAATTACAACAGTTTGCATATGTGCCTCCCACTTGTTAAGGTACCAAAAGTAATGGGACATAATAATAATCATAAATCAAACTTTCACTTTTTAATACTTGGTTGCAAATCCTTTGCAGTCAATTACAGCCTGAAGTCTGGAACGCATAGACATCACCAGACGCTGGGTTTCATCCCTGGTGATGCTCTGCCAGGCCTCTACTGCAACTGTCTTCAGTTCCTGCTTGTTCTTGGGGCATTTTCCCTTCAGTTTCGTCTTCAGCAAGTGAAATGCATGCTCAATCGGATTCAGGTCAGGTGATTGACTTGGCCATTGCATAACATATCACTTCTTTCCCTTAAAAAACTCTTTGGTTGCTTTTGCAGTATGCTTTGGGTCATTGTCCATCTGCACTGTGAAGCGCCATCCAATGAGTTCTGAAGCATTTGGCTGAATATGAGCAGATAATATTGCCAGAAACACATCAGAATTCATCCTGATGCTTTTGTTAGCAGTCATATCATCAATAAATACAAGAGAACCAGTTCCATTGGCAGCCATACATGCCCACGCCATGACAATACCACCACCATGCTTCACTGATGAGGTGGTATGCTTAGGATCAGGAGCAGTTCCTTTCCTTCTCCATACTCTTCTCTTCCCATCACTCTGGTACAAGTTGATCTTGGTCTCCTCTGTCCATAGGATGTTGTTCAAGAACTGTGAAGGCTTTATTAGATATCGTTTGGCAAACTCTAATCTGGCCTTCCTGTTTTTGAGGCTCACCAATGGTTTACATCTTGTGGTGAACCCTCTGTATTCACTCTGGTGAAGTCTTCTTTTGATTGTTGACTTTGACACACATATACCTACCTCCTGGGGAGTGTTCTTGATCTGGCCAACTGTTGTGAAGGGTATTTTCTTCACCAGGGAAAGAATTCTTCGGTCATCCACCACAGTTGTTTTCCGTGGTCTTTTGGTGTTGCTGAGCTCACCGGTGCGTTCCTTCTTTTTAAGAATGTTCCAAACAGTAGTTTTGGGCACGCCTAATGTTTTTGCTTTCTCTCTGATGGGTTTGTTGTGTTTTTTCAGCCTAATGATGGCTTGCTTCACTGATAGTGACAGCTCTTTGGATCTCACCTTGAGAGTTGACAGTAACAGATTCCAAATGCAAATAGCACACTTGAAATTAACTCTGGGCCTTTTATCTGCTCATTGTAATTGGGATAATGAGGGAATAACACACACCTGGCCATGGAACAGCTGAGAAGCCAATTGTCCCATTACTTTTGGTTCCTTAACAAGTGGGGGGCACATATGCAAACTGTTGTAATTTCTACACCATTCACCGGATTTGGATTAAAATAACTTCAAATTAAAGCTGACAGTCTGCAGTTAAAGTACATCTAGTTCGTTTCATTTCAAATCCATTGTGGTGGTGTATAGAGCCAAAAATGTTACAATTGTGTCGATGTCCCAATATTTATGGAACGGACTGTGTATATATATATATATATATATATATATATAGTGGGGTTTTGTTCTGGTAGAAAGGCTAGCGGACGCAGTATAGAAACAATCACAAAGTCTTTAACTTAAACAGTTTGGTGTTTATTCACACATAGGAAAAACAAAATGACCGTTCACATTCTTGGTGTTTGTTCACACCATGCAACGTCCACAGAACAAAACCTTCACCTGGTTAGCAGGATTTAGGGCCTGTTTCCAGGCAAGCGGCTCTCAGCCCTTTAGCACGGCACAAATTCACAGGTCCCAAAACACTCCCCAGCTTCTCTGTCAGATGGAGGATAAATCACAAACAGCTTAGACTGCTGGCTGGGTTTTATATAGGCCAAAAAAGACCCGGCCTGGAGCGTGGGGAGAAGCCGGCCCGGATCGGCTTTGCAGCCATACTAACAACAAACAGTGTCAGTCAGGAATCTCGGTGACACATACCTTCCATAAATGACGGCCCCTTGTGCCTTCCTACAATATATATATATCAGGGATCTCAAGTCTCCCGGATGTTCAGGGAGTCTCCCGCTATTAGATAACGGCTCCCTGACACCCGCATGTGAGACAATATATCCCGTTTACTGATAGCAGAGCAGAGAGATAAGAGAAGTGACAGCACACAGAGTTTAGATTACAGGTTGAATTAACCCTTTAGGATCAAATTGGCTTCTCAAGGAGATATATATGTTAAAGGCATCCCTTCTTCTGTCTCATTCAGTAGCTATAGAACTATTGAGAGAGATGTATTTTTTTTAAATACATTTACACATTTAACCCTCTATTTTAATTATATTATTTACCCCAGTGTTAAATTCACCCCCTCTGGATGCTTGTTTTTTTCCTACAGTGGGGTAGATAATTACACACAGGGTTTTAAAGAATAAACTTCCTGACTCAGACCAAGAGCCGACTCAGCGAGTCAGCAAGTGAATCGCAGCATCCGCGCATGCACATTGCGCAGCCTAAGCTTCGGTTCACTTGCTTCTTGTCAGCTCAGCGAATGAACCGAAGATTCGATTCATGAATCGGTTCATTTGAATGAACTGATTCAAATGAACCGATTCATGTGAAAGATCCGAACTTCCCATATCTAGTTTACTCGCAGTAAACCTTTCCGGCAACCTGTAGCAGTGTCCCCTTCTCGGCACGTGCACACAGTGCAAGAAGAAGCCGATGCCAGCAGTCCGCAACGGCGCATCAGGCTGAGCCTGTGCGCACGCGCGGGATCTCAAAGCGGGAGGAGGGGGAGGGAGAGGCGGCACTGAGGAGTAGAAGGCGGCACTGGGCGCGAACGGCGATGCGTGCGGCCGGGCACCATGCATCCATAGACCTCCCCTGCTTGGGCACCTTATTCAATGATTGACAGGTTAGTAAAACCTGTTTTTCCGCAGAATAAAGCCACAAATAGCTTTTATAAGGCCACCTTAGAAATCAGAATGCTACCTTGGACATGAGCATATGTTTAGCTCACAGGGCTTATAGGTGGTGACAGAATCCCTTTAATCATATACATAAATATGATAATTTGGGGCAGGGTAATGAGCCCCGTCTTCCACACCATAGAGCAAAGTGTGCAGATACTGCATATGTTTGGAAAATGTAATAAAAAGTTCGTGAAAGAAAAAAAAAGAAAACCTCCATGAAATGAGAAGTACTCCTCCCTCAAATGAGTTTTTGTAGGTTGGGATGTCTGATATATGTGTGTCTATACAGTATGTGTGTATGTCTGTGTTTGTGTATATGTGTTTATCTGCGTGTGTATATGTGTGTGTATGTATCTTTGTATATATGTGCTTATCTGTGTGTGTAAGTGTGAAGCCCGTGCTGTGGACTGCAAATTGCGGTCCGCAATGCACGTGCACCGACCGTGGCCCAACCGCATGGGGATCGTGGACCCATTTACTTGAATGGGTCCACGATCCCGCCGTTCCGCGAAAAGATAGAGCATGTTCTATCTTTTTGCGGTGCAGAGTCATGGAATGGAACCCCAGAAAGCACTCCGTAGTGCTTCCGTAGTGTTCCGTTCTGTGCTTCTGTTCTGCATCTCCGGATTTGCGCACCCATTCAAGTGAATGGGTCCGCATCCGTGATGCGGAATGCACACGGAACGGTGCCCTTTTATTGCAGATCCACAAATGCGGTCTGCAATACGGCAACGGGCAGCACACGTTCGTGTGAACGAGCCCTATGTGTGTGTAAATTTGCTGTGGGGCCCAGTCAGTTCTAGCTACATTTCTGACGCTACTAATTCTAGTTTCTAAAAGCTTGTGTTCAAATGGGCGTTATTAGCCTGTCAAGCTGATTTAAACCAGACTTTTATTCCAAAACTTTTATAAAAGCTGTAAAATGTTTGCAATAATCTTCCTGTAAAGGGGTTTCATAGAAAATGGAATAACATCTAATGACAGAACTGTTAGACTTCAGGCTGTCTCCTTGTGTGCGCATGATCCTCCATTCTGGACACTGCTTGCCTTAAAGGAGCGCATGGCATTATACTGATTTATAATGCTATGTGCCTCTGCATGACCTTTTTGCTACAGAATCATACGGACAGCTTTATGTCACTATGATCCTGTAGAAGGTAGGTCATGAAAAGGCACATAGCATTATAAATCATCATAATGCCATGCGCTCCTGCAAGACGAGCAATGTCCAGAAGGGAGGATCGCGCTTATATATGGACAACCCTTAAATTTGTTTTCCAAGACTTTATAATCAATGACCTATCGGATAGGTCATCATTATCTGTTTGGTGGAGGTCCAACACCCGAGACCCCTATCAATCAGCTTCTAGAAAAGACACTGGCGCTCGCACTAGTGCTTCAGCCTTCTTTCAGTTTCTTCTAAACCAGTGACGATACAATTATCGAACACATGGCCTATGCACAGCTTAGCCCCATAGAAGAAGCTGAGCTGTGATACCAATCACAGCCGCTATACAATGTACACTGCTCAAAAAAATAAAGGGAACACAAAAATAACACATCCTAGATCTGAATTAATTAAATATTCTTCTGAAATACTTTGTTCTTTACATAGTTGAATGTGCTGTCAACAAAATCACACAAAAATTAAAAATGGAAATCAAATTTTTCAACCCATGGAGGTCTGGATTTGGAGTCACACTCAAAATTAAAGTGGAAAAACACACTACAGGCTGATCCAACTTTGATGTAATGTCCTTAAAACAAGTCAAAATGAGGCTCAGTAGTGTGTGTGGCCTCCACTTGCCTGTATGACCTCCCTACAACGCCTGTGCATGCTCCTGATGAGGTGGCGGACAGTCTCCTGAGGGATCTCCTCCCAGACCTGGACTAAAGCATCTGCCAACTCCTGGCCAGTCTGTGGTGCAACGTGACGTTGGTGGATAGAGCGAGACATGATGTCCCAGATGTGCTCAATTGGATTCAGGTCTGGAGAACGGGCGGGCCAGTCCATAGCATCAATGCCTTCGTTTTGCAGGAACTGCTGACACACTTCAGCCACATGAGGTCTAGCATTGTCTTGCATTAGGAGGAACCCAGGGCCAACCGCACCAGCATATGGTCTCACAAGGGGTCTGAGGATCTCATCTCGGTACCTAATGGCAGTCAGGCTACCTCTGGCGAGCACATGGAGGGCTGTGCGGCCCTCCAAAGAAATGCCACCCCACACCATTACTGACCCAAAGCCAAACCGGTCATGCTGGAGGATGTTGCAGGCAGCAGAACGTTCTCCACGCTGTCTCCAGACTCTGTCACGTTTGTCACATGTGCTCAGTGTGAACCTGCTTTCATCTGTGAAGAGCACAGGGCCCAGTGGCGAATTTGCCAATCTTGGTGTTCTCTGGCAAATGCCAAACGTCCTGCACGGTGTTGGGCTGTAAGCACAACCCCCACCTGTGGACGTCGGGCCCTCATATCACCCTCATGGAGTCTGTTTCTGACCGTTTGAGCAGACACATGCACATTTGTGGCCTGCTGGAGGTCATTTTGCAGGGCTCTGGCAGTGCTCCTCCTGTTCCTCCTTGCACAAAGGCAGAGGTAGCGGTCCTGCTGCTGGGTTGTTGCCCTCCTACGGCTTCCTCCACGTCTCCTGATGTACTGGCCTGTCTCCTGGTAGCGCCTCCATGCTCTGGACACTACGCTGACAGACACAGCAAACCTTCTTGCCACAGCTCGCATTGATGTGCCATCCTGGATAAGCTGCACTACCTGAGCCACTTGTGTGGGTTGTAGACTCCGTCTCATGCTACCACTAGAGTAAAAGCACAGCCAGCATTCAAAAGTGACCAAAACATCAGCCAGGAAGCATAGGAACTGAGAAGTGGTCTGTGATCACCACCTGCAGGACCACTTCTTTATTGGGGGTGTCTTGCTAATTGCCTATAATTTCCACCTGTGGTCTATCTCATTTTCACAACAGCATGTGAAATTGATTGTCACTCAGTGTTGCTTCCTAAGTGGACAGTTTGATTTCACAGAAGTGTGATTGACTTGGAGTTACATTGTGTTGTTTAAGTGTTCCCTTTATTTTTTTGAGCAGTGTACGATGCTGCGCTTGGTAAGCACAGAGACGGCTGCAGCGCTCACAGGAGCAATGGTGCCACTGCCTTCTCAAACAGTCATCAGTTATAAAATCTTGGAAAACCCTTTTAAAGATTCTTTAAATTTTTCAAATACTGTGTGACATTTGGTAAATTTCGGCCAAATTACTGTAGAACAGAGCTGTAATAGGCTTTTCAAAGACATAAATGAGGCATCTGCTACACCTCCATATGCCTCTGCTTTCATATGGAAGCATAAAGACATATTTTTTCTGTTTGCATTTTTATAAAAATCAAGGTATACTACATCGGATGCCATTTACAGGGAGGTATAAGTAAGCAATGCTTCTAGAGCAGGCAGTATAGCAGCACACAGAGTTGGTTCCATACGCGGGTGCCGCATGGCCTCTGTGCAGTCATAAGCTGTGTGCACAGGGCTTTGGTAGTACATGATCCACTCATACTGTTCAGTTACACATTATAATAAAAAATTCTAGAGGTACCATTTTTTGGAAAGTTTTTATTTTAAGATGAATTTGTTACAGATTCACTCTTATGGATCATTCGTACAAACAATGGTTGTGGAACCACTGTGCCAAGTAACCAGTTTGACATTGGGCAAAACCTTAAGGGCATTATTCAGGTGATACAGCACCAAAGCAGGACAAATCCAAGGCAAATACAAATGCAGGCAACAGATAAGACACAGAACACTGGCAGATGAACAGATCGGGGATCTAGACACACAGGGGCACATTTACATCAGACTGGCTTTTTACGCTGATCTTAGTTTCCTCCCTGTGCTGCCATAAGATTTATCTAAGTTGTGGTCGGATCGGCTATCAGAAAGGCGAACCTAACCTATCTAACCCTATCTACAACAAGCAGTAGAGTTTTGCCATGACTGCCGTGGTAGGGCAGCCTAAAGTGGCCAAAAAGAGCAGACCTCAGATTAGAGTAAATATATACATACCGTTACGAGACACACTTTTGAACGAAAAGACCTTTCACGATGAAGGTGCGGAATATACTGTATATAACACAGTGACTTCCATCTACCTTACCTCTTTGTCTTGTGCACCGCCACATCGTTCTTGGAGATGGTTAATGCTGATGCGATTACATTTTTTTTTTTTTTATATAAACCACTTATGCAGCACCAGTATGACTTGTGGACTCGCATAACCATGACCCTCTCCGACAATAACCTAGGACGCTAACCAGCCTACAACCATATTGTACACCTAATGAACATGAAGAATGGTCATCGGGCCCCCGAAGCCATGAGGCCCCCCGAAGCCAAGAGACTGAACTGGATGACCTTACAGTGACGATAAGTAATTACAACGTGAGCCAGACCTAAAGGAAAATGCATAGACATTAGTGATCTGAACCACGTGCATAAACGAAACATTAAACCAACCGCGAAATTGAAACAGATGGGAGAAAAACAAGAGCCAGAGGCATTGCAGTTCGCTAAGAGAAGACCCTTGTCGTGACAAATGAATGAACAACTGTGAAAACATAGTAGGAACTTACTCCTATTGGCCCACTGACCGCTAGGGAGCTATTTGGTTAACTGGGGCAGGAGACCAATCTGAGTGAATGCGAACCAGAATTAAAGGAGACCAGTCTAAGTGAATGCATAGCAGGACTAAAGAACACCACAACATTTTTATTAATTTTTTTTCCTCCTCTTTTTGAAGTGAACAGAAAAGGTAGACCTATGAAATGTAACAAACCACTGAGGAAAGAAACGTAAGCCTGAAAAGAAAGCAGCTATGTTTATAGGAAGATCAGTATCAGAGCGGTGTGCTGGTTGCCCTGGTAAGAATACTGAGTAACCATAATGTAGCAATGAAAAGAAATGCAGCTTTAAGTGGAAGCAGAGTATAACACATAATGTAAGAACAAGTGGGTGAATGCAGCTCTGGATGCGAGTGGTGCCTAAAAACATGGTATGGGCACAGCTCTTAGTATGAGCATGGTATAAAGCAGATCACCTGCACGGACTAACTAACACCCTGTGCCTAAATAACCCCCTTGAAAACCTTATGTACTGCCGGCAGAAGGAAGCCGCTGCCTATGATCTGCTCCTCCTGACCGAGCCTAGTACTCCCACCCCTGATTCCTGCCTAACTAACGGCACGGCGGCCCGTGCCAGACTTTAATGAAGATGAGGAGCGGGGACACGTTGTCCCCTGTACCTTTACACATAGCCACGTGGGGAGCTCGGCGCTCAGCCCCTTTGAGTGTAGCTATGGAGAAGGGGGACGCCGGCCGCACAGATTGGAAGCGTGCGGCCGAGCACGCTCCGCCCCGTTGCCTCGGCAACCAGGACGCCGAGCGGCTCCCCTCTCAGCGAGCGAGACTGTCGCCGTGTCATCCCAGGACGCTCACGCTGCTCCCTGGCCAGGGGCCGACCCACCGCCGGCTGGACACTCGTACCGCGTGGGGAGCAGCGCAGCTCCCTGGCAATGTGCACCGGGGCAGGGGGAGCCCTTCCATCACCATGGGCCCCACCCCCCGCCGGTTTGAATCGTGTGCCGTGTGGGGAGCCGCACAGCTCCCTGGCAGAGTGCACCAGTGTGGGGGAGCCCCCCTTCAGCCAGGGGCCGACCCACCGCCGGCTGGACACTCGTACCGCATGGGGAGCAGCGCAGCTCCCTGGCAATGTGCACCGGGGCAGGGGGAGCCCTTCCATCACCATGGGCCCCGCCCCCCGCCGGTTTGAATCGTGTGCCGCGTGGGGAGCCGCACAGCTCCCTGGCAGAGTGCACCAGTGCGGGGGAGCCCCCCTTCAGCCAGGGGCCGACCCACCGCCGGCTGGACACTCGTACCGCGTGGGGAGCAGCGCAGCTCCCTGGCAATGTGCACCGGGGCAGGGGGAGCCCTTCCATCACCATGGGCCCCACCCCCCGCCGGTTTGAATCGTGTGCCGCGTGGGGAGCCTCACAGCTCCCTGGCAGAGTCCCTGGCAGAGTGCACCAGTGCGGGGGAGCCCCCCTTCAGCCAGGGGCCGACCCACCGCCGGCTGGACACTCGTACCGCGTGGGGAGCAGCGCAGCTCCCTGGCAATGTGCACCGGGGCAGGGGGAGCCCTTCCATCACCATGGGCCCCGCCCCCCGCCGGTTTGAATCGTGTGCCGCATGGGGAGCCGCACAGCTCCCTGACAGAGTGCACCAGTGCGGGGGTGCCCCCCCTCACCTAGGGGGCCGACCCCCAGCCGGCTGGGCACCCATACCGCGTGGGGAGCCGCACAGCTCCCTGGCATTGTGCTCCAGTGCGGGGATGCCCCCCCTCACCTAGGGGGCCACCCCCCCGCCGGCCGGACTCTAATACTGCATGCTGCGGAGAAGCAGCTTCTTACCCTTGCCGACCCCAGGATCTCCAGGTACGCCGCACTCCTCACTTACCATCACTTAAACACAGCATGCATAGCTTGAGCCAACTGCAGAAACGCGTCCCGCATGTAAACCAGGTATCAGAAAACATACAACCATATAGTGAGATAGTTTGTGGACTCTCACTGCAACCCTTGGTATGCATTGGCGGCAGTGTAACCTACACTCCCTGAAGTGTATGGTAGCCGTCATGGCGCCTAACAGGTAGAATTTAGCGTAGGAACCCGTCTAATAGAGATTGCCTTGACGTTCGGCAGACGGGCTCAGATTATGTTGTACAAAACGATTTGCCAAGTATCTCTCACTTATTAGTGTAGCACTTGTAATTTTTATGCAATTTTGTACTCTATATTGCAGCGAATTGTCGCATTGCATGCTGTTCGTCTTTACAGCATGCATAGCTTGAGCCAACTGCAGACACGCGTCCCGCATGTAAACCAGGTATCAGAAAACATACAACCATGCTTACTCTAAGCACATGCTACCCCATTAACTGTATGCAATGGCCCCACCAGGCCTCTGAACGGCCAGACAAACAACCATTAGCGCCCAAACTCTGCTTCATCCCAGAGCGCTACATTTCACAGACCGCAGCGTGGGTCCCGTGCAAACAACTCCGATCCTACCATGAATACCAGCGCCCTCCTGAGACATTCTGCCATCGCCCAGCCGTAAGGAGCCTCCACACCATGCTGCTGTATCCTAGAGCTGACACAGAGGTAGTGAAATCAGCTGAATCGGCGTCAGCCTGGGCCCACAGGTGCCTATAAATAGCCTAGTAATCAGCCAGCATGGGCCCACAGGTACGTATGAATAGCCTTGTAATACGCCTCCCCTCCCACAAATGCAGCAATATCTTGCTTATACTTATGATAAACATAGAATGTGTCGGCAGATAAGAAATATTTGGCCCATCTAGTCTGCCCAATAAAGGTGTGCATCTTGTCATAAATTTGGCGCATCCGTGGCAGTCCTTGCACCTTGTGTATAAACTACGCCAGCCCCTGGCTGGTGTAGTTTTTCGCTAACATTTACGCATGTTTCCAGGTAATACACTACATTTACGCCTGTTTCCAGGTAATACACTAAATACACTGATAATACACTGACAGTCAATGCATTGCAATACACATGTAATGCATTCTTGAGGTAATCAGAACCCCAAAAGTTGAAGTCTCACAGTGGGACAAAAGTAATAAATAAATAAAAATATATATTTTAAAAAAGTGTTTTTCATAATAAATAAAAGTTTCAATGTCACGGTCACGTTCACGTTCACGCACACACAGGGGGGAAGGATAGTGACCACTGAGCTTCACCCTCACCCCTGGCCCTGCCTACTTGCCACACAAGTCCTGATGACAGAGGACAACTGGACGGCAGTCCCTAGCTTAAAATACATGCTGGGAGGACAGACAAGACAAACAACGGATAATGAACTGACCGAGTCAATACCGAGAGGGCAACGAAGTACAAATGGAGAAAGCAGCGAATAGTCAGGGGAACCCGAGGTCAAATACCAGGAGAGTAAATCAGTACCAGAGGAATAAACCCGAACAGGTCAGGTCACAAGCCGAAGGTCAAGCCAAGAGGTCACGTCTAGAACTAAGGAGCTACCAGTAGCGGGTCAAAAACGGGCACGGGTCAAAATCCAAATAGCACTGGGAGCAAAGTAACAACTAGCCTTGGACAATGAATCACAGGCAACCTGTGGCTAGCAGGTTGCCTGTTTAAATAGTGAAGAGCAGAGGTCATGTTACGTGGCCAGCACCACATGACCTCCCCCCTGTGTGTAGCCGAGCGCCGAGTGGCCAGCTCGGCGCTCAGCCCATTTGAGTGTAGCTATGGGGAAGGGGGACGCCGGCCGCACAGAATGGAAGTGTGCGGCCGAGCGCGCTCCGCCCCGCTGCCTCGGCAACCAGGACGCCGAGCGGCTCCCCTCTCAGCGCTACAGAAGAACACGGCGAGCGAGACTGCCGCCGTGTCATCCCAGGACGCCGGCGGCGCAGGAGGGAAGAAGCGCGCTGCAGGCGTCCTGTGACAGTACCCCCCTTCCACGAGGGGGCTCTGGACCCAAGGAGCATGGGAGCGACTTCTCTGGGTGTTCATGGTGCAATTTTTTTATCAAATTGGTCGCATGCATCCTAAACCCTTCCAATGGACCAAGTACTGTAAAGAGTTGCGAACCCTCCTGACGCCAATAATCTTAGAGATGACAAATTCGTCTTAGCCCTCTACCTCCACAGGAGAAGGAGGTCCTTGTAAAGGTACCGTGGATGAAATGTATATTTTTAGCAGTGATTCGTGAAATACATCGTGGATGCGAAGGGAGTCAGGTAATTTTAATCTAAAAGAGACGGGATTAATAATATCAATAATCTCATAAGGTCCAACGAAACGCAGCGCAAACTTTCTGGAAAACCCTTTCAAGGAAAGATTCTTGGTAGACAGCCACACCTTGTCACCGACCTCAAAATTAACTCCCTTGGAGCGTCTCTTATCAGCTTGCTCCCTCTGAACCTCCTGGGCCTTTTCCAGGTTCATTTGAACCTGGGCCCAGACTGTGCACAGTTCTGAAGTAAAACTATCTGCCTCCGGGTTCAGTGAGGATACTGAAGGACTCGAACTAAAACGAGGATGGAAGCCCAGGTTACAGAAAAATAGAGACACCCCCGTGGACGAGTTCACCCGATTGTTGATGGCAAACTCCGCCAACTGAAGGTACCTCATCCAGTGATGCTGATTGTCAGACACATAACATCTCAGGAAATTGTTTATCTGCCTGATTCAACGTTCCGTCTGCCCATTGGTCTCAGGATGGAAGGCTGACGAAAAGGACAAAGAAATTTCGCACCTTAGACAAAAGGCTTTCCAAAACTTAGAAAAGAACTGCACACCCCTATCAGAGATAATATTTTAGGGGACTCCATGTAAACGTACAATGTGGTCAATAAACAAGGATGCTAGAGTCTTGGCTTTAGGGAGCTTAATCAGAGGGACGAAGTGCACCATTTTACTAAATCGGTCGACCACTACCCAAACCACTGACTTCCCCTCGAAGGTAGGCAAGTCTGTAATAAAATCCATGGAAATATGTGACCATGGTCTGCATGGAATGGGTAGGGGTCGTAATTCACCAGCAGGATGCATTTCCAGAGTTTTAGATCTGGCATATACCTCACAAGCAGACACATAAGAACAGACATCTCTAGATAACGTGGGCGACCATAAAGACCTTGAGACAAGTTCCTTCGTGGCATCGATACCGGGATGACAGCATTAATGTCATGTTACTAACCTTAAAGCCGGAGACGGAAGTGCCCAGGGACGAATAACTTATCTGAGGAAGACCGTGCAGGAGCAAGATGTTGTGCTGAAGCGATTTCAGAAGAGAGGTCTGCAGATATTGATTCCAAAATAATATTAGTCAGAAGGATGGGTTCAGGAGGGGTGTCATGAGGCTGGAAGGCACAAAAGCTTCGGGGCAAGGCGTCCACCTTGACATTCTTACTTCCTGTCCAACGAGTGAAAAACAGGGCCCACCTGGCTTGCCTAGGATTAAGGTGTTTGGCGGATTCAAGGAACACTTATGGTCTTATAGCCCCCACCCCATCCCCAGATGCATCAACCTCTACTATAAAGGGTTCTTCTGGATCCGGCTGAATCAAGACTGGGGCATTCTGAAAACACATTTTAAGAGTCTCAAAAGTCTTAAGAGCCTCAGACGGCCAGTTAACAAGATCCACCCCCTTCCTGGTTAGGTCGGTCAAAGGTTTGGCGATAACAGAATTTTTTTGACAAACTTACGATAGTAATTAGAGAATCCCAAAAAGTGTTGTAATGCTTTTAGGGATGTTGGTCTGACCCAGTCTTGAATTGCCTGAATCTTCTTAGGATACATTTTAAATGAGTGTGGACTAAGGACATACCCTAGATATAAAATCTCCTGTACTCCAAACACGCATTTCTTTAATTTGACCGATAATTGCATGATTTTCCTATCTTATGACGTAAAGTCATGATTTTATTAAGGACACGGAGGCGGGTATTGCTATCTCTTTCTTTACTAAAATCATATAGCAGCAAAGAACAAACATATCCATCAAAATGGAAACCATGGCAACCAACTCCTCCCCACTGTGCCAGTATAACAGTCCTGGTCTCTGTCAACTCCTCCTCTTTCTTTGATAATGATAGTCCACTGAAAAACTGAGCGTGACGACCAAAATACTCCATACAACCGAAACCAAACACGACTGTTCAACCGAAGAATGCAACTGGAAACTCAAACGCCATCAGCAGTAGGAAAACTGTAAATTCATCCTATGAAAAGAAAACAAGACAAAAGGTAGAAAACGCCCAAGTAATGAAGTAAAACAATCTTCATCAATGCATCGCAGTGTACATATAGTAACATAACAAGTGAATGCAAACATAATATAAATTCACAATAATCACGTCACAAATCCAGGGGGGAAAATATTGGGAGGGGCAATACTCGCCTCCGTGTCCTTAATAAAATCATGACTTTACGTCATAAGATAGGAAAATCATGCAATTTTATTACATGACACGGAGGCTCCTATTGCGAGTTTAAAGCTGACTTACCACAGAGGAAAAAACATGAACCGTAGGCCGGAAATAGAATTCACGAAATGTAGATACTCGTGACCAATCCGCCAGTCTCATAATGTCCTCCAAACGGGCACCTGCCACAGCCATGGAGGTTGCCGAAGCTCCTCTAGTGGAATGGGCGGTGAAAACCGCGGTATCCACACCTGCCAAGGACATAACCCACTTCACCCAGCGGGCCAGAGTGATCGTGGAGACCGGTTGGAAAGGGCTCCGGTACGACAGAAAAAGCTGGGAACAAGCAGGAGAGCGATAAGGGAGAGTACGCACCTCATACTCCCGGAGGCAAGCCACAGGGCAGAGGGCAGGAGAGTCTGGAAAACACGGATAATAAACGGACCGGATATTAGTCTTGGTGCATCGTGTGATGTTAAACACAACCCCATCAGGAGTGAAAGAACGAGCGTCATAATCCAAAGCGCGGACATCAGACACCCTCTTGCAGGAGATTAAGCAAAATAAAGAAACCAACTTAGCTGAAAGCTGGCGAAGAGAAAGGTCTGTATTTGAAGGCCATGAGGAAAAAAGGGATAGTACAGAGGAGACATCCCACGTAGAGGAGAAACGAGGTCTGGGAGGACGGGAGAGACGGGAACCTCTGAGAAGACGGCAAACTAGAGGATGCTGACCGGCCAGGCTCCCATCAAACCCGTGGTGAAAAGCAGAAATGGCGGAACGGTACAAGTTGATGGTACGGTAAGCCTTACGTTCCTCAAAAAGCGAAGTAAGAAACTGGAGCACATCAGTTACTGGAGCTGATACAGGATCCAGGTGCCCAGCCAGGCACCAATCAGCCCAAGATCTCCAGGCTGACCGATAAGACCGTCTGGTCCCTGGAGCCCATGCCTCGTCCAATAGGCGTCTAGCTGAGTCCGAAATTCCAGCGACGTCCCAGGGTTCCCTGAAATTCTGCACGCCAGAAGATGGAGAGAGCCTTCGAGGACGAGAGGGTGCCCCAGACCCGATGGATCTAACAAGAGGTCCGGGAAGACCGGAAGAAGTAGAGGGCATTGGATCAGACACTCCAGAAGTTGAGGGAACCACGACTGGGTGGTCCAAAACGGGACTATAAGTACGAGTTCTGCGCCCTGATGGCGGGTTAGAGTTGAAACTCGGGGATTCAGTGCAAATGGAGGGAAAGCGTAAGAAATGTGGCTGGACCAATCCTGTAGAAATGCATCTACCGCCTCTGCCTCTGGATCCGGGCGCCAGCTGTAAAACTGCGGAAGTTGGGTGTTCAGTCGAGACGCGAAGAGGTCTAAACAGAAAGGACCCCAACGAGAGGATATGGACGAGAAGACCGCGTTGTCTAATCTCCAATCGCTGGAATCCGACAGAAAACGCGAGCTCCAGTCTACATGGGTATTGTGGAGGCCCGGAATATATTCCGCCGACACCGTGATCTCTCTGGCAAGGCAGAACGTCCAGAAATCCCGCGCCAGGTGGGATAAGGTCGTAGAATGCGTGCCTCCCATGGCATTGACATACCTGACCGCAGAGATGTTGTCCATCCGCAGTCTGATGCAAGCCTTGGCCAGGCCGTTCACGAAACTGCGAACTGCAAAAGACCCCGCCAGCAACTCTAAGGCGTTGATGTGGAGACCGGACTCCTCCACTGACCAGCGACCTCCGGTAGTCACTCCGTTGCAGTAAGCTCCCCAGCCTAGAAGGCTGGCATCCGACTCTACTGTGATATCCGGACGGGGGCGAAATATTGCCTTCCCGTTCCACACTTCCAGGTTGTGGATCCACCACGTCAACTCGTCTCTCGTCTCTTCGTCCAAGGTGATCAAATCCGCATAAGATGCTCCCGACTGGAGGTGTGCAATCTTGAGCCGCTGCATGCCCCGATAATGTAGAGGAGCTGGGAACACTGCCTGGATGGATGAAGAGAGGAGGCCTATGATACGGGCCAGGTGACGTAGGGAGACTTGCGGAAGAGAGAGGGTGTGAAGGAGCTCCTTGCGGATGGCACGCACCTTGGAGGGTGGGAGGCTGAGAGTCTCCGTGGATGAATTGATTGTGAAGCCCAAGAATTCTATGGACTGGGCCGGAGTAAGAGACGACTTCTCCGGATTGAGAAGAAACCCCAATCGCGACAAAAGGTCCATGGAACACTGCAGATGAGTAAGCAGGACGGAAGGGGACTGGACCATGATGAGGATATCGTCCAGATAAATAATCAGGCGAATCCCTCGACTGCGGAGACAGGAAATGACCGGCCGCAGAAGCTTGGTGAAGCACCAAGGGGCCGAAGAGAGTCCGAAAGGCAGACATGTGAACCTCCACACCTCCGAACCCCAGAGGAAACGAAGTAGATCCCTGGATGACTCGGCCACCGGTACTGTCAGGTAGGCATCTTTCAGGTCCAGTTTGACCATCCAGTCCCCGTGGAGCAGCAAATCCCTGAAGAGGTGTATGCCCTCCATATTGAAGTGCCGATACTGCACGAAGGCGTTTAGAGCCCGGAGGTTGATTACGGGTCGCATCTGGCCTCCTTTTTTGGCCACTAGGAACATACTGCTTATGATACCCTCCGTGGATGAGGGAGCCCGCTCTATGGCACCCTTCTGGCATAGCGCTGTCAACTCCTGGTGTAACAGCCGACGCGATGAGGACGGAAGAACTGTAGGATGTGGCGGAGGAATCTGGACCTGAGAGCAAATCAGCTCTATGTGGAACCCCCGAACAGTAGAAAGAACCCATGGGTCGGCAGTGATGGTTGACCAAACATGGGAAAAAAGACGGAGCCTGCCCCCTACCCAAGGAATCAAAGAAGACGCTGGAAGTCGACTTACCAAAAGGGCGTCGGGAAGATGAACCTCTGGCTCCACGGGAACGCCATGAAGATCCTCGGGTGGGGAAGAAGGCGGGCGGCTGCCGGAACTCCTGGGTGGAGGAACGATAAGGGAAGGAGCCTCTACCCGATCCACGGGTCTGATAGTATGAACGGCCGGACAGGCGGCCCCTAGAGCTGCCGGCCCTGTTAGAGACCCGTCCCTGGAAGACGCGTTTCATCGACGTCTGAGCCTTGTCAAGGGCAGTGAAGGCTCCTACAAATCGTGACAGGTCCTTTATGAAGGAATCCCCGAATAGTAATCCCTGGGCCTCTTTACCTGCCTCCGTCAGGGCTAAATTAGAGAGCTTGGGCTCAATCTTAAAAAGAATTGCCTTCTGCCTCTCAATAGAGAGCGAAGTATTAACGTTGCCTGTGAGACACACGGCACGCTGAACCCATCCCCGGAGCTCCTCCGGATCTACCAGCATATTCTGGGTTCTGGCTGACTCAGCCAATTCGAAAATTTTTGTCAGTGGGCCCAATAGGTCCAAAAGCTTGTCCTGACAGGACTTCAAGGCCGACTCAAGGCCCTTTTTTGGGTTCCAGCCCGATTTAGAAAGAAATTGACACATCTTCGGGTCAACTATAGGCGTTTCGCAGACCTTGTTGGGGATAATAGGTCTGGGGCACTCAGCTTTCATCTTATTACGCGCCTCCTTAGAAAGGGGTTGGCGCACCCGGGCTTCCAGATATTTTGCATATGTGAGGACGGGAGCCACTCTGCAGACCTGGGGTGATGTAATGCATTGGGGTCAAATAGGGGCTCACCCGCAGGATCCAAAATCGCAGAGGATTCCAAAGGAACCTCAATGGAAGCAGACCGTGGCGCGACAGATCTTGAGTATGGACCCGGAGGGTCCGAATTCAAAAGATCGTCCTCCTCCAAGTCCTCAAACTCAACAGAGCGATACTGAGCCTCCTCATCTGAGTCGAGTTCAGAACCCGAAACACTATCAGGCTGCGCTCTGGCGCATTTCCATTGCCTCGCCTTTTCTGCCTGGCGGGCATAGGCTCTCTTGTGCGAACGGGGCGCGCCATCCTGAGTGGCTACAATTCCACCAGTCATAACGGTTCTGGAGGCAGATATTAAGTTTTCAGACGGTTGGGACCCCGAAGGTTTGGAGGAGGAAGGGCCAGCCATAAGAGCCTCAGAAATAGAATTAGATATGGCTGAGGACATAGACCCCATAGCAGCCTGGATTGCTGCAGCCACAGAGCGCTGAATTGCTGAAGTCTGTGCATCCACAGACATGGCACCTGAATCTTGGGCATTAGAAAGCACCTCCATAATCTCAGTGGCAGACTCACCCCCACGCATGCTGTCCTTGGACATGGTAACAAATATAGGCAGTACTAAACTGCGCCTAATGCACCTAGCAACTGAATTAAACTGATAATAATCGAATCCCCAAGAAATAGTAACGGACTATGTGGGACTATACCACACGAGCAGGACGCAAGAAGACTCCGGCAGTTCTCTGAGGGGAAACGGCCGAAATCTCACCAAATACCGCGAGATCTCGCCGAGCGCAGAGAGGAGAAAGCGGGGAGACGCGCGAACAGCCGGAGACCTGACTGGGGAAAATGGCGGCCGAAATGCCGCGAGATCTCGGCCGCCAAGAAGAGGAGACAAACGGAGCAGACCAGAGGGGATGGTGAGTGGCAGAACCCACAGAAGAAGCGGCGAAATGGCCGAACAAGGGGAAATTAGGTAAAATAAGCGGCACTAGTAGTAAAAGAAAATACCTCTGGAAAAATACCTAGGGGGAAAATCGAATAAGACCCCAAAATAAAAAAGGGGGGTGGGAGAGCGAGCACCCCACACACCGTAGGCAAGCTACAAGAACCACTAACGATATAATAACAATCAATATAATAATCCAATGGCACAATACTGTAAAGCTCTGCCCACAGAAATAAGAGAGACAACTGTACTTATCTGTGAGAAGAGCAGCAAAGAAAGAGGAGGAGTTGACAGAGACCAGGACTGTTATACTGGCACAGTGGGGAGGAGTTGGTTGCCATGGTTTCCATTTTGATGGATATGTTTGTTCTTTGCTGCTATATGATTTTAGTAAAGAAAGAGATAGCAATAGGAGCCTCCGTGTCATGTAATAAAATTGATTTTCCCGGAGGATCCCGAGTACCAGTCTGAGATGAGAGACATGGGACTCCCAATCAGAAGAGAAAATCAAAATATCGTCCAGATACACGATCATAAATCTGCCGATAAACTCCCTGAAGATATCGTTCATGAAATTCTGAAATTCTAAAAACTGATAATCTTGTAGAAGGCTTGCATAGTAAAGTATCAATTTTTAACACTGAAGACGACAGTATACTACTACAGAGGGATCTGGATAGATTGGAGGCTTGGGCAGATAAGTGGCAGATGAGGTTTAACACTGACAAATGTAAAGTTTTGCACATGGGAAGGAATAATGCAAGTCACCCGTACATACTAAATGGTAAAACACTCGGTAACACTGACATGCAAAAGGATCTAGGAATTTTAATAAACAGCAAAACTAAGCTGCAAAAACCAGTTTCAGGCAGCTGCTGCCAAGGCCAATAAGATAATGGGTTGCATCAAAAGGGGCATAGATGCCCGTGATAAGAACATAGTCATACCACTTTACAAATCGCTAGTCAGACCACACATGGAGTACTGTGTACAGTTCTGGGCTCCTGTAAACAAGGCAGAAATAGCAGAGCTGGAGAGGGTCCAGAGGAGGGCAACTAAAGTAATAACTGGAATGGGGCAACTACAGTACCCTGAAAGAATATCAAAATTAGGGTTATTCACTTTAGAAAAAAGATGACTGAGGGGAGATCTAATTAATACGTATAAATATATCAGGGGTCAGTACAGAGATCTATCCCATCATCTATTTATCCTCAGGACTGTGACTGTGACGAGCTTTTTCTTCCATGTTCACGCCTGTTTACGTTGTAGCGGTCAGAGAAGGGAGAGACCGCAAAGCAGGATTCAAGTACAGTACAGCGGACAAGGAAACTGAAGCAAAAGCCGGCTTTATTAAAGAACCAGAAGTAACTGCCGGAAAATCGGATTAACGGTATAAACAGGTTTACACAGATTACATGAACACGAGTTAGAATAAATGCGTACCACATTATACACATCAGAGTCCAGGCTACACTCAGCTAGTATACTCCTATCTAGCCCTGCTACCCAGGGGACGCTTCTGCAGCGCACTGACTAAGTCCCTGACTCTATAACTAGGGATGAGCGAACCCGAACTGTATAGTTCGGGTTCGTACCGAATTTTGGGGTGTCTGTGACACGGACCCGAACCCGAACATTTTCGTAAAAGTCCGGGTTCGGGTTCGGTGTTCGGCGCTTTCTTGGCGCTTTTTGAAAGGCTGCAAAGCAGCCAATCAACAAGCGTCATACTACTTGCCCCAAGAGGCCATCACAGCCATGCCTACTATTGGCATGGCTGTGATTGGCCAGTGCAGCATGTGACCCAGCCTCTATATAAGCTTGGGTCATGTAGCGCTGCACGTCACTCTGCTCTTACAAGTGTAGGGAGAGGTTGCAGCTGCGACGTTAGGGCGAGATTAGGCAGTGATTCCTCCAAAACACTTAATTCAGTGATCGATCTACAGCTGTGGATCATTGAACTGCTGCTATTCAATTGCTCATTGTTTTTAGGCTGCCCAGAGCGTTTTTCAGTCATTTTTTTCTGGGGTGATCGGCGGCCATTTTATGGCTTGTGGTGCGCCAGCACAATCTGCCACCAAGTCCATTTAACCATCAATAGTGTGGTTATTTTTTTGCTATATCCTACATCAGGGGCAAGCTGCCACCAAGTCTATTTAACCATCAATAGTGTGGTTATTTAAATCAATCCCTAAAAGGGTATATTAGATTCAAGGTGCTGTCACTACCAGAGCTTTGAGACATTCTCACAGCTCTGTTTCTCCACCCCTGTGATGATGTCACTACTAGAGCTTGGAGGAGTTCTCACTGCTCTGTTTCTCCGCCCCTGTGATGAGGTCTTTACTTTCTGTTTCCTTCCTCCCAGCTGTTCCTCCTGCGTTTGATTTCCCTGCCTTTAAATCACCCCTCCTCCTTTGTAGGGTGTGGATTATATTTCTCATTTGAGTTGTAGCTCTTGCTTGAGTATCTTCACTTGTAAGCTATCATTTCACTGGACCTGTGTTCTGCTGCAGCAAGTACTCCGGATATTGCCAGCTGTCTTTGGATCCGTCTTCTCTGCTGCTGCAGCTCCTTCAGCTAAGTGTGCAGACATTGTAGTGTATCTGTTTATTTTCTGACTGGATCCGAGGCGACCACGGTTCCCTCCATATACTGAGCAGGGCACCGGTGGCCGTGCCCCTTCCACTATTGTAGGGGTTACAGTGGTCATCAGTCTTAGGTACGCGGGCATGCCCCGTTCCATCATTTGGATCCGGGCATGTGCTTAGCAGCATAGGGAGAGCTTTGAGGGTCTGACAGGGGTCACCCTTTATCCTCCCTAGTTTGGGTCCGGTCAGTAGCTCTATTTACTGTGTATGCTCTTGTTGCTCACATACAGCCGTGACATTATAATCCACACCCTACAAAGGAGGAGGGGTGATTTAAAGGCAGGGAAATCAAACGCAGGAGGAACAGCTGGGAGGAAGGAAACAGAAAGTAAAGACCTCATCACAGGGGCGGAAAAACAGAGCAGTAAGAACTCCTCCAAGCTCTAGTAGTGACATCATCACAGGGGTGGAGAAACAGAGCTGTGAGAACGTCTCAAAGCTCTGGTAGTGACAGGTGCTGATAGGGTCATTCTCAATAACTTCACACACACGCTACTGTGCATATCCAAGTCTAATTCTGTCCGTAAACGTATACCTGTCACCCAGCGCCTAAATAATAGGCCTCAAATTTATATTCAGCTAAATCTGTCATTACTGCTGTGCCTGTATTAGTGTAATACGGTACCTAAATAGATAGCCAGATAGTGTTAGGTGTCTGTAAAAAAAGGCCTGAATTTGAATTCAATACATTGGGCCAAATAATATTTTTCTTATTGTGGTGAATGGTTACGATGTGGAAAACATCTAGTAATGGACGCGGACATGGTCGTGGTGGTGTTAGTGGACCCTCTGGTGCTGGGAGAGGATGTGGCCGTTCTGCCACAGCCACACGTCCTAGTGTACCAACTACCTCAGGTCCCAGTAGCCGCCAGAATTTACAGGGATATTTGGTGGGGCCCAATGCCGTTCTAAGGATGGTAAGGCCTGAGCAGGTACAGGCATTAGTCAATTGGGTGGCCGACAGTGGATTCAGCACGTTCACATTATCTCCCACCCAGTCTTCTGCAGAAAGCGCACAGATGGCGCATGAAAACCAAGCCCATCAGTCTGTCACATCACCCCCATGCATACCAGGGAAACTGTCTGAGCCTCAAGTTATGCAGCAGTCTCTTATGCTGTTTGAAGACTCTGCTGGCAGGGTTTCCCAAGGGCATCCACCTAGCCCTTCCCCAGCGGTGGAAGACATAGAATGCACTAACGCACAACCACTTATGTTTCCTGATGATGAGGACATGAGAATACCACCTCAGCACGTCTCTGATGATGACGAAACACAGGTGCCAACTGCTGCGTCTTTCTGCAGTGTGCAGACTGAACAGGAGGTCAGGGATGAAGACTATGGAGGGGACGATGAGGTCCTAGACCCCACATGGAATGAAGGTCGTGCCACGGACTTTCACAGTTCGGAGGAAGAGGCAGTGGTGAGACCGAGCCAACAGCGTAGCAAAAGACAAAGAGGGAGCAGTGGGCAAAAGCAGAATACCCGCCGCCAAGAGACTCCGCCTGCTACTGACCGCCGCCATCTGGGACCGAGCACCCCAAAGGCAGCTTCAAGGAGTTCCCTGGCATGGCACTTCTTCAAACAATGTGCTGACGACAAGACCCGAGTGGTTTGCACGTTGTGCCATCAGAGCCTGAAGCGATGCATTAACGTTCTGAACCTTAGCACAACCTGCATGACCAGGCACCTGCATGCAAAGCATGAACTGCAGTGGAGTAAACACCTTAAAAACAAGGAAGTCACTCAGGCTCCCCCTGCTACCTCTTCTGCTGCTACCGCCTCGGCCTCTTCTGCTGCCGCCGCCTCGGCCTCTTCCTCCGCCTCTGGAGGAACGTTGGCACCTGCCGCCCAGCAAACATGGGATGTACCACCAACACCACCACCTGCGTCACCAAGCATCTCAACCATGTCACACGGCAGCGTTCAGCTCTCCATCTCACAAACATTTGAGAGAAAGTGTAAATTCCCACCTAGCCACCCTCGATCCCTGGCCCTGAATGCCAGCATTTCTAAACTACTGGCCTATGAAATGCTGTCATTTAGGCTGGTGGACACACACAGCTTCAAACAGCTCATGTCGCTTGCTGTCCCACAGTATGTTGTTCCCAGCCGGCACTACTTCTCCAAGAGAGCCGTGCCTTCCCTGCACAACCAAGTATCCGATAAAATCAAGTGTGCACTGCGCAACGCCACCTGTGGCAATGTCCACCTAACCCCAGATACGTGGACCAGTAAGCACGGCCAGGGACGCTATATCTCCCTAACTGCACACTGGGTAAATGTAGTGGCGGCTGGGCCCCAGGCGGAGAGCTGTTTGGCGCACGTCCTTCCGCCGCCAAGGATCGCAGGGCAACATTCTTTGCCTCCTGTCTCCTCCTCCTCCTACTCAGCTTCCTCCTCCTCTTCTTCCACCTGCTCATCCAGTCAGCCACACACCTTCACCACCAACTTCAGCACAGCCCAGGGTAAACGTCAGCAGGCCATTCTGAAACTCATATGTTTGGGGGACAGGCCCCACACCGCACAGGAGTTGTGGGGGGGTACAGAACAACAGACCGACGAGTGGTTGCTGCCGGTGAGCCTCAAGACCGGCCTGGTGGTGTGCGATAATGGACGAAATCTCGTTACAGCTCTGGGACTAGCCGGTTTGACGCACATCCCTTGCCTGGCGCATGTGCTGAATTTGGTGGTGCAGAAGTTCATTCACAACTACCCCGAAATGTCAGAGCTGCTGCATAAAGTGCGGGCCGTCTGTTCACGCTTCCGGCGTTCACATCCTGCCGCTGCTCGCCTGTCTGCGCTACAGCGTAACTTCGGCCTTCCCGCTCACCGCCTCATATGCGACGTGCCCACCAGGTGGAACTCCACCTTGAACATGCTGGACAGACTGTGCGAGCAGCAGCAGGCCATAGTGGAGTTTCAGCTGCAGCACGCACGGGTCAGTCGCACTGCGAATCAGACCCACTTCACCACCAATGACTGGGCCTCCATGCGAGACATGTGTGCCCTGTTGCGCTGTTTCGAGTACTCCACCAACATGGCCAGTGGCGATGACGCCGTTATCAGCGTTACAATACCACTTCTATGTCTCCTTGAGAAAACACTTAGGGCGATGATGGAAGAGGAGGTGGCCCAGGAGGAAGAGGAGGAAGAGGGGTCATTTTTAGCACTTTCAGGCCAGTCTCTTCGAAGTGACTCAGAGGGAGGTTTTTTGCAACAGCAGAGGCCAGGTACAAATGTGGCCAGACAGGGCCCACTACTGGAGGATGAGGAGGACGAGGATGAGGAGGAGGTGGAGGAGGATGAGGATGAAGCATGTTCACAGTGGGATGGCACTCAAAGCAGCTCGGGCCCATCACTGGTGCGTGGCTGGGGGGAAACACAGGACAATGACGATACGCCTCCCACAGAGGACAGCTTGTCCTTACCTCTGGGCAGCCTGGCACACATGAGCGACTACATGCTGCAGTGCCTGCGCAACGACAGCAGAGTTGCCCACATTTTAACGTGTGCAGACTACTGGGTTGCCACCCTGCTGGATCCCCGGTACAAAGACAATGTGCCCACCTTACTTCCTACACTGGAGCGTGATAGTAAGATGCGCGAGTACAAGCGCACGTTGGTAGACGCGCTACTGAGAGCATTCCCAAATGTCACAGGGGAACCAGTGGAAGCCCAAGGCGAAGGCAGAGGA
Organism: Bufo bufo; assembly: GCF_905171765.1. Taxonomy (NCBI): domain Eukaryota; kingdom Metazoa; phylum Chordata; class Amphibia; order Anura; family Bufonidae; genus Bufo; species Bufo bufo. The sequence continues at coordinate 145,605,622 of NC_053389.1, forward strand.
GGAGCAAGAGGTCGCCAACGCAGCTGTGTCACGGCCAGCTCCTCTGAGGGCAGGGTTAGCATGGCAGAGATGTGGAAAAGTTTTGTCACCACGCCACAGCTAACTGCACCACCACCTGATACGGAACGTGTTAGCAGGAGGCAACATTTCACTAACATGGTGGAACAGTACCTGTGCACACCCCTCCACGTACTGACTGATGGTTCGGCCCCATTCAACTTCTGGGTCTCCAAATTGTCCACGTGGCCAGAGCTAGCCTTTTATGCCTTGGAGGTGCTGGCCTGCGTTTTGTCTGAACGTGTATTCAGCACGGCAGGGGGCGTCATTACAGACAAACGCAGCCGCCTGTCTACAGCCAATGTGGACAAGCTGACGTTCATAAAAATGAACAAGGCATGGATCCCACAGGACCTGTCCATCCCTTGTGCAGATTAGATATTAACTACCTCCCCTTAACAATATATTATTCTACCCCAGAGCACTTCCTCATTCAATACTATTTTTATTTTCATTTTACCATTATATTGCGGGTCAACCCAAAGTTAAATGAACCTCTCCTCTGTCTGGGTGCCTGGGCCTAAATGTGTGACAGTGGCCTGTTCCAGTGGTGGGTGACGTGAAGCCTGATTCTCTGCTATGACATGAAGACTGATTCTGCGCTGACATAAGGCCAGATTCTCCGTTACGGGACCTCTCTCCTCTGCCTGGGTGCCTGGGCCTAAATGTGTGACAGTGGCCTGTTCCAGTGGTGGGTGACGTGAAGCCTGAATCTCTGCTATGACATGAAGACTGATTCTGCGCTGACATAAGGCCAGATTCTCTGTTACGGGACCTCTCTCCTCTGCCTGGGTGCCTGGGCCTAAATATGTGACAGTGGCCTGTTCCAGTGGTGGGTGACGTGAAGCCTGATTCTCTGCTATGACATAAAAACTGATTCTGTGCTGACATAAGGCCAGATTCTCTGTTACGGAACCTCTCTCCTCTGTCTGGGTGCCGGGGCCTAAATATGTGACAGTGGCCTGTTCCAGTGGTGGGTGACGTGAAGCCTGATTCTCTGCTATGACATGAAGACTGATTCTGTGCTGACATAAGGCCAGATTCTCTGTTACGGGACCTCTCTCCTCTGCCTGGGTGCCTGGGCCTAAATATGTGACAGTGGCCTGTTCCAGTGGTGGGTGACGTGAAGCCTGATTCTCTGCTATGACATGAAGACAGATTCTGTGCTGACATAAGGCCAGATTCTCTGTTACGGGACCTCTCTCCTCTGTCTGGGTGCCGGGGCCCAAATATTTGACAGTGGCCTGTTCCAGTGGTGGGTGACGTGAAGCCTGATTCTCTGCTATGACATGAAGACAGATTCTGTGCTGACATAAGGCCAGATTCTCTGTTACGGGACCTCTCTCCTCTGTCTGGGTGCCTGGGCCTAAATGTGTGACAGTGGCCTGTTCCAGTGGTGGGTGACGTGAAGCCTGATTCTCTGCTATGACATGAAGACTGATTCTGCGCTGACATAAGGCCAGATTCTCTATTACGGGACCTCTCTCCTCTGTCTGGGTGCCGGGGCCTAAATGTGTGACAGTGGCCTGTTCCAGTGGTGGGTGATGTGAAGCCTGATTCTCTGCTATGACATGAAGACTGATTCTGCACTGACATAAGGCCAGATTCTCTGTTACGGGACCTCTCTCCTCTGCCTGGGTGCCTGGGCCTAAATATGTGACAGTGGCCTGTTCCAGTGGTGGGTGACGTGAAGCCTGATTCTCTGCTATTACATAAAAACTGATTCTGTGCTGACATAAGGCCAGATTCTTTGTTACGGTACCTCTCTCCTCTGCCTGGGTGCCTGGGCCTAAATATGTGACAGTGGCCTGTTCCAGTGGTGGGTGACGTGAAGCCTGATTCTCTGCTATGACATGAAGACTTATTCTGTGCTGACATAAGGCCAGATTCTCTGTTACGGGTCCTCTCTCCTCTGCCTGGGTGCCTGGGCCTAAATATGTGACAGTGGCCTGTTCCAGTGGTGGGTGACGTGAAGCCTGATTCTCTGCTATGACATGAAGACTGATTCTGTGCTGACATAAGGCCAGATTCTCTGTTACGGGACCTCTCTCCTCTGCCTGGGTGCCTGGGCCTAAATATGCGACAGTGGCCTGTTCCAGTGGTGGGTGACGTGATGCCTGATTCTCTGCTATGACATGAAGACTGATTCTGTGCTGACATAAGGCCAGATTCTCTGTTACGGGACCTCTCTCCTCTGCCTGGGTGCCTGGGCCTAAATATGTGACAGTGGCCTGTTCCATTGGTGGGTGACGTGAAGCCTGATTCTCTGCTATGACATGAAGACTGATTCTGTGCTGACATAAGGCCAGATTCTCTGTTACGGGACCTCTCTCCTCTGCCTGGGTGCCTGGGCCTAAATATGTTACAGTGGCCTGTTCCAGTGGTGGGTGACGTGAAGCCTGATTCTCTGCTATGACATAAAGACTGATTCTGTGCTGACATAAGGCCAGATTCTCTGTTACGGGACCTCTCTCCTCTGTCTCGGTGCCGGGGCCTAAATATGTGACAGTGGCCTGTTCCAGTGGTGGGTGACGTGAAGCCTGATTCTCTGCTATGACATGAAGACTGATTCTGCGCTGACATGAAGCCAGATTCTCTGCTATGGCATGAAGAGACTGATTCTCTGCTGACATGAAGCCAGATTCTTTGCTATGGCATGAAGAGACTGATTCTCTGCTGACGTGAAGCCAGATTCTCTGCTATGGGACCTCTGTCCAATTTATATTGGTTAATTTTTATTTTTTTTATTTTTATTTTAATTCATTTCCCTATCCACATTTGTATGCAGGGGATTTACCTACATGTTGCTGCCTTTTGCAGCCCTCTAGCTCTTTCCTGGGCTGTTTTACAGCCTTTTAAGTGCCCAAAAGTTCGGGTCCCTATTGACTTCAATGGGGTTCGGGTTCGGGACGAAGTTCGGGTCGGGTTCGGATCCCGAACTCGAACATTTCCGGGAAGTTTGGCCGAACTTCTCGAACCCGAACATCCAGGTATTCGCTCAACTCTACTTATTAGCCATTGTGCGGTGAAGTGCTAAAATTACAGTCCTTTTTGTCGTGTATTAGTGGCAAAAGTAAAATATATTTGCCGTTCAGTGGTTCAGAAGCCTTTAGTGGCGTATATTAGTGGAAAAAGAAAAAATATATTTGCCGGTCAGCGGTGCAGTTATATGTTCTAAAGCCCTTTTTCTCGTGTATTAGCGGAAAAAGAAAAAATATATTTGCCGGTCAGCGGTGCAGTTATATGTTCTAAATCCCTTTTTGTCGTGTATTAGTGGAAAAAGAAAAAAATATATTTGCCGGTCAGTGGTGCAGTTATATGTTGTAAAGCCCCTTTTGTCGTGTATTAGAGGAAAAAATTGCGAAACAGATGCGGACCCATTTTGCGGACGTATGAATGGAAAAGATATCCCTCAAAATGAAAATAAATTTAATTATTAAAGTTAAAGGGGTTCTGCACTTTATTTTAACTGATGATCTATCCTCTGGATAGATCATCAGCCTCTGATCGGTGGGGGCCGACACCAAGGACCCCCACCGATCAGCTGTTTGAGAAGGCAGCGGCGCTCCAGTAGCGGCACGGCCTTCTCACTGTTTACCGCTGGCCCAGTGACGTCACAACTTGTATCAACTAGCGTGGGCTGGGCTAAGCTCCATTCAAGTGAACAGAGCTTTGCCCCGCCCACGCTAGTTGATACTAGTCGTGACGTTACTGGGCCAGCGGTAAACAGCGAGAAGGCCGCGGACCCCCGCCGATCAGATGCTGATGATCTATCCAGAGGATAGATCATCAGTTAAAACAAAGTGCAGAACCCCTTTAAGCAAAAAGCATAGATGTGGTAGGCAATAACAAGTGTTCGGCGGCACTAAATCAGGTGTTCGGCGGCACCAAATCAGAAACCACATGTCCTACCACAATCCGGGGGGTTCCAGTGCACATCCATGAATCCCGTAGGGAAAGCAAAAACCATCTATCCCTGGGCTAGATGATGATGTGGTATTGAAGGACAGGGTGGGCAAATAACTGTCCCTGATATTGCCCTACAGGGGGGTGCTATTCTGGCCCTGATAGCCTAACAACAGACCACCCACCCTGATAAGAGCGACCCCATCCGGAACCTTACCCTATATAAAAATGGCCCTAGTAAGCCCCTAGCCCCTAGGCCCCTGACTTCCAGGTGATCACTATATTGATCTACTGTATGTGTTTTTGACTCATTATAAAAGTATAAGTATATCACACCCCTCTGTGTATCACACATGTAGATAGCACACCTATACTAGTCCTTAAAATGACTTTGTGGCCCTATTAGCTAGCGTTTGGTGTCCGTAACAGCCTGTCCCTGCTCCACACAACAACCTCTCCCTACACTGGCAAAACACTGAATGTAAAATAGCGGCCAGATCAGGTTTATTTATAAGGTAGGGGGTATGTCCATGTGCTGAAATGTCTCAATTGGCTGTCCTGTACCACCTGATGGATGTGTCATGGGTCAAAGTTCTTCATAATGTAAAAGAATATGGCAGGTGCAAATTTCTCCATATGTTCGCATGTTCAGTGAATCGCGAACACGCAAAGTTCGCCGTGAATTGACCACCGGGCGAACCTCAAGTCCATCTCTAATAATAATAATACCAAATCTACAAGAACATTTAAAGATTTTGCTGCTGTCATTTTTGGACATTTGGAAATTCATGTTTGTATATTTTTCTGGAATATAGATGCAATGTAGACACATAGACAGTAAATCATTGTTAATCCACAATATGTTTCAGGTTTTTACAGATATGTTACAAATTTCAATATTTTTAAATTTTTTTCTGCAGGTCATATTAAAGGAGATATCTTGATTGACTTCAGCATTGGTCCCGTGGCTCATCATCTGTATTCATCCTGTGATTTTTTCAAAAACATCATAGTGCTCAAGGTCAGTGACCGATGCATCATGGAGCTGAAAAGATGGGCGGACGCACGTACAGGAGCATTTGATTGGAACCATGCAGCAAAACTTCATGTAGACACAGAAGGAAACAGGTAAAGGATTTGTCCACATATTGGGGGAAACCTACTGTCATTCTCGTAATTTCTACTGCACTAAAGATATGAAGCAGATTTAGAAAATGTTTAGGCAGTATATCTTTATCTACTTTATTCTTGCACTGCTACTCTGTTTCCGTTCAAATTTAGTCAGTGTGGAAGATTTATCAAAGTGGTGTAAAGTAGACCTGGCTTAGTTGCAAATAGCAACCAATCAGATTCTTCCTTTCATTTTTCACAGCTCCTTTGGAAAATGAAAGGTGGAATCTGATTGGTTGCTATTGGCTTTACACCACTTTGATAAATATCCCCCAGTATTCTCACCCATAGGTACCAGCATAACAATGGGTTCTGCTGAAGGGAAGCAATATAACTAGTGTTGAGCAAATCAAAGCATCCGAAGTGGAATTCAATCCCAAGTTTAGGAAAAATTTGATTCGCCATGAATCCAAATTTCCTCTTGCTTCGTGGTAATAAATCTTTTTTTTCTAAAATGGTGTCTGCGGCCAGGATGCTACTGTTGGCCTGACGGTCCTGCGTCAACACATGTAGGAATTTTACACACAACTAGTAGCAAGGCTGAAGATCAGCCTGTGTTTGTGGGAGGGGCGAAGGAGACCTATATAGCGCCGCCTCGCTCTCCCATCATGGACGCCGCGCTCTACCGTGACGTCTCATCACTTCCGGTTCGGGTTCCCAAGCTGCCGCCGTACCCTCGCTGCCGCTCCGTACCTGCCGCCGCTCTAAAAGGTTATACCGCATCTAATCGATCCTCTCGCCTCCGGTAAGCTAAGCGGCGCCTTGAACTGCTCCCCGTCCTAGGAGCCTCAGCGCCATTCTTTCCGCACTTCAGCACGTGTTCTCGCGAGACTGGGCCCGACTCTCCTGCACTGGTCTCCTGGGCAACGCAGGACGCTCAGCTCCACTCCTTCCAGTTGATTGGGTCTCACAGGCTCCGTCTGCTCAACTGCCTGTCAGTTCACAGTTCACATTTCGATCTCAGCCTTCGGTCCATCCATACACTGCACAATCACTACAACTCTGCATCAAACATCACCAAGTGAATTAATGGTCAGGCTTGCTGTTACCTCATAAGGTCTGGCTACCCCTCTTAATGTCTGCTTGGCAACCACTTGCATTCAAATCACAGAACACATCATGCACTCATGTCTGCTTTACATGTCACCCCAATAAGATCTGTTCCCCTGGAGCAATCACTGATCCATCATTCTCTCAGGGGGTTGTCCCATCATTGGTGCAGGCGGCGCACGGACAGGTGGCACATGCCGATCTCCTCATGACGGACTCGGGGTCGGTCCTGCGCCTTAAAAAAAAAAAATATATATATATATATATATATATATATATATAAGCACGCGGCAGATTCATGTATTTATTAAACTCAGTCCAGAGACGCATCGGGCATTTGTCTGCCGCGCGGCAGATTCATGTCATTGTTTTCCTGACACGCATCAGGTCATTTTATGCCACACGGCAGATTTATGCCTTTGATTGTCCTGATACGCATCAGGTTTTATCCGATCGTTTGTATGCCACGCAGCAGATTCATGTCATTTCTTTTTTCCTGACACGCATCAGGTTTTCATCCGGTCATTGCATGCCACAGCAGATTCATGCTTTTGATTGTCCTGATACACATCAGGTTTCTATCCGGTCATTTGTATGCCACGCAGCAGATTCATGTCTTTTATTTTTTCTCCTGACACGCATCAGGTTCATTCGATATTTGGTCTGCCACGCAGCAGTTCATGTTCTATTTTCCTGACACGCATCAGGTTCATTCGATATTTGGTCTGCCACGCAGCAGTTCATGTTCTATTTTCCTGACACGCATCAGGGTCATTCGATATTTGGTCTGCCACGCAGCAGTTCACGTTCTATTTTCCTGACACGCATCAGGTTCATTCGATATTTGGTCTGCCACGCAGCAGTTCATGTTCTATTTTCCTGACACGCATCAGGGTCATTCACTTGTCGACCACCTGACACGCATCAGGTCATTCGTTTCGCTCTCTGGCCTCACATGTATCAGGCACGGTTAAGTTAATTGACAACGCGCGCTCCCGCTCCCTGATCCACGTCAGGTTCTACTTTATCTCCAGCATCTCTCAAGCCTCATCCCATGTTTTTCCAGGGTCATCCCAGAGGTCTATTTGGTTCAAATTTCGCTTAGGTGATTTCATCCAGGTACCAGTCTCAGGTCCCTTTCCATCCAGGTCGTTCCTGTTCCACGGTTTCGTATGCCAAGTCCAGGTAATCTAGGGCAGCTCATCAGGTAATGCCAGATTCAAAAGAACAGCAGCAAGCCAGAGTCCCGCAGGAAACCAGTCACCGGGGCAATGTTCAGGGCCTTTTCCACCTCCCTAGACAATGATCCTTTCGGGCCATATAAAAGCATAGCGATCAAAGCAGCTATGTACCTCTGTCTTTACGGGTTCTTACGGCCCGGGGAATTCACCAGCTCTCCAAGACACGCAGGCCCCACTTTAGATCAATTAGCCTGGCAGCAGACGCATTGCACCCTATCACTCCACTTCACCAAAACTTCTCAAGTGGGACCGCCAGTCAAAATTCGCTACTACCAGACCTTCAATGACTGGTGCCCGGTTGCCATGATCAAAAATCTATTCGCCACTGCAAAGATCCCGCGCCGGGCAGCCCACTTTTCCCTTTCAACTCCAAACATCTCACGGCGTCACAGTTCGTTCACCACATCAGAATCTTAGCTTCGGACTAGGGTTCGATGCCAAGGCCATTTCGGGACATTCATTCCGCATAGGGGCGGCATCCGCAGCGTCAAGTTATGGGGTTCCAGCGCACGTCATCCAGAAGATGGGCAGATGGCAATCTTCCCGTTTCACGCACTACGTTTCGAACCCGCAGGTTGAGATTGCCGGAGCCTTCACCAGCTTAGCTTTATGAGTTCCGCATTAATCTTTCCTGCCCGATTGATTTTTGCCCCTCATTTAGCTCGCACACGGCCATGGCTTCCGGCACACCTCAGCCATTGATAGTTGACAATCAGTCACCCCTTCCCCAACTCAGTTCGTCCACTCTGCTCCCACCGTAGCCAGGACCACAAGTAGCAAGGCTGAAGATCAGCCTGTGTTTGTGGGAGGGGCGAAGGAGACCTATATAGCGCCGCCTCGCTCTCCCATCATGGACGCCGCGCTCTACCCCTCCCACCCTTCCCCTTTCTTCACCTCTCTCACCATCAGGCTTGCCCCTCATTTAGCTCGCACACGGCCATGGCTTCCGGCACACCTCAGCCATTGATAGTTGACAATCAGTCACCCCTCCTCAACTCAGTTCGTCCACTCTGCTCCCACCGTAGCCAGGACCACAAGGTGGTTTATCTGCCCAAACAACAGGAGGGGAGCAGGAGGAGCAGGAGGATCTGGAGCGTGATGACGAAAATGGCACAGATGACCTTGACAGACCGTGGCAGTATGCAGTACAGATGGAGGCAGGGAGGCCCTCCGAATCTCTTACACAAAATGGCCGGTGCAGTGGCGTACATAGAGAAGTAAGGATCCCATTGCAAGGATCAATCCAGGCCCCCCACACACTGACCCTTAAGCCATTGTTCCACTCCCTCATTTGCTAAAAGTTGTTCCTTTAGAGGGTAGAGCCCTGACCAAGTTTTCACCTCCAGTAGAAGAGGAGATAATCCCAAATATGACTCTTGCCCTGGGCCCCATAGCAGTCACCTGGTCTGCCGCTATGGTAGTTAACCCCCTGGTCAGATGGATGCTTTCATGTTTAAGTAGTGACATCCACATTGTCAGGACTCAGCAGAGGGATGACTACTGGCTGTCCACATTGCTAGACCCTCGCTACTGGTCAAAAATGGGGGCATTTAGACTTTCAGAGAAGGATGCAAGAATGGACTACTATAGAGACATGCTGTATAGTCAGTTGGTTGATGCCTACTAGTTTTGATTGTGAATATTCTAATCGCAAATTTTTATTGCGAATATTGGCACTTCAAGAATTGCTGAAGATGTAGAATATAGGGCTTTATCTTCGTAATCGCGAATATTCTAGATTTTTATTTCCATCAGTAACCCCCCTTCTTGCTTGTGGGCCAATGAGAAGGCTGCAATATCTTTGTCAGAGCTTAGCAACATCCCTAGCAACCAATAATAAAGTTGCCTACCCCTTTACTATATAAGAAACTTCCCAGCAGCCATTTTCTGCAGTTTTTCTGCAGTTCTGAGAAAGAGAGAGCAGTGACATTGCTGTCCTCTGTGCTTTCATCTGGATCCTGTTCCTTATCCAATTACATTAGAGAGTTAGTTAGCTCATATACATAATACAGATAGTTAGTGGGAGATAGTCAGTGTAGGTTAGATAGTGATATAGTCTAGCTGATAGGTTCTACTGTTTCTCTGCTCTCCATACATACATGCTACAGACATAGTGTACCAATCAGTAATATCTACTCAGATCTAACTGGAGATCACGAATTCTAGAATTCGCAAATTTATTGCGAATATTATGCAAAAAAAAAATCTAAATATTGCAAAAACGAATATTGCCTATGCCGCTCATCACTAATGCCTCCAAGCACCATCACCCTTCCTCATGAAGGTCTGACTGGAGGGACCCTCTGCGCTCATACTCCAATGTCATGCCTGGGGGTGGGGGTGGGTTGCAGGAGCTTTACCAGCTCCATACGCAGCGACTTCAGTCTGGATTCTATGATGAGATGTTTTCTTCAGCTACCTACTGAAGAAACCACCCAGCAGCAACAGGAGATGCAGTAGATCCTCAACCAGCAGGTGGCGGCATACTTGGACTGCACCCTGTCACCCATGATTCAAGATGTCCTGTACATGAAAACTTAAAATGTGGCCGCAACTGGCCAAGATTTCCATGGGCATGCTTTCCTGCCCGGCCAGTAGCGTGGCATCAGAGCAGGTGTTCAGTGCAGTGGGGGGATGAATCGGGTGTGGATCAACCAGGATTTCTAGACGCCGATGCCTGATGCAACAGAATAAATCATTCTTTGATGACTAATGATCATACTGTAGTGTGCTGCCACACCGTTATATTCTGCAAAATGAGCCATCTCTACTGGCCACATCCTGCAGCCACTATTCTGAAGCTGCCACCCGCCTGACATAACCCGCCTGATACCTCTACTGCCATTCTTACAACTGGGCTTCTTGGCCTACTAATATGTACATTTTAATTATTTTTTTAAAGGATATTGGGCCTCGTTATCTCACAGCTTTTTTGGGATTTTGCTACTACTGTGATCTGCCACCATCTTGTGCTGTATGCTGCTGCTGCCCCTCCTCCCCAATCTGTTATGGGGCCACTATTGTCCCTGTTACTGCCACTGCTGTTGATCCCTATCCCCACTCTGTTATGGGGCCACTATTGTCCCAGTTACTGCCACTGCTGTTTGCCCTCATACCCACTCTGTTATGGGGCCACTATTGTCCCGGTTACTGCCACTGCTGTTGGCCCTCATCCCCACTCTGTTATAGGTCCACTATTGTCCCTGTTTGTCCCTGTTACATTACCGTTTATTTTTCTGTTCTTCTTAGGCTACTTTCACACTAGTGTTTTTACTGGATCCGGCAGGGTTCAGCAAAAATGCTTCCGTTACTGATAATGCAACCATCTGCATCCTTTATGAACGGATCCGGTTGTATTATTTTTAACATTGCCAAGACGGATCCGTCATGAACTCTATTGAAAGTTAATGGAGGACGGATCCATTTTCTATTGTGGCAGATTGTGGCAGAGAAAACGGATCTGTCCCCATTGACTTGCATTGGGGGTCATGCCGGATTCATCTTGCTCCGCATCCCAGGATGGAAAGCAAACTACAACATGTTGCGGTTTGATGTCCGGTATGGGGAAGCAACTAAACGGAACAGAATGCATTTTGGTGCATTCCGTTCTGTTCAGTTCAGTTTTGTCCCCATTGACAATAAATGGGGACAAACCTGAAGCATTTTTTCCGGTATTGAGCCTCTAAGACGGATCTCAATACTGGAAAACTAAAACGCTAGTGTGAAAGTAGCCTTATCTGTCAGAAGAACAGAAAAAAAAAAAATTAATAAAAGGATCCTGTATTTTGAGCATCTGTGGGTACTCTTTCACACAGTCAGTATTTTGTATCAGTATTTGATTAGAATTTTAAGGCCAAAAGCAGGAGTGGGTTCAAGACACAGATGAGATACAAATATTTGCATTACATTTCACCTTTGTTTTGGACCCACTCCTGTTTTTGGCTTACAAATACTGATGCAAAATACTGACTAAATAGCGACCATTTGAAAAAGGCCATTAAAGTCCTGCATGCATTCCTTATATTTTACAACACTATTTGATCAGTATTTTCTAGCCAAAAGCAGGAGTGGGTCCAAAACACAGAAGAGATGAAGCAAACATTTCTATTACATTTTATCTCTGCTTTGGACCCACTCCTGGTTTTGGCTTACAATTACTTATCAAATACTTAATGTCTGAAAGAGGCTTTATGGATGCTCAAAATATAGGATTTTTTTTTCAATTTTCTGTTGTTCTGACGTATCTGAAGAATGGAAAAATAAACAGTGATGTGAACACAGCCTTACTGCCACCCCCCCCCCCCCAACACACACACACACACACTTTCATGGGGCCACTATTGTCACTGTTACTGCCACTGCTGCTGTTGACATCTTTCCCACTGTCTTATGTGGCCACTACAGTCACTGGTACTGCCACTACTATCACCCTGCCCTCTCTGTCCATGGCGATAAATTAGACATGACACAAACATTGACCTGTAATACTGATGCACAGTAAATCTACAGCTAACAGAAGGGATGAAAAGCATGTGTTTGGACTGCCACAACATGGACACAGCTCCTGCAGGGGCGCACATGGGTTTTTGGCTCTACTGAAGGGGGCTGTATGCTTTTATTTTTGTTTAACAGAAAGGATTAGCTATGAATATTGATGCACTGCACAGTGATGTAGATGGCAATAAATTACACCTGCCAGTGATACTGATGGCAAAGTACCTACAGAACCAATTAACTATGAATGTGGGTGCACCAGAACGTAATGCAGATGGCGATATACTATCCCTGCACTGTCCGTGCAGATTAAGTTCCAAGCCTTCACACTAAGATTGGGCCACTAAGTGGGATTAATATGATTAGACATGGGTATACCTGATTTATCGCAATTTGTGCCAAATTAATTTGTTGAAGTTCGGTGAATCAGCTGAAACAAAATTTTCAAAACTTTGCTCCTCTCTAACTTAGTACATAAGCCATGCATGGATTCAAGTCTTTCCCTTGGACTCGAAAACAATAATTCATATTTAAAAGGGTTGACTCATTTGGACATTTATTGCATATCCACAAGATATGCCTTAAATGTTTAGCTCCTATCTCAAGAACAGGACCCCACCACATGCATGCATTGCTCTCTCCATTCAGTACTACAGTACTTCCAAATATAACCGAGTAAGCATACCCAGCTATTTTCAGAAGTGCCATAGCAGTTAGAAAGAAAAATGCAAGAGCGGCTATGACTCCATTTGGTGCAATGTACATGAGGTCCTTTTCTAGTGATAGGTGTGGTTTGAAAAGGAAGAACCCACACCTATTGGACATTTATGGCATATCATGTGCATATGCCCTAAATGTACAGATGGGAATAAGCAATAAAAGGAAATAAAAAGGTCTCAAAATACGTTGCCTTCTTTCGATGCGCTGCAGGTCCTGTAGTGATATGGGCAAGTTCACACAGCGATTAGTATTATATGGAGGACCGCGCTGCTTCGCTTACCATCAAGGGACAACCTCTCCCAATAGGATTCCTTTGCACTTTCCAAATGCAGTGACATATGAATCTTCACATTCGCTTTTACCATCCTAATATATTGTATGTACCCGACTCGGGTTTCCCTTGACGCTTCGTCTGCGGCGAACAGACTAATGAGTTCGGAGCTGGCTGATATACAAATTAAACTCCGCCCTTTTCCTTAACAAATTAAAAATAATAAAACACTAAAACAATCACAAACATAAGAAACCTGAGTTACAATCTTGTATCAGAGTCATAATAAATACAAATAAAATGTAATATTACAAATCACATCCACCCCACCCACCGGTTGAATATTGCAATCAATTACACACATCGGAATCACTCTAAGTAGTAAGCCAATCCATGTTAGCGTACAGGCTTTGATTCAGAAGTACTTCAGATGTCATGTATCCACTATTAATTTCTCCACTTTCATTCACAAAAATCAGGATCCAGTCACATGGTCCCTACCCGCCAATTGGAGGTCTCTTTACCATACCTGACTACCACAGGAAGAGTGAGAGTCTCCTCCCATATCTATACTGTCACGATCTGTAAGTGCTATACCAGACAGGGTTTAAGATCAAAATCTACATTTAAACCTCCTGGCTGCAGGGTGGCCAGTTTGTATATCCACTCTACTTCACGTTTGTTAATCCTAGCAATCTGGTCACCACCCCGCCAGTATGGTTTAACCAGTTCTATACCCATAAACTTCAGACCTTTGTTTTGTTTTTTATGAATCTTTTTAAAGTGTAGTGAAACACTATGGGTTTCAAGGCCTTTCTTGATATTCCTCATATGCTCCTGGATTCTGGTTTTCAATTTACGAGTGGTGCGCCCGACATACTGAAGCCCGCAAGGGCATTCCAACAAATAAATAACACCTTCTTTTTCACAGGTGATTTCACCATTGATTTTATGGCAATTCCCTTTGACTGTAGATTGGAATGTCTGCGCACCGCTCCCTATCCGTCATGCTTCTATTTTTGCATGGCAGGCAAAAGCCGCACCATATGAATTGTTGCTTATTTTTCTTCCCTTCCACTATGGTTCTGGAGCCAACTACCACTGCGACCGCCGCCCTAAGGGTTGGGGGAGGGGTCGCTATGGACGAGCCTGGGAACCATATGGGAACCAACACCCTTGGAATCAACAAAGATATCACTCACAATATCAAAATCAGGAACCTAGTGAAGACCGGTATCCAGTTCAGCAAAGGAAAGAACGAAGTCCTAGAGGGGAACCTGAGAGGGAGATAGAAGTAATCAGTGAAAGGAGAGAGGAGGGAGAGATGATTCAAAAGGAAAAAAAAAATTCCACATCAAAAGGTATACAAATGAACAAAAAAATGGAGGACGGACAACCCAGAGAGTTAGGCAAGGCGACGCCCCAAAAAAGAAATATAGAGGAGGAAGAGGGAATGGAAAGCGAAAAATCTAGTATTCTAAAAGAGCAAAGGAATATAACGGGGATTTTTAACCTCAGTTCACATACCCTGACCGAGCCGGAAAAAAGAGTTCTTGGAAAGGGGTTACATTTTGCACCGACTGCTATGCTCAATAAATTTGAGATGTTTCTTGAAATTCATAAATACATTAGAAAACTAAATATTGCAAAGTATTGTATTAATAAACAAAACCCACCTTAAAAAATGTGACAGTCGATAAGAGTGAAGTCCCCTCACAAAATAGTGAAGATACGGAAAAAGAGATAACTCATACAAAATTAAGAGAAAAGTCCTCTTTTTTCCCAAAAATCTAAGAAAATGAGTGCGTGGAAGCATTTAAGTGGGGTTTGATAAAAGAATTGGAAAATATGGAAACAAAACCGCAGTACTTCAATCTATCTAAAGAAGAAAGAACAGCTCTAAAGGATTTAGAAAAGAATCCCAATATAGTAATAAAACCGGCTGACAAAGGGGAAGGGGTGGTAGTCATGGATCTGATCAAATATGAACAGGAACTTGAAAGGTTAATGATGAGGCGACCTATATGCCCCTGCAAGGAAATCCTACGTATAAATATTAAAAAAAATTGAATTCAATCCTGAAGTCAGGCTTTGATAGAAACATTCTGAACAAAAGAGAACTAAACCATCTTACGATTAAGTCCCCAGTAAAGTTGAGCGAACCCGAACTGTAAAGTTCGGGTTCGTACCGAACTTTAGGTTTTTCGGCACCCGGCCCGAACCCGAACATTTACGTAAAAGTTTGGGTTCGGGTTCGGTGTTGAGCGCTTTCTTGGCGCTTTTTGAAAGGCTGCACAGCAGCCAATCAACAAGCGTCATACTAACGCAAAATACTACTTGCCCCAAAAGGCCATCACAGCCATGCCTACTATTGGCATGGCTGTGATTGGCCAACTGCAGCATGTGACCCAGCCTCTATTTAAGCTGGAGTCACGTAGCGCCGCGCGTCACTCTGCTCGGATTAGTGTAGGGAGAGGCTGCAGCTGCTGTCAGGGAAAGATCAGGGAGAAATATTCTGAAGAACTGGCATTTTTCTCAGCGATCTACATCAAATGTCTGTTGTGGGTGCAGTGCACAATTTTTTTAAGCCTGCACTGAGCCAACTACTGCTACTGCTGAAAACAAACTTTTTTTTATTGGCAGCCATTTTATGCAACGATAGTGCACCAGCACTATCTATCTGCATGTCTGCTAGTCTATAAATACAGCGTTTTGCTTACTGTGCTTAAAAAAACTTTTTTTTTAAATAGTGCACATCTGTGATTACACGTGCATAGGTGACTGTCACATTTAGGCCACAAATACGGCTATTAGGATACTGTGGTGAAAAAAAACCTTTTTTTCATATACTGCACATCTGTGATTACACGTGCATAGGTGACTGTCACATTTAGACCACAAATACGGCTATTAGGTTACTGTTTAAAAAACAACTTTTTTTCATATACTACACATCTGTGATTACACGTGCATAGGTCACTGTCACATTTAGGCCACAAATAAGGCTTTTAGGATACTGTGGTGAAAAAAAAACTTTTGTTCATATACTGCACATCTGTGATTACACGTGCATAGGTGACTGTCAAATTTAGGCCCCAAATACGGCTATTAGAGTTAAAAAAAAAAATATAGAGTGCAATACCCTACATCAGGGTTTATATTGGCGGTTAATTATTTTTAACATACTTAACCACTTTTCTTCTTTGCTTTGTGAACGCTAACTATGAGGCAAACATCTAATAAGGGACGCGGTCATGGTCATGGTGGTGGTGTTGGTGGAGCCTCTGGTGCAGGGAGAGGACGTGGCCGTTCTGCCACAACTACACGTCCTACGGAACCTACTACCTCAGGTCCCAGTAGCCGCCAGAATCTACAGCGATATTTGGTCAGGCCTAATGCCGTTCTAAGGATGGTAAGGCCTGAGCAAGTACAGGCGCTAGTCAATTGGGTGGCCGACAGTGGATCCAGCACGTTCACATTATCTCCCACCCAGTCTTCTGCAGAAAGCGCACAGGTGGCGTCTGAAACCCATGCCCATCAGTCTGTCACATCCCCTTCGTGCATATCGGGGAACCTGTCTGAGCCTCAAGTCATGCAGCAGTCTCTTATACTGTTTAAAGACTCTGCTGGCAGGGTTTCCCAAGGGCATCCACCTAGCCCTTCCCAAGGGGTGGAAGACATAGAATGCACTGACGCACAACCACTTATGTTTCCTGATGAGGACATGGGAATGCCACCTGAGCACGTCTTTGATGATGACGAAACACAGGTGCTAACTGCTGCGTCTTTCTGCAGTGTGCAGACCGAAAAGTAGGTCAGGGAGGAAGACTGGTTGGAAGACGATGCAGGGGACAATGAGGTCCTAGACCCCACATGGAATGAAGGTTGTGCCCCTGACTTTCAGAGTTTGGAGGACGAGGCAGTGGTGAGACCGAGCCAACAGCGTAGCAAAAGCGGGAGCAGGGTGCAAAAGCAGAGCAGCCGTCGCCAAAACAGTTTGCCTGCTACTGGCCACCGTTCCCAGGGACCGAGCACACCAAAGGCAGCTTCAAGGAGTTCCCTGGCATGGCACTTCTTCACACAATGCGCTGACGACAAGACCCGAGTGGTTTGCACGCTGTGCCATCAGAGCCTGAAGCGAGGCATTAACGTTCTGAACCTTAGCATAACCTGCATGCCCAGGCATCTACATGCGAGACATGGGCTGCAGTGGAGTAAGCACCTTCAAAACCAAGAAAGGGCTCAGGCCCCTACTGCTCCCTCTTCTGCTGGTGCCTCGGCCTCTTCCTCCGCCTCTGAAGGAACGTTGGCACCTGCCGCCCAGCAAACAGAGAATGTGCCACCAACAACACCACCTCCGTCACCAAGCATCTGCACCATGTCACAGGGAAGCGTTCAGCTCTCCATCTCACAAACCTTTGAGAGAAAACGTAAATTCCCACCTAGCCACCCTCGATCCCTGCCCTGAATGCCAGCATTTCTAAACTACTGGCCTTTGAAATGCTGTCATTCAGGCTGGTGGAGACGGACAGCTTCAAACAGCTCATGTCGCTTGGTGTCCCACAGTACGTCATTCCCAGCCGCCACTACTTCTCCAGGAGAGCCGTGCCCTCCCTGCACAACCAAGTATTGGATAAAATCAAGTGTGCACTGCGCAACGCCATCTGTGGCAAGGTCCACCTAACCACAGATACGTGGACCAGTAAGCATGGCCAGGGACGCTATATCTCCCTAACTGCACACTGGGTAAATGTAGTGGCGGCTAGGCCCCAAGCTAAGAGCTGTTTGGCGCACGTCCTTCCACCGCCAAGGATCGCAGGGCAACATTCTTTGCCTCCTGTTGCCTCCTCTTCCTACTCGGCTTCCTCCTCCTCTTCTACCACCGCCTCATCCGGTCAGCGACAGACCTTCACCACCAACTTTAGCACAGCCATGGGTAAACGTCAGCAGGCCGTTCTGAAACGGATGTGTTTGGGGGACAGGCCCCACACCGCGCAGGAGTTGTGGCGGGGTATAGAACCGACGAGTGGTGGTATAGAGACCGACGAGTGGTTGCTGCCAGTGAGCCTCGAGCCCGGCCTGGTGGTGCGCGATAATTGGCGAAATATCGTTGCAGCTTTGGGACTAGCCGGTTTGACGCACATTCCTTGCCTGGCGCATGTGCTAAATTTGGTGGTGCAGAAATTCATTCACAACTACCCCGACATGTCTGAGCTGCTGCATAAAGTGCGGGCCGACTGTGCGCGCTTCCGGCGTTCTCATCCTTTCCGCCACTCGGCTGTCTGCTCTACAGCGTAACTTCGGCCTTCCCGCTCACCGCCTCATATGCGACGTGCCCACTAGGTGGAACTCCACCTTGCACATGCTGGAGAGACTGTGCGAGCAGCAGCAGGCCATAGTGGAGTTTCAGCTGCAGCAAGCACGGGTCAGTCGCATTGCGGAACAGCACCACTTCACCACCAATGACTGGGCCTCCATGCGAGACCTGTGTGCCCTGTTGCGCTGTTTCGAGTACTCCACCAACATGGCCAGTGGCGATGATGCCGTTATCAGCGTTACAATACCACTTCTATGTCTCCTTGAGAAAACACTTAGGGCGATGATGGAAGAGGATGTGGCCCAGAACGAGGAGGAGGAAGAGGGGTCATCTCTAACACTTTCAGGCCAGTCTTTTAGAAGTGGCTCAGAAAGAGGATTTTTGCAACAGCAGAGGCCAGGTACAAATTTGGCCAGCCAGGGCCCACTACTGGAGATCGAGGAGGATGAGGAGGAGGATGGGAATGAAGCATGTTCACAGTGGTCTGGCACCCAACGCAGCTCGGGCCCATCACTGGTGCGTGGCTGGGGGGATACGGAGGACGCAGACGATAAGCCTCCCACAGAGGACAGCTTGTCCTTACCTCTGGGCAGCCTGGCACACATGAGCGACTACATGCTGCAGTACCTGCGCAACGACAGCAGAGTGGCCCACATTTTAACGTGTGCTGACTACTGGGTGGCCACCCTGCTGGATCCCCGTTACAAAGACAATGTGCCATCATTAATTCCCTCAATGGAGCGTGATCGGGAGATGCGCGACTACAGGCGTACGCTGGTAGACGCGCTCCTGAGAGCATTCCCGACTGGCGCCGGGGGACAAGTGGAAGCACAAGGCGAAGGCAGGGGAGGAGGAAGAGGTTGCCAACGCAGCTGTGTCAGCGCCAGCACCTCAGAAGGCAGGGTTAGCATGGCCGACATGTGGAAAAGCTTTGTCACCTCGCCGCAACAACCGGCCCCAACTGCTGATATGGAGCGTGTTAGCAGGAGACAGCATTTGAACAACATGGTGGAACAGTACCTGTGCACACGCCTAAACGTACTGACTGATGGTTCTGCCCCATTCAACTTCTGGGTCTCCAAATTGTCCACATGGCCAGAGCTTGGACTGTATGCATTGGAGGTGCTGGCCTGCCCTGCAGCCAGTGTACTCTCTGAACGTGTATTTAGCACGGCAGGAGGCGTCATTACAGACAGACGCAGCCGCCTGTCCACAGCCAACGTGGACAAGCTCACGTTCATTAAAATGAACCAGGCTTGGATCCCACAAGACTTGTCTGTACCTTTTGCAGAATAGACATTTATACCACCATCAAACAGTACATTCTTGTACTCAAGTCAAGTGCAATGATTGTTTTATTTTTTTTTTATTTGTCCCAATATTTTGGGGGCTACCTACCTCAATAAAAAATAATAAAAAAACATTGTTGGCTACCTCTTCCTCCTCCATTGCTGCCTCCACCTACAACACCACATTCACCGCCTCCTCAACCTCCGACTCCATATCCACCTCCTTCTCTAAATTGCAGGTTAATAATTTGTAATTTATAGTTATTTAATTTTATTTTAAGTTATTTCCCTAGCCACATTTGTTTGCAGAGCAGTAGCCATGCTCTTAAGCACATTTTACTGCCTTTTACATCCCTCTAGCCTTTTCAAGGACAATTTTAGAGCCCTAAATTGAAAAAATTCTTATTTTCAATTGTCGAGTGACATTTTACCATTTTTGGCGTATACAAACCCCTGCTGTGCCTGGGTGACAGGGGCCTAAATCTCTCAAAATCGTCTGTTCTATTGCTGGGTGACATGAACCCTCTTTTGCCTTGAATGAACCCCTGCTCTGCATTGCTGACAGGAAACTATATTTAGTGAAAACATCTGGTACTGATCGGAAGATGCGCGACTACAAGCGCACGCTGCCGATGGCATTCCCACCTGACAGCGGGGGCACAGTGGAAACACAAGGCAAAGGCAGAGGAGGAGGAAGAGGTCGCCAACGCAGCTGGGGCACCGCCAGCACCTGAGAAGGCAGGGTTAGCATGGCCAAAATGTGGAAAAGCTTTGTCAGCCTTGGAGGTGCTGACCTGCCCTGCAGCCAGTGTATAGTGTGAACGTGTGTTTAGCACGGCAGAGAGCATTATCACAGGCCGCAGCCAATGTGGACAAGCTTACGTTTATTAAAATGAACCAGGCATGGATCCCACAGGACTTGTCCATGCCTTGTGCAGAATAGACATTTATACCAGCCTCAACCATCCATTCTTGTACTCAAGTGTTGGCTACCTATTCCTCCTTCACCGCCGCTTCCACCTACACCGCCACGTCAACCTACACCGCCACATCCACCCATCCACCGCCTCCTCAACCTCCTACTCCTAGATCCAGATTTTTATTTTTTATTTTTCTGTATTTTATGTTATTTTAAGTCATTTCCCTATTCACATTTGTTTGCAGAACAATTGCCATGCTCTTAAGCACATTTTGATGCCTTTTGCAGCCCTCTAGCCCTTTCCAGGACTATTTTAGAACCATTTTAGTGGCCAAAAGTTCGGGTCCCCATTGACTTCAATGGGGTTCGGGTTCGAGGTCAAGTTCGGGTCAAGTTCGGGTCCCGAATCCGAACTTTTTTTTCAATTTCGGCCGAACCTGCCGAACCCGAACATCCAGGTTTCCGCTCAACTCTAGTCCCCAGTAGTCCCAGTCATATACCAACTTCCAAAAATACATAAGGATTTGACGAATTCCCCGGGAGACCTATAATCTCGGGTATTGATTCGCTAAGCAGCAGGCTGTCAGATTATGCTGATTTCTTTTTACAGAAGTATGTGCTTAGCGCTCCCTCGTATCTTCGGGATACGGGGAGTGTTATTAATATTATTAAAGATTTTGGTAATATCAAAGATGTTAGCAATTTTTGGCTAGGGACAGTGGACGTGACATCGCTGTATACCAGCATCCAGTCCACTGAATAAAAGCTGCAAAAGCCGCCCTGGATAATGATGACTCGATGTCAGATCAACAGGGACAATTTATTCTAGACAGTGTTGAATTCTGTCTAAAGCATAATTTTTGCTGGTTCAAGGGACAATATTATTTACAGCAGACTGGGACGGCGATGGGGGTGAAATTCGCCCCCAGTTATGCTAATATCTTTATGAACTTATGGGAGAAATAATTTATTAACCCTATCCTGTCCAAGAAAATCTCAAGGGGTGCAATAGTTGCTTGGAAAAGATACATAAATGATTGCCTGCTATTTTGGGAGGGAGAGAAACAGGGATTGGAAGCCCTAATAGAAACATTAAATAAGAATAATTGGAATATAAAATGTACAGGTACCATCAGCAATATCTCCATTGACTTCCTAGATCTAACCATCTATGTTGAAGATGGCCGATTAAAAACAAAAAATGTCTTTAAAAAAACGGATGTCAATGGATATATTGATACCTCCAGTTGTCATCATGCCCCTTGGATTAGAAATATATCAAAGGGGAAGTTTACCATAATCAGCTTGAACTGTATGGATGATGTGACTTATGAAGAACAGAGCCAAATCATCCAAGACCGCTTTGCAGAAAATGGGTATAATATTGAAGATCTAAATGAGAGCAAAAGGCAGGTAGATAATGATAGAAGGTCAGGCAAAAAAGAAATAGCGGGTTTGAAAAAAGAAAGGGATTTTCGCTTTACATTCTTAACACAGTACAATATAGGGGCTGGAGTTATAAAAAATGCAATCCGGAAAAATTGGTTGATTTTGAAGAATGATCCCATTTTGGGAAGCATAATACCCAAGCAACCAGACATTATTTATAAAAGAGCCCCCAACATACATAACCATCTGGTCTGCAGTGCTATACAAGAGAAAAAAGGGGAAGAAAAATAAGTAACAATTCATATGGTGCGGCTTTTGCCTGCCATGCAAAAATAGAAGCATGACGGATAGGGAGCGGTGCGCAGACATTCCAATCTACAGTCAAAGGGAATTGCCATAAAATCAAAAGTGAAATCACCTGTGAAAAAGAAGGTGTTATTTATTTGTTGGAATGCCCTTGCAGGCTTCAGTATGTCGGGCGCACCACTCGTAAATTGAAAACCTGAATCCAGGAGCATATGAGGAATATCAAGAAAGGCCTTGAAACCCATAGTGTTTCACTACACTTTAAAAAGATCCATAAAAAAAAAACAAAGGTCTGAAGTTTATGGGTATAGAACTGGTTAAACCATACTGGCGGGGTGGTGACCAGATTGCTAGGATTAACAAACGCGAAGTAGAGTGTATATACAAACTGGCCACCCTGCAGCTGGTATAGCACTTACAGATCATGACGGTATAGATATGGGAGGAGACTCTCACTCTTCCTGTGGTAGTCAGGTATGGTAAATAGACCTCCAATTGGCGGGTAGGGACCATGTTACTGGGTCCTGATTTTTGTGAATGAAAGTGGAGAAACTAATAGTGGACACATGACAGCTGAAGTACTTCTGAATGAAAGCCTGTACGCTAACATGGATTGGCTTACTACTTAGAGTGGTTCCGATGATGTGTGTAATAGGTTGCAATATTCAATTGGTGGGTGGATGTGATTTGTAATATTACATTTTATTGGTATTAATTATGACTCTGATACAAGATTGTAACTCAGGTTTCTTATGTTTGTGATTGTTTTAGTGTTTTATTATTTTTAATTTGTTAAGGAAAAGGGCAGAGTTTAATTGGTATATCTGCCAGCTCCGAACTTATTTGCCCCAGACGAAGCGTCAAGCGAAACCCGGGTCGGGTACATACAATCTACCAAGATAGGAATAACCATTTAACTACTTAAATTATATCCTAATTTAGGCTCTGGGCTATTAAATGTCTTACTTTCTCACATTTTTTTTCAGTGACGAATTACAGGAGATGAATGAAAAAGTGAAATCAGCAATTCATCATGTCTTAAAATGTGACCTTGAGAAGCCAAATATCACAGGTCTGATAGTCTTACCACCAGCAGATTGTATCATCAGCGCTTGGCTCCTGGATGCTGTCTGCAAAGAGCAAGAAGATTACATCAGAGGTCTCTCGAAGTTGTCGGGTTTACTAAAACCTGGAGGACACCTCATATTAATTGGGGTTGTAGATGCAACATTTTTCACAAATAAGAAAGACAGGTTCCATGCATTCAACTATAATGAGAGGTTTGCCAGGGAGGCTGTAGAGGGAGCAGGCTTTGTTATTGATTGTTGTAAGGTTAAGGAAAGAACAGCTGTTAGTGACCTTACTGACTATAAGGGCACAATATTCATTGTAGCTCACAAGGAGCAGTAGAGCTGAGTAGAAACTTACGATTTAAGGAACCAAAATAAACGACTTTTGTGGCGTATATCTTGTGCAGATTCTGTCGCACGCCTTGCTGCAACAGAATCTGCAACTTCTTCCCCATTCACGCCAGGTCTCAAAAAGTGGGCATGGTGTGGGTAGGAAGGCCGGCCTGTCTCATTTATCATTTTCTACGCCTGGTTTAGTCATAGAAAATGGTTTAAATGTAAGACTGCAAGGAAACTGCCTTACATTTAGAATCAGGCGGTGGATAGGACGAAATTATGTAGAGGCTGTGCTCCTAATGCCTCATTGTCACGAGGGTATCAAGAGCCACGTCTGACTCCGTTATACCCGGGGTCAGGAGGTCGCAGCGGGTGGCTGCGCGCTCTATATCTTAAGATCACGTTGTTTCTTAGTGATTGTTTTCTGTGTTTGCCTTGCTATCCTTTTTGTCTCAATCAGGGATCCGTAGCTTCTCCTCCTCAGCTGTTTCTTGTCTGCCACTCCCAACCTCCTTATATTCTCCCCTCACACTTCTCTAGTTGCCAGTTATAGAGCTTCCTGCCTGGACATCTATACTGACCCACTGGAGTTGTGAATCCTGGTTGTCGTTCCAGAGTGCTACCCTCCGGATCCCTGTTGGGCTTCTTGTTGTCTCCTGTTGTCGCCCACCTGGGATTATATGTTGAGTTTGTATTGTCTGTCCTTCCCTTGGTGTTTTCCTTTAGAGCTAGTGGTGCGGACTAGTGTTCCCACCGCCCTGTTCACTATCTAGGGCTCAGCTTAGGGAAAGCCAGGGCTTTAGGCACGTGATCGGCGTACGGGTGAGGAACCCGTCTAGGGACGTCAGGGCAGCCAGGTGCCAGCCGCTAGGTGAGTCAGGGGTCACCACCTTCCCTCTCACTTGGGCAGGGCCTTCCTTGTTCCCTCCCTCTGTGTCACGTATGTGATAGTCACGCCGACCGTGATATTATAACTGGCCTTTACTTTTTGAGAAAAATAAAATAAAAATTTTCTTTTTGTTGTTCTTTTTTCTCTACTTAGAATCCAATATGGATCCTATTGCTGCCTTGGCAAAACAGCTTCAAGGCCTGTCTTTGGAGGTGGCAGGATTGAAGGCGTCTGTCCTCCAACAACAGCAGCAAATGCAGCAGACCGCACCCCCAGCGGTTGCTATGGGTAACCAGGTTGTTACAGAACCCAAGGTTGTTCTTCCTGACAGATTTTCTGGGGGAAGGGACAAATTTGCGACGTTCCGTGAGGCCTGCAAATTATACTTTAAGTTGCGCCCTTACTCCTCAGGTAATGAAGAACAGCGGGTAGGGATTGTCATTTCCCTGCTTCAGGGGGACCCACAATCCTGGGCGTTCTCGTTACCCCCTGGTTCCCAGGCTCTCCGGTCAGTGGAGGGATTTTTTGGGGCTTTGTGTCTCATATATGATGACCCTGACCGAGTCGCCCTGGCTGAGTCGAAGTTATGGAGACTCCTACAGGGAGATCGGTCAGCAGAGGAATATTGCTCTGAGTTCCGTAGGTGGGCTACGGATACTCAGTGGAACGACCCGGCTCTCAGGAGTCAGTTCTGCTCTGGGTTATCTGAAAGGGTTAAGGATGCACTGGCGCTGTATGAGACCCCCCTTTCCCTTGATGCTCTTATGTCCCTCTCTATCAGAATAGATAGGCGTCTTAGGGAGAGATCGAAAATTCCTGAGCAATTGGTTACCTCTCCCAAGCAACAATTAGTCTGTACTGACTTAGATGAGCCTATGCAGCTAGGCGGAACTTCTCGTCAGGTCCGTCCTCCTGAGGTTCGCCGTAGGGGGGGGGCCTGTTTTTTCTGTGGGGGGAAGGGTCATTTCATTAATGTCTGTCCCTCCTTTCTCAAAAACAAAAGACCGTCGGAAAACTACTAACCCCAGGCTGTGCGGAGGATGTCAGCCGGGGGGTATACGTTTCCTCCATACGAACATCTCAATTTGTGTTACCAGCGGTTATTGTTTTTGGTGTTAAGACGGAGTCTATTTCTTTTTTTCTAGACAGTGGAGCAGGGGTAAATTTGATAGATGCCCATTTTGCCCGCACTATGGGTTTGTCTCTCTGTACGTTGCAGAGACCTATTCCCGTATTCGCTATAGATTCGGCTCCTCTGTCTCAGAGAAACCTCACCCACATTGTTCATAATTTACACCTTCGGGTAGGGGACCACCATAATGAGTGTCTTTCATGTTACGTTCTGGAGGGCCTTCCCTCTCCTGTGGTATTGGGTCTTCCCTGGTTGGTAGCGCACAATCCAGTGGTGGATTGGCAGGCCAGGGAGATATTGGAGTGGAGTGAGCATTGCAGAGAGAATTGCTTAAATAACAATTGCTTAATCGCCTCCATAGCTTCCCTACCTACATTTATTTCGGACTTTGAGGACGTTTTTTCTGAAAAGGGTTGTCAGAAGCTACCACCTCATCGTCCTTATGATTGCCCGGTTAACCTGATTCCCGGTGCAAAATTACCCAAGTCCAGGTTGTATAATCTTTCGGGTCCCGAGAGACAAGCCATGAAAGATTATATCTCCGAGAGTCTGGCTAAGGGACACATCAGACCCTCTTCTTCACCCGTGGCTGCAGGGTTTTTCTTTGTTAAAAAGAAAGATGGGGGCCTGCGTCCTTGCCTAGATTTCCGTGAGCTAAACCAGATAACCATCCGAGACCCATACCCTCTTCCTCTCATTCCTGACCTTTTTAATCAGATTGCGGGTGCTAGGTGGTTCTCCAAACTTGATCTTAGGGGGGCCTACAATCTGATTCGTATCAGGGAAGGGGATGAGTGGAAGACAGCTTTTAACACCCCTGAGGGGCATTATGAAAATCTAGTTATGCCTTTCGGTCTGACCAATGCCCCCGCTGTCTTCCAACATTTCGTTAACGATATTTTTAGTCATCTCATCGGCAGGTTTGTAGTCATATACCTAGATGATATCTTAATTTATTCGGCTGATCTGAAAACACATGAGGTGCATGTCAGGCAAGTACTGCAGGTCCTACGGACGAATAAATTATATGCGAAAATTGAAAAATGTGTCTTCGCCGTTCAGGAAATACAGTTCCTGGGATATCTATTATCTGCTTCAGGTTTCCGTATGGATCCTGGGAAGGTCCAGGCAATTTTAGATTGGGATCTTCCGGAGAACCTTAAAGCCCTACAACGGTTTTTGGGTTTCGCAAATTTCTATAGAAAGTTCATTAAAAATTATTCAGTGATCGTTAAACCCCTTACCGACATGACTAGGAAGGGGACTGATTTTTCCAAATGGTCTGACGCCGCTAAAAATGCATTTTCCTCTCTAAAAGAGAGGTTTACCTCGGCACCTGTTCTAATTCAACCTGATGTCTCCCAGCCTTTTATTGTCGAGGTAGATGCGTCAGAGGTGGGAGTGGGGGCTGTATTGTCTCAGGGTCCGTCTCCTGGCAAATGGCGCCCTTGCGCTTTCTTTTCCAAAAAATTATCTTCTGCAGAGAAGAACTATGATGTTGGAAATAGGGAACTGTTGGCGATTAAACTGGCGCTTGAAGAGTGGCGTCACTTCTTAGAGGGAGCAATCCACCCCGTCACGGTGATTACGGATCACAAAAACCTTCTGTACCTAGAATCGGCTAAGCGTCTCACCCCTAGACAAGCTAGGTGGTCGCTATTCTTTACCAGATTTAACTTTGTAATCACCTATCGTCCTGGGGCAAAAAATACCAAGGCAGACGCGTTATCTCGTAGTTTCCCTGGAGGGGGTAATGTTAGTGATCCGGTACCTATTTTACAAAGAGGAGTGGTTGTCTCTGCTGTACACTCTGTTCTAGAGGGAAAGGTGTTAGAGGCCCAGGGGGACGCCCCGGCCTCTTGCCCCTCAGAGAAATTGTTTGTACCGTTAAACCTGTGTCTTGAATTATTAAAAGAACATCATAATTCGGCACTTGCTGGGCACCCGGGTAGTAAAGCAACCTTGGAGCTATTATCTCGTCGTTTTTGGTGGCCAAGGTTGCGTCAGGATGTAATGGATTTCGTGTCTACTTGCTCTACTTGTGCACGCGCGAAAGTCTCTCATACACGTCCAGCAGGGTCTTTATTGCCACTTTTTATCCCCAATAGGCCATGGACACATCTGTCAATGGATTTCATCACTGACTTACCGTTGTCTGCGGGTAAAACAGTTATTTTGGTAGTAGTAGACAGGTTTAGCAAAATGGTACACTTTATTGCGCTACCCGCACTTCCTAATGCTAAAACTCTTGCTCAGGTGTTTATCAGTGAAATCGTGAAGCTTCACGGGGTCCCTTCCGATGTGGTTTCGGATCGGGGAAGCCAGTTTATTTCTAAGTTTTGGAAAGCTTTTTGTTCCCGTTTGGGGGTACACTTGTCCTTTTCCTCAGCTTTCCATCCTCAGTCGAATGGACAGACTGAGCGTACCAACCAAAACCTAGAAACATATTTAAGGTGTTTTGTGTCTGAAAACCAAGGGTTGTGGTCATCATATTTACCGTTAGCTGAGTTTGCCAAAAATAATCATTATCAGGAGTCCACTGGCAAGTCACCATTCCTTGGTGCATACGGTTTTCATCCCCAATTTTGTACTTTCAAAGAGGGGGGGTCTTCTGGGGTTCCCGAAGAGGAAAGGTTTTCTTCATCTCTTTCATCGGTATGGCAGAAGGTGCAAGTTAACTTGAAAAAGATGAGTGGTAAATATAAATGCATGACCGATAAGAAACGGTCGCCAGGTCCGGACCTAGGAGTGAATGACTATGTGTGGTTGTCTACTAGGAATATTAAGTTGAAGGTTCCCTCTTGGAAACTGGGCCCTAGGTTCATTGGTCCTTATAAAATAGTAGCCGTCATTAACCCTGTGGCTTTTCGCCTGGAGCTACCTCAGACTTTTAAGATCCATAACGTCTTCCATAAATCGTTACTCAAGAAGTATGTTCCACCTCTAGAACCATCACCGCTGCCACCTCCTCCTGTTATTGTGGATGGTAATCTGGAGTTTCAAATAGCCAGAATTGTTGATTCTCGTCGGGTCCGCCGCTCTCTTCAGTATCTGGTGCATTGGAGGGGTTACGGTCCCGAGGAAAGAATGTGGGTTCCAGCGTCAGAGGTAAACGCCAACAGGTTAATTCAGGCTTTCCATGCCTCTCATCCGGAGAGACCTGGTCCTGAGTGTCCGGAGGCCCCTCGTGAAAGGGGGGGGTACTGTCACGAGGGTATCAAGAGCCACGTCTGACTCCGTTATACCCGGGGTCAGGAGGTCGCAGCGGGTGGCTGCGCGCTCTATATCTAAAGATCACGTTGTTTCTTAGTGATTGTTTTCTGTGTTTGCCTTGCTATCCTTTTTGTCTCAATCAGGGATCCGTAGCTTCTCCTCCTCAGCTGTTTCTTGTCTGCCACTCCCAACCTCCTTATATTCTCCCCTCACACTTCTCTAGTTGCCAGTTATAGAGCTTCCTGCCTGGACATCTATACTGACCCACTGGAGTTGTGAATCCTGGTTGTCGTTCCAGAGTGCTACCCTCCGGATCCCTGTTGGGCTTCTTGTTGTCTCCTGTTGTCGCCCACCTGGGATTATATGTTGAGTTTGTATTGTCTGTCCTTCCCTTGGTGTTTTCCTTTAGAGCTAGTGGTGCGGACTAGTGTTCCCACCGCCCTGTTCACTATCTAGGGCTCAGCTTAGGGAAAGCCAGGGCTTTAGGCACGTGATCGGCGTACGGGTGAGGAACCCGTCTAGGGACGTCAGGGCAGCCAGGTGCCAGCCGCTAGGTGAGTCAGGGGTCACCACCTTCCCTCTCACTTGGGCAGGGCCTTCCTTGTTCCCTCCCTCTGTGTCACGTATGTGATAGTCACTCCGACCGTGATACTCATTCACATTTCAGTGTTTTGGTCAGTGATTGTGAGCCAAAACCAGGTGCGGCTCTAAACACAGAGCAGGTGCAGATCTTTCCCTTAGGCCTCATTCAGACAACCATATGAATGGGTCGGCATCGGTTCCGCAATTTTGTGGAAGGGGTGCGGACCTATTCATTTCAATGGGGCCACAAAACATGGGGACAGCACCGTGTGCGGTCCACATCCGTAGTTCTGTTCCGCTGTCCCGCAAAACAGACAGAGCATGTCCTACTGCAGACAAGAATAGGCATTTCTATCATAGTGTTGGCCATGTGGGGTCCGCAAAATTCGGAACGCACACGGCCGATATCCTTGTTTTGCGGATCCGCAATTTGCGGAACACAAAACACTACGGCCGTATGAATCAGCCCTTATACCTTATATCTGTGGAGGCTCCAATCCTTGTTTTGGTTCACATTCACTGATGGAGATCACTGATCGAAACACTGACGTGTGAATGAGGCTTAAGTCTTTATGTCAAGAGCATACAGTGTATGTAAAGCTTTAAACCAGGATTAAAAAGAATCTGTCACCAATTTTATGCTCGTCTTTCTGAGAGAAGCATTAACTGCCGACAGAGATGTTAGTTTAAACGATGGGGAGAGGCCAGCACTTGTCACATATGGAGGTCCTTTTAATTTTAAAGGGAACCTGTCACCGGGATTTTGATACCTATGCAAATTAACCTGAGATGAGTCCTGTACGTGAGATGAGTCAGGGACAGGACTCATCTCAGGTTAATTTGCATATGTATTAAATCGTTTTTTTTACACAATAAAAGCATACAGAGCTACGGGGACTGGATATTGTGGATATGCTAGCGGACATCTAGCAACCCATGTCCTCAGCTCTATACACAAAATCCCGGTGACAGGTTCCCTTTAAGAAAAGGATTTGGTTAAACATAGTAAATGACCAAACATTTTACCAGCTTTTTCTATTCCAAAATAGCAACAAGGTGACAGATTCCCTTTAATAATGAACCAGGATTTCTTCTATAATCTTATTTACCAAAATAATTTATAGAGAAACCTTTTGCTTGAGCAGAGTCTATGTTATCGTACCTTAATCAGGTTCCACTGATTATTATGTGAAATCCAAATTAGTAGAGTTACGAGCTCGGAGAATAACTTGAGGCATAATCAGTATGTGTCCAACAAGATGATTCCACTTTAATGAAGCAGGGTGTAAAATTACATAATACTTACAGATAACGTTGGCAGATACTGTACATGCCAACCTTTATAAACCCAGAATCATGACTAGATAGTCTGCAGAGCATATGCAGACTATCTCAAGGCTAAAGATGACAGATGAATTTAATTCTAAAAGGAAGTTAATACTGAAACAACATATAATATGATGCACTTTTAACATTGTTGCACTCACAGTCTAGTTACTATAGATCCCAGAAGTTGTATTTCATTGGAACTTTGCCTTTAAAGTCCTCAGATGGTGCTACTGTGAGTTATGATTAGTGCTGAGAAATTGATTTGGCTGCTTTGCTGAATTTCACAAAGAAATTTGATTTGTAACTAAGCATATTCCTTTGTATGTAGTGGGCACAATAATGAGGAACGGCAATCACCCCACCCCTCTGTCAATGAACCCCTCAGATGTCGCATTCATCATTGATTGTGGCATCTGATGCCACAATTGAGCCAATCTCGTTCCAATTAATAACAGGTTGGCACTGCTTTTTATAGCGTTGCGGTGCACGTATCAGTGGGTTGGCATCCAAAGAAACAATGTAGCAAGGATTTTAATCAATGGATGAATTTATTGGTCACATATTAATGTCATAGTGACGCGTTTCAGCACCAATGTGCTTTCATCAGACTATGCACAAACATCTCACATCGGTTCTTTAAATAGACAAATGAAATACAGAGGAACTGACGTCGTCTGCAGGACTCCTCCCCCTCACTGACGACAATAGGCAATATAATGTAAAGTATACAAAAGGATATTATCCAATTCATCTGGTTATTCAATTCCGCTGTATTCACGATTGAGGCCCCTGGGTTCCATTGTTTGCAAACGATGGATCCAGTAGGCCTCTCTCTTTAGTAACAATTTATTTCTGTCACCCCCACGACGGGGTAACGAAACACCCTAATTTGATAACGCAGTTGTGCGATATTGTGTTTTTGTTGGTGAAAATGAAGGGGCGCAGGGAGTAGTAAATTACCTTTTCTGATAGTAGATTTGTGTTTACTCAGTCTGTCCTTCATTCTCATTGAGGTTTCCCCCACATAGAACAATCCACAGGGACACATTCTCAACTGCGTTATCAAATTATTGAGGGTGTTTCGTTACCCCGTCGTGGGGGTGACAGAAATAAATTGTTACTAAAGAGAGAGGCCTACTGGATCCATCGTTTGCAAACAATGAAACCCAGGGGCCTCAATCGTGAATACAATGTATCCTGTTTTCTTTGATGTATTCTGTTTATTATAATAATTAAGTATACAATCTATAAATGTATTTCTTTTTTTTCTAGCGGAATTGAATAACCAGATGAATTGGATAATATCCTTTTGTATACTTTACATTATATTGCCTATTGTCATCAGTGAGGGGGAGGAGTCCTGCAGACGACGTCAGTTCCTCTGGAATTCATTTGTCTATTTAAAGAACCGATGTGAGATGTTTGTGCATAGTCTGATGAAAGCACATTGGTGCTGAAACGCGTCACTATGACATAATATGTGACCAATAAATTCATCCATTGATTGAAATCCATGCGAAGTGCCGGTCTTCTTGCTACATTCCCACAATTGAGAACTCATCCATTTGCTTGCAGAGAGGCCGTCGCAGCCATCTTGATTGGAGACACCGTGATGATGCCGCCGCACCTGGCCAGCACGCTAGTGTAGTAATGTCACCTCGCACAAGATTTTGAGCTATATCCTCAATCAATATTGCCTCAGCCTCTATGCAAACAAATGGAATGGATGAGGTGAGGTGAGAATGTTTTTTTTTACCACCATTTCAGGAAAAATAGATTCTTTACCATGAAATCCGAGGAAATTCAGCTTCGCAGCAAATTTAATTTGTCCGGAAATTTGATTCAAAGTAAATTCAGTTGACTTTAATTTCCTCAACAGCAGCTACGAGTAAGGCCTCATTCACATGTCTGTGTTTTGGTCAGTGATTTACAACAGTAGATGTGACCTAAAACCAGGATTGGAGCCTCCACAGACATAAGGTATAAGGGAAAGATCTGCACCTGTTCTGTGTTCAGAGCCGCACATGGTTTTGGGTAAAAAGTCACTGATGTAAATCACTAACTGAAAGCTGTGTGAATAAGGCCTCATGCACACGGCCGTTGCTCAGCTATTCCATGCATTGGGGACTGAAATTTGCAGTCCCCAATGAATAGCCAACATCTGCAGATGGATCCAGACCCATTCAACTCAAATGGGTCTGTAGTCCATTTGTACCACAAAAAAGTAGCGCATGCCCTACTTTTGTGGTGCAGAAACATGGAGAGAAACCACTCGGAAGCATTCTGTAGTACTTCTGTGGGGTTCCGTGCCTCCGTTCCGCATTCAAGTGAATGCGTTCGCATCCATGATGCGGTTTAAAAATGGCTGGGGCCCCTATATTGCTGACCCGCTGTATGCTGGCCACAATATGGGCCTGGCGGGCACACGGTCATGTGCATGAGCCCTAAGGAATAAAGGTGCCTTCACACTCTGCAGATTTTGTGGCAAAATATTCTGCGACTGAAAATTTGTTCCATTCATTTGAATGGGGCAGCAATCGCATGGATTTCTGCAAGCCCCATTAAGGTGAATGGGACTGATTTTCAGTTGCAGACTTTTCTGCCACGTTTGATTTTGGTCACTGAAGCATATATGTTTACTATGAAATATTAAATTAATTAGTTAAGATTAATTAGATTAATAGATTTTTCATTCCTTGTAGTTTTAAGGTTTTCTTTGGACTGTTAATAGTTTCAGGACCTGGTTTGATCACATGGTGCATTATGGTATATTATAAGGCCACTTGCATTATATAAATATTGCAATAAAGGGAATTATGTAGCATTAAACTGTGTGATTTTCTTGTTCCTTTCTTACTTTTTAGGGATCATGCACACGGCCGTTGGTTTTTTTGCGGATCGGACGCTTAAGCATTCACTTCAATGTCGTATTACGGACGAGTATAAGAAAGTTCTATAGAGAGTTGGATGTTGTGTTCTGCAAAATGCAGAATGAACATGGGCGGTATTCATGTTTTGGGCACCACAAAAACGGCTATGGCTGTGTGCATGAGCCCTAAGCATGAAATTTCATGAGCCTTTGCAACATTCTGGGTTTATATATGAAAAATATGTGTCATTTGCATTTTCACAGTACTCAGTGGGCTTAACTACAGGGGTAGCAGGGAAAGCAGCTGCTTCGGGGCCTGAGTGGAGAAGGGGTCTGGGAGCAGTGTCTTTCTAGTACTATTTAAGGCAGGCAAGCCCACAGTGTGGCTGTATCTGAAGGGGCCTGGCCTGGCCTGAAATGTACTAGAAAAGGTATACATACCAGTATGAAGGACCTTTAGAATCCAGTTAGGTCCCTTTCACACGAGCAAGTTTTCCGCGCGGGTGCAATGCATGACGTGAATGCATACCACCCACACTGAATCCTGACTCATTCATTTCAATGGGTCTGTGTACATGAGCGTTTTTTTTCACGCATCAGTTCTGCGTTGCGTGAAAAACACAGCATGTTCACGCAGCCCTGGCCCCATAGAATTGAATGGGACTTCAGTGAAAAACGTTTTTCACTGATGGTTGCTAGGAGATTTTTTCAGTTAATCGCGCGCTTGAAAAACACATCAAAACGCATTGCACTCACAAGGAAAAAACTGAACAACTGAACGCAATTACAGACAAAACTGACTGAACTTGCTTGCAGAATAGTGCGAGTTTCACCTAACGCACCCTGAACGCATCTGGACCTAATCCGTCACACTCGTGTGAAAGGGGCCTAATAGTAGGCTAAAGGACCTTTGATAATGTCATCATGTCACATGATCGTCGGGCCTTTCTGCATTCCAAAGGTACTTTAGCCTCCAAGAGACATAAGAGGAGAAGGAGAACGGAGAACCTGCAGCCTATAAGTAAATATCTGTGTTTATATACAGTCAGGTCCATAAATATTGGGACATGGACACAATTCTAACATTTTTGGCTCTAAACACCACCACAATGGATTTGAAATGAAACGAACAAGATGTGCTTTAACTGCAGACTGTCAGCTTTAATTTGAGGGTTTTTACATTCAAATCAGGTGAACGGTGTAGGAATTAAAACAGTTTGCATATGTGCCTCCCACTTGTTATGGAACCAAAAGTAATGGGACATAATAATAATCATAAATCAAACTTTTACTTTTTAATACTTGGTTGCAAATCCTTTGCAGTGAATTACAGCCTGAAGTCTGGAATGCATAGACATCACCAGACGCTGGCTTTCATCCCTGGTGCTGCTCTGCCAGGCCTCTACTGCTACTGTCTTCAGTTCCTGCTTGTTCTTGCGGCATTTTCCCTTCAGTTTTGTCTTCAGCAAGTGAAATGCATGCTCAATCGGATTCAGGTCAGGTAGGTGACTTGGTCATTGCATAACATTTCACTTCTTTCCCTTAAAAAACTCTTTGGTTGCTTTTGCAGTATGCTTTGGGTCATTGTCCATCTGCACTGTGAAGCGCCATCCAATGAGTTCTGAAGCATTTGGCTGAATATGAGCACATAATATTGCCAGAAACACATCAGAATTCATCCTGATGCTTTTGTTAGCAGTCATATCATCAATAAATACAAGAGAACCAGTTCCATTGGCAGCCATACATGCCCACGCCATGACAATATCACCACCATGCTTCACTGATGAGGTGGTATGCTTAGGATAATGAGCAGTTCCTTGCCTTCTCCATACTCTTCTCTTCCCATCACTCAGGTACGAGTTGAACTTGGTCTCATCTGTCCGTAGGATGTTGTTCAAGAACTGTGAAGGCTTTATTAGATATCGTTTGGCAAACTCTAATCTGGCCTTCCTGTTTTTGAGGCTCACCAATGGTTTACATCTTGTGGTGAACCCTCTGTATTCACTCTGGTGAAGTCTTCTCTTGATTGTTGACTTTGACACACATATACCTACCTCCTGGAAAGAGTACTTGATCTGGCCAACTGTTGTGAAGGGTGTTTTCTTCACCAGGGAAAGAATTCTTCGGTCATCCACCACAGTTGTTTTCCGTGGTCTTTTGGTGTTGCTGAGGTCACCGGTGCGTTCCTTCTTTTTAATAATGTTCCAAACCGTTTTTTTAAGCCACGCCTAATGTTTTTGCTTTCTCTCTGATGGGTTTGTTGTGTTTTTTCAGCCTAATGATGGCTTGCTTCACGGATAGTGACAGCTCTTTGGATCTCATCTTGAGAGTTGACAGTAACAGATTCCAAATGCAAATAGCACACTTGAAATGAACTCTGGACTTTTTATCTGCTCATTGTAATTGGGATAGTGAGGGAATAACACACACCTTGCCATGGAACAGCTGAGAAGCCAATTGTCCCATTACTTTTGGTTTCTTAACAAGTGGGGGGCACATATGAAAACTGTTGTAATTTCTACACCATTCACCGGATTTGGATTAAAATAACCTCAAATTAAAGCTGACAGTCTGCAGCTAAAGCACATCTTGTTCGTTTCATTTCAAATCCATTGTGGTGGTGTATAGAGCCAAAAATGTTACAATTGCATTGATGTCCCAATATTTATGGATCTGACTGAATATATATATATATATATATATATATAAAAAGAAAGCGTATGGCAGCACCAATTCACACCATATGAGACGGGTGCTATGTCCAGGGAATTCACTGCTTACCCTTGCATACAATCGGAAACGGACAGCAACTCCAATGGTACAAATAAAGATTATTTATTGGGCCACAGTGGCACAGTGAGGCGACGTTTCGGCTCAAAATCCAGAGCCTTTCTCAAGCATCAAAACACAAAAGCAAGTGCACATTATAAATAGGTGTACATGATTACAACATAGCAATAATTAATACTCACAATTAGTGTACAAATCAATAAATGAATCAGTGTATGGTGATTATAACAGTGATAACGTACGGAGACAAATCCAGTGATACATGATTATGTATATAATTTACAATAAATTCATGCAAACCAACATAATCCAAAATATAAATATAAGTGGCACCAATATACATCATCTGCTTCAAATCTCTTTAATCACATTCGATAAAAACAAGGAGGAGCAAGAGGGAACGATGGTGACATACCACAGAGTCAGCGTGTATCCACATCTCCACAATGGCCACACTTGGCGTCTAGCTCGATGTAATGCGCAGGCGTCAACATCTGTCCCTACAGAATTGCATCATGTTACGCCTAAATTCGGCGTTCCACGTCATACCCTGCGCCGCGAGATACGCAATGTCCACTCCGCTTCAGTACGCATGTTCACAGTACTGTGATTGCAGATAGAGCATGTTCTATCTTTTTTGCGGTGCAGAGTCATGGAATGGACCCCCAGAAAGCACTCCGTAGTGCTTCCGTAGTGTTCCATTCTGTGCTTCTGTTCTGCATCTCCGGATTTGCGCACCCATTGAAGTGAATGGGTCCGCATCCGTGATGCGGAATGCACACGGAACGGTGCCCGTTTATTGCAGATCCACAAATGCGGTCTGCAATACGGCAACGGGCAGCACACGTTCGTGTGAACGAGCCCTATGTGGGTGTAAATTTGCTGTGGGGCCCAGTCAGTTCTAGCTACATTTCTGACGCTACTAATTCTAATTTCTAAAAGTTTGTGTTCAAATGGGCGTTATTAGCCTGTCAAGCTGATTTAATCCAGACTTTTATTCCAAAACTTTTATAAAAGCTGTAAAATGTTTGCAATATTCTTCCTGTAAAGGGGTTTCATAGAAAATGGAATAACATCTAAAGACAGAACTGTTAGACTTCAGGCTGTCTCCGTGTGTGCGCATGATCCTCCATTCTGGACACTGCTTGCCTTAAAGGAGCGCATGGCATTATACTGATTTATAATGCTATGTGCCTCTGCATGACCTTTTTGGTACAGAATCATACGGACAGCTTTATGTCAGTATGATCCTGTAGAAGGAAGGTCATGAAAAGGCACATAGCATTATAAATCATCATAATGCCATGTGCTCCTGCAAGACGAGCAATGTCCAGAAGGGAGGATCGCGCTTATATATGGACAACCCTTAAATTTGTTTTCCAAGACTTTATAATCAATGACCTATCGGATAGGTCATCATTATCTGTTTGGTGGAGGTCCAACACCCGGGACCCCTATCAATCAGCTGCTAGAAAAGACACTGGCGCTCGCACTAGTGCTGCAGCCTTCTTTCAGTTCCTTCTAGACCAGTGACGATACAATTATCGAACACATGCAGTCATAAGCTGTGTGCACAGGGCTTTGGTTGTACATGATCCACTCATACTGTTCAGTTACACATTATAATAAAAAATTCTAGCGGTACCATTTGGAAAGTTTTTTTTTTAAGATTCATTTCTTACAGATTCACTGTTATGGATCATTCGTACGAACAATGGTTGTGGAACCACTGTGCCAAGTAACCAGTTTGACATTGGGCAAAACCCTAAGGGCATTATTCAGGTGATACAGCACCAAAGCAGGACAAATCCAAGGCAAATACAAATGCAGGCAACAGATAAGACACAGAACACTGGCAGATGAACAGATCGGGGATCTAGACACACAGGGGCACATTTACATCAGACTGGCTTTTTACGCTGATCTTAGTTTCCTCCCTGTGCTGCCATAAGATTTATCTAAGTTATGATAAGGTGTGCATTTTGTCATAAATTTGGCGCATCCATGGCAGTCCTTGCACCTTGTGTATAAACTACGCCAGCCCCTGGCTGGTGTAGTTTTTCGCTAACATTTACGCATGTTTCCAGGTAATGCACTACATTTACGCCTGTTTCCAGGTAATACACTAAATACACTGATAATACACTGACAGTCAATGCATTGCAATACACATGTAATGCATTCTTGAGGTGATCAGAACCCCAAAAGTTGAAGTCTCACAGTGGGAGAAAAGTAATAAATAAATAAAAATATATATTTAAAAAAAGTGTTTTTCATAATAAATTAAAGTTTCAATGTCACGTTCACGTTCACGCACACACAGGGGGGAAGGATAGTGACCACTGAGCTTCACCCTCTCTCCTGGCCCTGCCTACTTGCCACACAAGTCCCGATGACAGAGGACAACTGGACGGCAGTCCCTAGCTTAAAATACATGCTGGGAGGACAGACAAGACAAACAACGGATAATGAACTGACCGAGTCAATACCGAGAGGGCGACGAAGTACAAATGGAGAAAGCAGCGAATAGTCAGGGGAAGCCGAGGTCAAATACCAGGAGAGTAAATCAGTACCAGAGGAATAAACACGAACAGGTCAGGTCACAAGCCGAAGGTCAAGCCAAGAGATCACGTCTAGAACTAAGGAGCTAACAGTAGCGGGTCAAAAACGGGTACGGGTCAAAATCCAAATAGCACTGGGAACAAAGTAACAACTAGCCTTGGACAATGAATCACAGGCAACCTGTGGCTAGCAGGTTGCCTGTTTAAATAGTGAAGAGCAGAGGTCATGTGACGTGGCCAGCACCACATGACCTCCCCCCTGTGTGTAGCCGACCGCCGAGTGGCCAGCTCGGCGCTCAGCCCCTTTGAGTGTAGCTATGGGGACGCCGGCCGCACAGAAAGGAAGTGTGCGGCCGGGCGCGCTCCGCCCCGTTGCCTCGGCAACCAGGACGCCGAGCGGCTCCCCTCTCAGCGCTACAGAAGAACACGGCGAGCGAGACTGCCGCCGTGTCATCCCAGGACGCCGGCGGCGCAGGAGGGAAGAAGCACGCTGCAGGCGTCCTGTGACAGTACCCCCCTTCCACGAGGGGCCTCTGGACCCAAGGAGCATGGGAGCGACTTCTCTGGGTGTTCATGGTAGAATTTTTTTTATCAAATTGGTCGCATGCATCCTAAGCACTGGTACCCAGGACCTCTCCTCAGGTCCTAAACCCTTCCAATGGACCAAGTACTGTAAAGAGTTGTGAACCCTCCTGACGCCAATAATCTTAGAGATGACAAATTCGTCTTAGCCCTCTACCTCCACAGGAGAAGGAGGTCCTTGTAAAGGTACCGCAGATGAAATGTATCTTTTTAGCAGTGATTTGTGAAATATTTTGTGGATGCGAAGGGAGTCAGGTAATTTTAATCTAAAAGAGACGGGATTAATAATATCTCATAAGGTCCAAAGAAATGCAGCGCAAACTTTCTGGAAACCCCTTTCAAGGAAAGATTCTTGGTAGACAGCCACACCTTGTCACCGACCTCAAAATTAACTCCCTTGAAGCGTCTCTTATCAGCTTGCTCCCTCTGAACCTCCTGAGCCTTTTCCAGGTTCATTTGATCCTGGGCCCAGACTGTGCACAGTTCTGAAGTAAAACTATCTGCCTCCGGGTTCAGTGAGGATACTGAAGGACTCGAACTAAAACGAGGATGGAAGCCCAGGACGAGTTCACCCGATTGTTGATGGCAAACTCCGCCAACGGAAGGTACCTCACCCAGTGATGCAGACTAGAGTTGAGCGAACACCTGGATGTTCGGGTTCGAGAAGTTCGGCCGAACTTCCCGGAAATGTTCGGGTTCGGGAACCGAACTCGACCCGAACTTCGCCCCAAACCCGAACCCCATTGAAGTCAATGGGGATCCGAACTTTTCGGCACTAAAAAGGCTGTAAAATAGCCCAGGAAAGGGCTAGAGGGCTGCAAAAGGCAGCAAAATGTAGGTAAATCCACTGCAAACAAATGTGGATAGGGAACTGAATTAAAATAAAAATAAAATAAATTAAAATTAAC
Source organism: Bufo bufo (assembly GCF_905171765.1). Taxonomy (NCBI): domain Eukaryota; kingdom Metazoa; phylum Chordata; class Amphibia; order Anura; family Bufonidae; genus Bufo; species Bufo bufo. The sequence continues at coordinate 145,646,015 of NC_053389.1, forward strand.
CAATATCAATTGGAGAGAGGTCTCATGGCAGAGAATCAGGCTTCATGTCATAGAGAATCAGGCTTCACGTCACCCACCACTGGAACAGGCCATTGTCAGATATTTAGGCCCCGGCACCCAGACAGAGGAGAGAGGTCCCATAGCAGAGAATCAGGCTTCATGTCATAGCATAGAATCAGGCTTCAAGTCATAGCAGAGAATCAGGCTTCATGTCATAGCAGAGAATCAGGCTTCACGTCACCCACCACTGGAACAGGCCATTGTCAGATATTTTTAGGCCCCGGCACCCAGACAGAGGAGAGAGGTCCCATAGCAGAGAATCAGGCTTCATGTCACCCACCACTGGAACAGGCCATTGACAGATATTTTTAGGCAGGAGTGGTGCAAGAATTTTTGCCGCCCTAGGCAAGATAAAAATTGCTGTCCCCCCTCCCCCCTTATCAGACATCACATATGTTCCACCCCTTTCTCAGCTTTTAAATTAAAAGAACTGCTATGCTTCCCTTATGGTTAATCAAGCTTCTTGTAGCTGTCTCTTTTTGCGGAACGGAATTGTGGACCCATACATTTCTATGGGGCCGCACGACGTGCGGCCCCGGATCCGCAATTCCGATCCTGAAAAAAATAGAACATGTCCTATTCTTGTCCACAATAGTGGACAAGAATAGGCATATTCTCTTAGTGCCGGCAATGTGCGGTCCGCAAAATGCTGAACGCACATTGCCACTGTCCGTGTTTTGTGGATCCACAAAACATACACGGATGTGTGAATGAACCCTAAATGTGAGGTAAATTAGTTTCCAATGTAGTATTAATAACTAAACAATTACATAATAAACATATTGCATTGTCTAATTACCACCAGGACAATAAGATGATCTGGTCTCTGGCTGCAGTCTGGCTCTGGGGACTCCCTTGTCACTCTCTTCTCCCCCCCCCCCCCCCTCCCTCCCTTGTCACTCTCATTCTACCCCCCCTCCCTTGTCACTCTCTTCTCTCCCCCTCCCTTGTCACTCTCATTCTACCCCCCCTCCCTTGTCACTCTCTTCCCCCCCCTCCCTTGTCACTCTCATTCTACCCCCTCCCTCCCTTGTCACTCTCTTCTCCCCCCCCCCCTCCCTTGTCACTCTCATTCTACCCCCCTCCCTCCCTTGTCACTCTCTTCTCCCCCCCCTCCCTTGTCACTCTCATTCTACCCCCCTCCCTCCCTTGTCACTCTCTTCTCCCCCCCCCTTGTCACTCTCATTCTACCCCCCCTCTCTTGACACTCTCATTCTAATCCCCTCCCTTGTCACTCTCATTCTACCCCCCCTCCCTTGTCTCTCTCATTCTACCCCCCCCTCCTCCCTCCCTTGTCACTCTCATTTTACACCCCCTCCCTTGTCACTCTCATTCTACACCCCCTCCCTTGTCACTCTCATTCTACCCCCTCCCCTCCCTAGTCACTCTCATTCTATCCCCCTCCCTCCCTTGTCACTCTCATTCTACACCCCCTCCCTTGTCACTCTCATTCTACACCCCCTCCCTTGTCACTCTCATTCTACCCCCCCTCCCTTGTCACTCTCTTCTCACCCCTCCCTTGTCACTCTCATTCTACCCCCCCCCTCCCTTGTCACTCTCATTCTACCCCCCCTCCCTCCCTTGTCACTCTCATTCTACCCCCCCTCTTTCCCTTGTCACTCTCATTCTACCCCCCCTCCCTTGTCACTCTCATTCTACCCCCCTCCCTCCCTTGTCACTCTCATTTCCCCCCTCCCTCCCTTGTCAATCTCATTCTACCCCCCCCTCCCTTGTCACTCTCATTCTACCCCCCCTCCCTTGTCACTCTCATTCTACACCCCCTTCCTTGTCACTCTCATTCCCCCCCTCCCTTGTCACTCTCATTTCCTCCCACCTTGTCACTCTCATTCCCCCCCTCTTGTCACTCTAATTTCCTCCCCCCCCTTGTCACTCTCATTTTCATTTCCCCCCCCTTAACACTCTCATTTCCATTTCCCCCCTTTAACACTCTCATTTCGATCCCCCCTTGTCACTCTCATTTCCATTCCCCCCCTTGTCACACTCATTGTCACTCTCATTTCAATCCCCCCCCCCTTGTCACTCTCATTTCCATTCCCCTCCCCCCCTTGTCACTCTCATTTCCATTCCCCCCCCTTGTCACTCTCATTTCCATTCCCCCCCCTTGTCACTCTCATTTCCATTCCCCCCCCTTGTCACTCTCATTTCCATCCCCCCCCTTGTCACTCTCATTTCCATTCCCCCCCTGTCTCCTCTAATGTAGTGTGGCCGAGCTCTGTTCGGTCCGCGGTACAGGAGCATTTGTTTCCTGTACCCAGCCGGACTGAAAGGAAGTGCACACTAAGTGAGCACTTCCTGTCAGTCCGGCCGGGTACAGGAAACAAAAGCTCTTGTAGCGCGGACCGAACAGAGCTCGGCCACGCTACATTAACAGCACAGAGCAGACACAGCAGGCGCAGGCAGGCTGCGCAGCACTTAGCTGGCGGCCGGAGATTCTTTAGAGGAGCGGCAATCGCTCAGCCGCTCAGGAGGCGCAGCATGAGGGGCGCCGCCGGCCAGCCAAACTTATATAACCAACTTTTTTTTTTTTTTACACCACACCGCAACGGGCACCCCCTGCTAAATGGCACACTAGGCGACTGCCTAAGTCGCCTTACTGGTGGCACCGGCCCTGTTTTTAGGCCCCGGCACCCAGACAGAGGAGAGAGGTCCCATAGCAGAGAATCAGGCTTCATGTCATAGCAGAGAATCATGCTTCATGTCACCAAACACTGGAACAGGCCACTGTCAGATATTTTTAGGCCCCGGCACCCAGACAGAGGAGAGAGGTCTCATAGCAGAGATTCAGGCTTCATGTCATAGCAGAGAATCAGGCTTCATGTCACTGGAACAGGCATTTGGGAATGCTCTCAGTAGCGCATCTACCAACGTGCTCTTGTACTCGCGCATCTTCCTATCACGCTCCAGTGCAGGAAGTAAGGTGGGCACATTCTCTTTTTACCGGGGATCCAGAGGGTGGCAACCCAGTAGTCAGCACACGTTAAAATTTGGGCAACTCTGCTGTCGTTGCGCAGGCACTGCAGCATGTAGTCGCTCATGTGTGCCAGGCTGCCCAGAGGTAAGGACAAGCTGTCCTCTGTGGGAGGCGTATCGTCATCGTCCTGCGTTTCCCCCCAGCCACGCACCAGTGATGGGCCCGAGCTGCGTTGGGTGCCACCCTGCTGTGAACATGCTTCATCCTCATCCTCCTCCTCCTCGTCCTACTCGTCCTCCAGTAGTGGGCCCTGTCTGGCCACATTTGTACCTGGCCTCTGCTGTTGCAAAACACCTCCCTCTGAGTCACTTCTAAGAGACTGGCCTGAAAGTGCTAAAAATGACCCCTCTTCCTCCTCCTCCTCCTCCTGGGCCACCTCCTCTTCCATCATCGCCCTAAGTGTTTTTTCAAGGAGACATTGAAGTGGTATTGTAACGCTGATAACGGCGTCATCGCCACTGGCCATGTTGGTGGAGTACTCGAAACAGCGCAACAGGGCACACAGGTCTCGCATGAAGGCCCAGTCATTGGTGGTGAAGTGGTGCTGTTCCGCAGTGCGACTGACCTGTGCGTGCTGCAGCTGAAACTCCACTATGGCCTGCTGCTGCTCGCACAGTCTGTCCAGCATGTGCAAGGTGGAGTTCCACCTGGTGGGCACGTCGCATATGAGGCGGTGAGCGGGAAGGCCGAAGTTACGCTGTAGCGCAGACAGGCGAACAGCAGCAGGATGTGAAACCGGCTAGTCCCAGAGCTGCAACGAGATTTCGCCCATTATCGCACACCACCAGGCCGGGCTTGAGGCTCACCGGCAGCAACCACTCGTCGGTCTGTTGTTCTATACCCCGCCACAACTCCTGTGCGGTGTGGGGCCTGTCCCCCAAACATATGAGTTTCAGAATGGCCTGCTGACGTTTACCCCGGGCTGTGCTGAAGTTGGTGGTGAAGGTGTGTGGCTGACTGGATGAGCAGGTGGAAGAAGAGGAGGAGGAAGCCGAGTAGGAGGAGGAGGCAACAGGAGGCAAAGAATGTTGCCCTGCGATCCTTGGCGGCGGAAGGACGTGTGCCAAACAGCTCTTCGCCTGGGGCCCAGCCTCCACTACATTTACCCAGTGTGCAGTTAGGGAGATATAGCGTCCCTGGCCGTGCTTACTGGTCCACGTATCTGTGGTTAGGTGGACCTTGCCACAGATGGCGTTGCGCAGTGCACACTTGATTTTATCGGATACTTGGTTGTGCAGGGAAGGCACGGCTATCTTGGAGAAGTAGTGGCGGCTGGGAACAACATACTGTGGGACAGCAAGCGACATGAGCTGTTTGAAGCTGTCTGTGTCCACCAGCCTGAATGACAGCATTTCATAGGCCAGTAGTTTAGAAATGCTGGCATTCAGGGCCAGGGATCGAGGGTGGCTAGGTGGGAATTTACGCTTTCTCTCAAATGTTTGTGAGATGGAGAGCTGAACGCTGCCGTGTGACATGGTTGAGATGCTTGGTGACGGAGGTGGTAGTCAGGGGCGTAACTAGAAGTGACTGGGCCCCACAGCAAATATTTGTAAGGGCCCCCCCAGCGCGCTTCGCACCTCCCTCCTCCTGTGTAAACCCCACTCCTTTGGAACAGTGTAGCGGTATACTGTATATTGTGTGGCACAGTGGATGCTATATGTGTATAGCATAAACATATTTCACATGAAAACTTACAGTTACTTGGCCCTTGGGGATCTCGGACACCACTTCAACACTTGGCCGGGGGCTCGGCGGAGCTGATGTTGTGCTTTATCCTAATGAGAAAGATTTCATAATAAGGATTTGGAGAAGGGGCAGAGGGATAGCAGAGCAGGGAGAGGCTGGTGCTGCTACTAGGGGGTCATACCATGGGGGAGTAATAAAGCCCACCATAATGCCCCCCCCCAGTAGTAATAATTCTCCTTATAATGTGACAGTGCAAAAATACCCCCTTGTAATGCCCCCAGTTGAGCTAATGTCCCCATAGTGCCCCCATAATGTCCCAGTATAAAATACCCCTATATAGTGCCCCCAGTAAATGCCTCCATAGTGCTCCTCTCCCCCCTTCCTGCTAGTGCCCCCCATAATGTACCAGTATAAAATGCCCCATATACAGTGCCCCAGTAGATGCCCCTCAGTGTCCGGCCTCTGATAGGCTGCCGGCCTAGTGTCCCCCATAATGCCCCCCAATAATGTGCCAGTAAGTGTCCCCATAGATGCCCCCCCATCATGTGCCAGTATCAAGTGCCTCTCTCCCCCCCCCCCACATGTCCCAGTATCATAGTGCCATCTCCCCCCCCCGCAAAAAAGTGCAAGTATCAAGTGCCTCTCTCCCTCCCCCCCATGTGCCAGTATCAGGTGCCAACCCCCCCTACCCCCCAGGTGCCAGTATCAGGTGCCAACCCCTCTCCTCCCCCATGTGCCAGTATCAGGTGCCTCTCTCCCCCCCATGTGCCAGTATCAGGTGCCAACCCCCCCTCCTCCCCAGGTGCCAGTATCAGGTGCTTCCCCCCCCCATGTGCCAGTATCAGTTGCCAAACCCCCCCCCCAGGTGCCAGTATCAGGTGCCAACCCCTCTCCCCCCCATGTGCCAGTATCAGGTGCCTCTCTCCCCCCCCCCATGTGCCAGTATCAGGTGCCAACCCCCCCTCCCCCCCCAGGTGCCAGTCCCTCTCCCCCCATGTGCCAGTATCAGGTGCCTCTCTCCCCCCCATGTGCCAGTATCAGGTGCCAACCCCCCCTCCCCCCCAGGTGCCAATATCAGGTGCCAACCCCTCTCTCCCCCCATGTGCCAGTATCAGGTGCCTCTCTCCCCCCCCATGTGCCAGTATCAGGTGCCTCTCTCCCCCCCCATGTGCCAGTATCAGGTGCCTCCCCACATGTGCCAGTATCAGGTGCCTCTCTCCCCCCCCCCCATGTGCCTGTATCAGGTGCCAACCCCCCCCCCTCCCGCCCCAGGTGCCAGTATCAGGTGCCAACCCCTCTGCCCCCCATGTGCCAGTATTAGGTGCCTCTCTCCCCCCCCATGTGCCAGTATCAGGTGCCTCCCCCCATGTGCCATTATCAAGTGCCCCCCACTCCCCCATGGCAGTAACAGTCGGGTATTAAAAAAAAATAATAAACACTTCTACTTACCTCCATGTCAGCGATGCGATGCAGCCTCTTCCTGTGTCCCGCCCTGTATGTCCATATATGGAGTCAGTGCTTGTATTTCAGAAAAGGTTTCTGCTGAGATTCGAACCCACGACCTTCTGTATCAGAGGCAAAGCATTTAACCACAAGACCATAACAGCTGCCTTGCTGCTGATTGAAAAAATATGAGACTTCTACTGTTATGCCTGGCTAAGTGTACATCTATACACATGACAGCTGCTCATATATAGAGATATAGCAGAGCTGAGTGTGCTGGGACAGCTGTCATATAGAGATATAGCAGTGCTGGGTGTGTTGGGGCAGCTGTCATGTGTATAGATGTACACTTAGCCAGCTATAACAGTAGAAGTCTCATATTTTTTCAATCAGTTGTAATGCAGCCTTTATGGTTGTGAGGGTAAATGCTTTGCCACTGATACATTGGAGGTTGTGGGTTCGAATCCCAGACACATCAGAAAACTTTAGGAGACAGTAAGATTAGATCACATTAGCGAGGGTGAAGGGGCCCTGAACATTAAGACATCGATATTTAACTAACTTGAAAATAAACTGTTACACACGCTGCCGGGATGCCGGGCCCCCTTGGCAGCTTGGGCCCCGAAGCAGCTGCTTCCCCTGCTTTCCCGATAGTTACGCCACTGGTGGAGGTGTTGGTGGTACATCCTCTGTTTGCTGGGCTGAGGTGGTATTCCCATTTCCTCATCAGGAAACATAAGTGGTTGTGCGTTAGTGCATTCTATCTCTTCCACCCCTGGGGAAGGGCTAGGTGGATGCCCTTGGGAAACCCTGCCAGCAGAGTCTTCAAACAGCATAAGAGACTGCTGCATAATTTGAGGCTCAGACAGTTTCCCTGATATGCATGGGGGTGATGTGACAGACTGATGGGCTTGGTTTTCAGGCGCCATCTGTGCGCTTTCTGCAAAAGACTGGGTGGGAGATAATGTGAACGTGCTGGATCCACTGTCGGCCACCCAATTGACTAATGCCTGTACCTGCTCAGGCCTTACTATCCTTAGAACGGCATTGGGCCCCACCAAATATCGCTGTAAATTCTGGTGGCTACTGGGACTTGAGGTAGTTGGTTCACTAGGACTTGTGGCTGTGGCAGAACGGCCACGTCCTCTACCAGCACCAGAGGGTCCACTAACACCACCACGACCATGTCCGCGTCCCTTACTAGATGTATTCCTCATTGTTACCGTTCACCACAATAAGAAAAAAATTATTTGGCCCAATGTATTGAATTCAAATTCAGGCCTTTTTTTACAGGCACCTAACACTATCTGGCTATCTATTTAGGTACCGTATTACACTAATACGGTACCTAAATAGATAGCCAGATAGTGTTAGGTGCCTGTAAAAAAGCACAGCAGTAACGACAGATTTAGCTGAATATAAATTGTAGGCCTAGTATTTAGGCGCTGGATGACAGGTATCCCTTTTATGGACAGAATTAGACTTGGAAATCCGCACCTTAAATCTAATATACCCTTTTATGGATAGATTTAACCTTGGCCTGATAGAGCAGAAACCACAAATTTAGGGAATTGCTAAGTTGGGAATTGTATTTCAACCCAGAACAAAAACTGTGCTTTGGCAGACACTAAATAGATTGACCAGCCACAGCAGTAACAACAGATTTAGCTGAATATAAATTGTAGGCCTAGTATTTAGGCGCTGGATGACAGGTATCCCTTTTACGGATAGAATTAGACTTGGAAATGAACGGTAGCGTGTGAAGTTATTGAGGATGACCCTATCCGCACCTTCAATCTAATATACCCTTTTATGGATAGATTTAACCTTGGCCTGATAGAGCAGAAACCACTAATTTAGGGAATTGCTAAGTTGGGAATTGTATTCAACCCAGAACAAAAACTGTGCTTCGGCAGACAGCAGACAGTATTACAATTGGCTAGCCACAGCTGAAACACCAGATTTAGGGTACTGCTATTTTGGCAATTGTATTTTACCCCTCAATAAAATAGCAAGCACAGCCAAGCCCCTGATGTAGGATATAGCAAAAAAACAACAACACACTATTGATGGTTAAAAATGGACTTGGTGGCAGCTTGTGCTGGCGCACCACAAGACACAAAATGGCCGCCGATCACCCCAGAAAAAAGTGACAGAAAAACGCTCTGGGCAGCCTTAAAACAGTAAGCAATTGAATAGCAGAGGTTGTATGATACACAGCTGTATATCGATCACTTCAGTAAGTAAATCACTGTCTAATCTCGACCTAACAGCAGCAGCTGCATCCTATCCCTACGCTGATCAGAGCAGAGTGACGTGCGGCGCTACGTGACTCCAGCTTAAATAGAGGCTGGGTCACATGCTGCACTGGCCAATCACAGCCATGACAATAGTAGGCATGGCTGTGATGGCCTCTTGGGGCAAGTAGTATGACACTTGTTGATTGGCTGCTTTGCAGCCTTTCAAAAAGCGCCAAGAAAGCGGCGAACACCCGAACCCGGACTTTTACGAAAATGTTCGGGTCCGTGTCAAGGACACCCCAAAATTCGGTACGAACCCGAACTATACAGTTCGGGTTCGCTCATCCCTAATGCAGACACATAACATCTCAGAAATTGTTCTACTGCCTGATTCAACCGTTCCGTCTGCCCATTGGTCTCAGGATGGAAGGCTGACGAAAAGGACAAAGAAATTTCGCACCTTAGACAAAAGGCTTTCCAAAACTTAGAAAAGAACTGCACACCCCTATCAGAGATAATATTTTCGGGGACTCCATGCAAACGTACAATGTGGTCAATAAACAAGGATGCTAGAGTCTTGGCTTTAGGGAGCTTAATCAGAGGGACAAAGTGCACCATTTTACTAAATCGGTCGACCACTACCCAAACCACTGACTTCCCCTCGGAGGTAGGCTAGTCTGTAATAAAATCCATGGAAATATGTGACCATGGTCTGCATGGAATGGGTAGGGGTCGTAATTCACCAGCAGGATGCATTCTCAGAGTTTTAGATCTGGCACATACCTCACAAGCAGACACATAAGAACAGACATCTCTAGATAACGTGGGCGGCCATAAAGACCTCGAGACAAGTTCCTTCATCGATACCGGGATGACCGCATCGATACCGGGATGACCGCATAAATGTCATGGCACTAACCTTAAAGCCGGAGACGGAAGTGCCCAGGGACGAATAACTTATCTGAGGAAGACCGTGCAGGAGCAAGATGTTGTGCTGAAGCGATTTCAGAAGAGAGGTCTGCAGATATTGATTCCAAAATAATATTAGTCAGAAGGATGGGTTCAGGAGGGGTGTCATGAGGCTGGAAGGCACAAAAGCTTTGGGACAAGGCGTCCACCTTGACATTCTTACTTCCTGTTCAACGAGTGAAAAACAGGGCCCACCTGGCTTGCCTAGGATTAAGGTGTTTGGCGGATTCAAGGAACACTAAATTCCTATGGTCTTATAGCCCCCATCCTCAGATGCATCAACCTCTACTATAAAGGGTTCTTCTGGATCCGGCTGAATCAAGACTGGGGCATTCTGAAAACACATTTTAAGAGTCTCAAAAGTCTTAAGAGCCTCAGACGGACAGTTAACAAGATCCGCCCCCTTCCTGGTTAGGTCGGTCAAAGGTTTGGTGATAACAGAATTTTTTTTGACAAACTTATGATAGTAATTAGAGAATCCCAAAAAGCGTTGTAATGCTTTTAGGGATGTTGGTCTGACCCAGTCTTGAATTGCCTGAATCTTCTTAGGATACATTTTAAATGAGTGTGGAGTAAGGACATACCCTAGATATAAAATCTCCTGTACTCCAAACACGCATTTCATTAATTTGACCGATAATTGATTTTCCCGGAGGATCCCGAGTACCAGTCTGAGATGAGAGACATGGGACTCCCAATCAGAAGGGAAAATCAGAATATCGTCCAGATACACGATCATAAATCTGCCGATAAACTCCCTGAAGATACCGTTCATGAAATTCTGAAATTCTGAAAAACTGATAATCTTGTAGAAGGCTTGCATAGTAAAGTATCAATTTTTAACACTGAAGACGACAGTATACTACTACAGAGGGATCTGGATAGATTGGAGGCTTGGGCAGATAAGTGGCAGATGAGGTTTAACACTGACAAATGTAAAGTTTTGCACATGGGAATGAATAATGCAAGTCACCCGTACATACTAAATGGTAAAACACTCGGTAACACTGACATGGAAAAGGATCTAGGAATTTTAATAAACAGCAAAACTAAGCTGCAAAAACCAGTGTCAGGCAGCTGCTGCGAAGGCCAATAAGATAATGGGTTGCATCAAAAGGGGCATAGATGCCCGTGATAAGAACATAGTCCTACCACTTTACAAATCGCTAGTCAGACCACACATGGAGTACTGTGTACAGTTCTGGGCTCCTGTAAACAAGGCAGAAATAGCAGAGCTGGAGAGGGTCCAGAGGAGGGCAACTAAAGTAATAACTGGAATGGGGCAACTACAGTACCCTGAAAGATTATCAAAATTAGGGTTATTCACTTTAGAAAAAAGATGACTGAGGGGAGATCTAATTAATATGTATAAATATATCAGGGGTCAGTACAGAGATCTATCCCATCATCTATTTATCCCCAGGACTGTGACGAGCTTTTTCTTCCATGTTCACGCCTGTTTACGTTACTCAGGCTTCTTCGTCTTCCATGTTCCACGCCTGTTTACGTTACTCAGGCTTCTTCATCTCCTACTTTTCACACCTGTTTACGTTACTCAAGCCTCCTTGCCTCCATTTTTCCACGCCTGTTTACGTTACTCAGGCCTCTCAGTCTTCCATGTTCCACGCCTGTTTGCGTTACTCAGGCCCATTTGCCTCCTACGCTTCACACCTGTTTACGTTACTCAGGTCTCTTTGTCTTCCATGTTTCATGCCTGTTTACATTACTCAGGCCTCTTTGTCTTGCATTTTTCACGCCTGTTTTCGTTACTCAGGCCTCTTCGTCTTCCATGTTTCACGCCCGTCCACGTCACGCTGGCCTCTTTGTCTCCTACGTTCCACGCCTGTTTACGTTACTCAGGCCTCTACGTTTCCATGCCTTACGTCTGTCTACGCCTCTCAGGCCTCTAGTTTTTTCCATATTCCACGCCTGTCCACGTTACTCAGGCCTCTCCGTTTTGCACAGTCTCATGCCTGTTTAAGTCATTCAGGTCTCTTTCCTTCCATGTTTCACGCCTGTTTGCGTTACTCAGGCCTCTTTGTCTCTCATGTTTCACGCCTGTCCACGTTACGCTGGCCTCTTTGTCTCCTACGTTTCACGCCTGTTTACATTACTCAGGCCTCCAAGTCTCTCATGTCTCACGTCTGTCCATGCCACTCAGACCTCTTGTTTTTCCATATTCCACGCCTGTCTACGTTACCCAGGCCTCTTTGTTTCACATCGTCTCACGTCTGTTTAAAGTCTTTCAGGCCTCTTTCCTTCCATGTTTTACGCCTGTTTGCGTTACCCAGGCCTCTTCATCTTCCACGTTCCACGCCTGTTTACGTTATTCAGGCTTCTTCGTCTTTCTGAGTTTCACGCCTGTTTACGTTACTCAGGCCTCTCCGTTCCACGTACCGCGCCTGTTTACGTTATCCAGGCCTCTCCTCTTCCATGTCCACGACTGTGTACGTCACTCAGGCCCCTTCGTCTTTTATGTTCCACGCCTGTTTTCGTTATTCAGGCCCTCCATCTTCCTCGTTTCACGCCTGTCTACGTTACTCAGGCCCCTCTTTCTTCAATGTTTTCCACACTGTCTCTGTCACTCAGGTCTCTCCTTGTCCAGGTTTTTTACGTCCACCCTTGTTACCCGGGCCACGGTTCAGGTCTCGCCCTGCGTCCCTCCTTTCTTCATTTCCATAGGATACAGGTTTGTTCTGTTCACGCTGTTAGGGGAGGCTTCTCGAACAGGGCATGGTGCTCTCACCCTATTTTCTTTGCTCCACCCTTGGGTTCAGCCAATTTACTTGTCATGGTTTCTTCAAGCTCAGAACAGGAATTTCAGAGTCGGTCCTCAAATCCCAGGTGCATCAAAACCATCAGGTATGTTAGTCTCTCAAGTCTCTGGGCACAAGTGTTGATATAGCTCCATCATGTCTTCTTCTTCTCTTTCCAGGCGGTTTTCCTCTCCACAATTAATAGCTCAGCAGCACTAGCATGGTTCATGGGCAGAATCTTTAATCCGGTATTAACTGTCACTCCTTCCAATTCTAGCATGTCTCATCTGGATGACATGGGTGAGACCTCTTCAGTTCCGGAGACCCCAGCCTCAGAGCACGCCAGCGCTACTTCCCTTAGGAGTTGGACTGTGCCTAAGCTGATTGCCGAGCTGTATAGAAGAGGGAAACCCTATCCGGCTTCCGCCAGAAAGGCAGCATTATACAGACTGTTAATGTCCGACTCTTCCTCCGCAGCTAGGGATCAAGTGTCAATGTCTACCATACAATTGTCATTGACCCTGTTGCATGCCACTATCAACAGCCTGTCTTCATCAGTGTCGGACATTCAAAATAGGTTGTCGGTGGTGGAATCCAGGGGCTCGGCAGCTGGTGTACCCGCTCTTCCTTCCGTTTCAGCTCCCTCACCCCAGCCAACCTCCCCAGGAAGGGTGTTTAACTCCTCCGAGATAGCCCCGGCCCATTTAGTCAGATAGTATTAAGAAAGACATTCTGGAGGGCAAAGACGTCAATTTAGCTGCCATCTTGATAGCTACCCAAGACACCGTGGAAAACAAGACGATAGCTTGTGAAAATGTCTCCATCATCCTAAAATCCAGGGATGCTCGGTTGAACAAAAAACTAACAGTTCCTGAGTTCGTCCTGGCTTTTAGTCTCTTCAGGGACATAGTCTACTCCGCCACCCAGAAAGAAGAGAGGAGTTGGATTTATACATGTACAGAGTCACCGATCTGGGGTATAAGTACGGGGGGTTTGCCTTCTACGATTACCACCAAAGCAGCCGCAGCGCTAGCTCAGTTCCATCGGGTTACCAACTGGGCGTGTTTGGATATGGAACTTTTCTGCTGGCATTTTGCCGGTTCGAAAGCTCCAGCTTGCAGCGCATGCCAGTAAATTCTCCACACTACTGATTGGTGTCCTTCCGTTTGTCAACTGGTGGCTCTTAGCAGGCCTTCGGTTGGCCCCTCTGGCACTCAGCAAAGACAGAACTCCAACACCGACAAATTGGGTCGCCCCATAGCTTTCTTAGGCAACAGTCAGATCTGTAACAACTATAATCTAGCCTCCTGTAACTACAATCAGTGCAGGGCACTACATGACTGCTCCTCTTGCTTCCGGGCTCACCCCATATCAGTCTTCTCGCAGAGAATGGCCAAGCATAAATGACTAGGCAGGGTTAATGTGGAGCTATTGGGAAGGCTGCTTCAGGACCACCACAGTCCCGACCTGGTTGAGTTCTTGCTCGCAGGATTCAGACACGGCTTTCACACGGGTCTCGTGGCCTTCCCCCAGTTCACCTGGGAGGGCCCTAATCTACTGTCTGCGGTTCAGGATGCCAACGCTGTGGATTCCCAAATTCAGTTGGAAGTGTTTCCTTATCAGCCCCTTTCCATACGTTCCCTTTGACTTCTGGAGGATCAACCCCGTCGGCATTGTAACCAAAAAATTCTCAATTAAAAACGCCTGATTTATGATCTGTCAGCGTCTCATGGTTCACATGTTCCCAGTCTGAACTCTTTAATTCCCTCGGAAGAATTCGCCATGAAATATTCTTCACTCCAGGAGGCCATTTCTCTCATTTTGTTAGAAGGCAAAGGAGCCTGGTTGTCCAAAGCAGATATTGCAGACGCGTTTAAACTGTTGCCCATCGACCCTCTGTCACGGCCTATGGTCGTGACTCTTTGTGTCGCATGCAGTTGCCAGTGGTCTGCTTGTTGTCTATCGCAGGTGAGGACAGTTTGTATGTTTGTCTCACGTGTGGTTGCCGCTGGCAACATAATTAGGTTTGGCAGTGTAGCAGCCTGAGCTAGGCAGCTCGCTGTCAAGGTATGCGGTTGCATCTGGCAACATATGTATGTATGTGTTCACTTTCTATGTTTGGTGTGCATGGGATTTATGTTATGTGTGCATTTTCACTTACCTTGTCTGGTGTTGGAAGGGTTAACTGCTTTCCTAGATTTTACGAATATTCTTAATATTGCTCTAACTTCGTCTTTTAGAATATTCGTAATATTGCGAATATTCTAAAAGACGAAGTTAGAGCAATATTACGAATATTCTAAAAGACGAAGTTAGAGCAATAATATTCCACTTTGGCATACTGCTCCCCGACAAGCGTCCCCGTCACCATGGGAACGCCTGTGGGTTAGAATATACCATCGGATCTGAGGTTTTACGATCTCAGGGAAAACTCAAATCCGATGGTATTTTCTAACCCACAGGCGTTCACATGGTGACGGGGACGCTTGTCGGGGTGTTTGTTGTATGCTGAAGTTGATTAAATAACGATTTTGTCATGCGCTCGGGCACACATATTAACCATTACGATTTTTCTGTTGTAATATTCGTGAACTCGAATATTATAACCGAAATTATTGGTTTTGATTAGAATAGGACGAATATTCTAAAATTGAATATACAGCAATATATTCTTTATTTCTAATATTCCGGTCCATCTGAAAACGTGATTCCTTCCAGCTTCAATTCAGTTGCTTGTGGGCCAATGGCTCATTGACCCACAAGCAAGAATCAGGGAGGAATCATATATTTTCAGATGAAAAAATAAATAAAAAATAAATACGAATATTCGATTTTGCAAATATATGGAACTATATTCTAAATATTCACGAAATCTCGAAATTGCGATTGTCGAGATAAAAATTCGAAATTCGAATATTCACGCTCAACACTACTGTCCAGTGAGGGCCACCCTTGTGGTCATAAAAGTTATGCATGATGTTAAGTTGATGTTGTTATCCTTTCTATATTTATTGCAGCTATGGATGTCCTGGTTACCTGTGTGATTTGTGGTATGTGCTCTGTCCTTAGTGTTTGTGTGGACAGCAGTACTGGTGCATGGGTTCCAGTCAGCGAGGCTAGGTTTGGAACTGGTGTAGTTCACCTGCCATATCCATATGTCTGTATATGTTTCCCCTTCCTTGCAGCTTGGCCAGTGAGACTCCTGTTCGTCCGTGTCCTGGAGGAACAGGTCGTCTTATCCTGCTCCTAGCACAGGGCTTTCCTGAGGGATAGTAGGGACCCTAGGTTCCAGAGTTTGAGCCCTCCTACCATCTAGGTTGGCTCATACAGTTAGGAGTCAGGGTCAGTATTAGGGACGCGATAGGAGGCGACCTGCTCCCTGATCCTGTGGTCCTGGCCTAGCAGCTACCCTATTCCATAACAGCGCACGGTGGGGGGTTTCCCCCACTCTCCGCCGTGACACCCTCAGCTATGGAAATTCCACGGGATCAAATTGCAGGATCATTATTACTTTGCCACCCATTTAACATTTGGTTCTAAAAGCAGCCCCTGGTTATTTGACAAGTTCGCCCAAGCCCTTCATTGGATCTTGGTCAATCACTGCAAATGTCCAATGGCACTACATTAGCTCGATGATTTTCTACTGATTGAACAACCCAGTGTTAAACCTTGCAAACTCGATAATTTCTTGCACATTCTCAAAGATCTTCAGGTTCCTGTAGCTCCATCTAAAATCAAAGGACCTGCCATGGTAGTAACCTTTCTCGGCATAGTGCTCGATACAGAGAAAATGGAAGCTAGGCTGCCGGCCGAAAAGCTTCTTCAAATCAAGGAAATCATTGCTAAATTCACAGGTTCCCGGTTTCTCACAAAACAGGAGTTGCAGTCACTTCTAGGCATGCTCAATTTTGCAACCAGGATCATGCCCCAAGGGAAAGCATTCATGTCTAGACTTCTAGATTTACTTCCGTCAGCCTCAGAGCAGGACTCCCCATTGTTCTTGGATGCCCAAGCAATGGCTGATTTGTCTATGTGGAATTCCTGCCTAGCTTATTGGAATGGGATTTCTTTGTTTATTCCCCAATGGAGTCCTGATTTCCATCCAGAGGTTTCGCGGCCATATATAAAAGGCAGTGGTTTGCCGCCCAGTGGCCCACCGAAATTTCTTCATTATTCCAGTCCCTCAGGTCATCTCCCCTGCTGGAAATCTATCCAATAGTGGCAGCGGCTCAGGTCTGGGGTAATCAATGGGCAGATTCCCCAGTTGCGTTCATCACGGATAATCAAACAGTGGTGGATATCCTCAGTAAAGGGCGCTCCAAATCTCCTTGCATCATGTCTTTCGTACGTAAGTTAGTATGGCTATCCATACACCACAATTTTCATGTTTCATGCAGGCATATCCAGGGCATTCAAAATGCTGCAGCCGACGCGTTGTCCCGCTTTAACTTTAATAATTTCTTCCAGATCATGCCAGAAGCAGAATTAATGGGTCTATCTCCTCCGGATTACCACACCCTCCGCATGGATTAGGACATTTCATTTCCACAGCTAAGTCCCTCCTGCATAGGTCACTTTCCGCCAACACGGCCAGGAATTACAGGACCGGTTGGAACATCTACAAAAAAGTGTCCTGTCTTCATCCAGGAATCAACACAGATAAGGCTACTTTCACACTAGCGTTCGGGGTTCCGCTTGTGAGTTCCGTTTGAAGGCTCTCACAAGCGGCCCCAAACGGATCCGTAGAGCCCCAATGCATTCTGAGTGGATGCGGATCCGCTCAGAAGGCATCAGGATGGCTCCGCTTGGCCTCCGTTCCGCTCAGCAGGCGGACATCCGAACGCAGCTTGCAGCGTTCGGGTGTCCACCTGTCCGTGCAGAATCAAACGGATTCGTCCAGACTTAGGCCCCTTTCACACGAGCGAGTTTTCAGCGTGGGTGCAATGCATGATGTGAACGCATAGCACCCGCACTGAATCCTGACCCATTCATTTCAATGGGGCTGTGTACATGAACATTGTTTTTCACGCATCAGTTCTGCGTTGCGTGAAAATCGCAGCATGTTCTATATTCAGCGTTTTAAACGCAGCCCTGGCTCCATAGAAGAGAATGGGGCTGCGTGAAAAACGCATTGCATCCGCAAGCAAGTGCGGGTGCGATGCGTTTTTCACTGATGGTTGCTAAGAGATGTTGTTTGTAAACATTCAGTTTTTTATCACGCGCGTGAAAAACGCATCAAAACGCATTGCACCCACGCGGAAGAAACTGAACAACTAAACGCAATCGCAGACAAAACTAACTGAAATATAGAAACACTTTATCCAGCTCACCTCCGTAATGAAATATATAGTCCCGGCTCCAGAGGCCCTGGGGGAGTGTTCCCGTAGCAGGCTGCAGGTACAGTAAATGAAGAAAGACGGTCCTGGAGACACATGAGGTTCCTCTATCAGCTTTACTTTAATAGTTACATGAGATTGACAGACATCACCACCTTCCACATGACATGACGTTGACGCGTTTCGGGTAGGCACCCTTAGTCGTTACGACTAAGGGTGCCTACCCGAAACGCATCAACGTCATGTCATGTGGAAGGTGGTGATGTCTGTCAATCTCATGTAACTATTAAAGTAAAGCTGATAGAGGAACCTCATGTGTCTCCAGGACCGTCTTTCTTCATTTACCTAAAACTAACTGAACTTGCTTGCAAAATAGTGCGAGTTTCACTGAACGCACCCTGAACGCATCCGGACCTAATCCATCACGCTCATGTGAAAGGGGCCTTACAATGTAAGTCAATGGGGACGGATCCGTTTGAAGTTGACACAATATGGTGCAATTTCAAACGGATCCGTCCCCCATTGACTTTCAATGTAAAGTCTGGACGGATCCGTCTGACTAAGGCTGGGTTCACACGAGCGGATGCCGTGCGTGGCGTCCGCTCCGTGAAAGAGTGCCAAGACCCGATGCAGACTGCAGAGGCACGGAGCATTAACATGACTGATAATGCTCCGTGCCTCTCTGTGACCTCTTTACTACGAAATCACTGTGATTTCGTAGTAAAGAGGTCACAGAGAGGCACGGAGCATTATCAGTCATGTTAATGCTCCGTGCCTCTGCAGTCTGCATCGGGTCTTGGCACTCTTTCACGGAGCGGATGCCACGCACGGCATCCGCTCGTGTGAACCCAGCCTAAGGCTACTTTCACACCTGCGTTCAGGTGTCCGCTCGTGAGCTCCGTTTGAAGGGGCTCACGAGCGGTCCTGAACGCAGCCGTTCAGCTCTAATGCATCCGTCTGCCAGCGTTCAGCCTCCGCTCCGCTCAGTGAGCGGACACCTGAAAGCTGCTTGCGGATCCGTCCAGACTTATAATGGAAGTCAATGGGGATGGATCCGCTTGAAGATGACACCATATGGCTCAATCTTCAAGCGGATCCGTCCCCCATTGACTTTCAATGTAAAGTCTGAACGGATCCGCTCAGGCTACTTTCAGACTAAAAATTTTTTCTAAGTTATAATGCAGACGGATCCGTTCTGAACGGATGCAAACGTCTGCATTATAGGAGCGGATCCGTCTGATGAAACATCAGACGGACCCGCTCCGAACGCTAGTGTGAAAGTAGCCTAACTTTCACACTTAGGCCTCTTTTACACGGGCGTTGCGGGAAAATGTGCGGGTGCGTTGCGGGAACACCCGCGATTTTTCCTCGCAAATGCAAAACATTGTAATGCGTTTTGCACTCGCGTGAGAAAAATCACGCGTGTTTGGTACCCAAACCCGAACTTCTTCACAGAAGTTCGGGCTTGGGATCGGTGTTCTGTAAATAGTATTATTTTCCCTTATAACATGGTTATAAGGGAAAATAATAGCATTCTGAATACAGAATGCATAGTAAAACATCGCTGGAGGGGTTAAAAAAAAAAAAAATTTTATCTCTGATCTCTGTGCAGCAACAGGACCTGTGGTGACGTCATTCCGGTCATCACATGGTACGTCACATGATCTTTTACCATGGTGATTCACCATGGTAAAAGATCATGTGAAGTACCATGTGATGACTGGAGTGACGTCATCAAAGGTCCTTGATCCTATAATTAATGCTCACCACAGGTCCTATTCAGTAAAGGGGACAGAAGGAGATGCCGACATCGCGATCAAGTGGATTAAGGTGAGTTAAATGATTTTTTATTTTTTTTAACCCCTCCAGCGCTGTTTTACTTTGCATTCTGTATTCAGAATGCTATTATTTTCCCTTATAACCATGTTATAAGGGAAAATAATACAGTGAATAGACTGTCACCTAGCAACCATGCGTGAAAATCTCACCGCATCCGCACTTGCTTGCGGATGCTTGCGATTTTCACGCAACCCCATTTACTTCTATGGGGCCTGCGAGCCCTGCGTTGCGTGAAAAACGCAGAATATAGAGCATGCTGCGATTTTCACGCAACGCACAAGTGTTGCGTGAAAATCACCGCTCATGTAAACAGCCCCATAGAAATGAATGGGTCGGTATTCAGTGCGTGTGCAATACGTTCACCTCACGCATCGCATCCGCGCGGAATACTCGCCCGTGTGAAAGGGGCCTTAGAATTTTTTCTGAACTATAATGCAGACGGATCCGTTCTGAACGGATCCCAACGCTTGCATTATAGGGGCGGATGAACGCAAGTGTGAAAGTAGCCTAAGGCCTCTTTCACATGAGCGTGACGGATTAGGTCCGGATGCGCTCAGGGAGCGTACAGTGAAGCTCGCACTATTTTGCAAGCAAGTTCAGTCAGTTTTGTCTGCAATTGCATTCAGTTGTTCAGTTTTTTCCGCGCGGGTGCAATGCGTTATGATGCGTTATGATGCGTTTTTCACGCGCGTGATAAAAAACGGAAGGTTTACAAACAACATCTCTTAGCAACCATCAGTGAAAAACGCATCGCACCCGCACTTGCTTGCGGATGCAATGCGTTTTTCACGCAGCCCCATTCACTTCTATGGAGCCAGGGCTGCGTGAAAAAAGCTGAATATAGAACATGCTGCGATTTTCACGCAACGCAGAACTGATGCGTGAAAAACAACGCCCATGTACACAGCCCCATTGAAATGAATGGGTCAGGATTCAGTGCGGGTGCTATGCGTTCACGTCACGCATTGCACCCGCGCGGAAAACTCGCTCGTGTGAAAGGGGCCTAAGACTACGTATTTAATGGATTTTTTAGCATATTGTCATAAGTATCTCAAGCTCTACTATAAGGCTGGTTTCACACGGGCGTTGCGGATTGGGGCCGGATGCGTTCAGAGTGCGTTCTGTGAAACTCGCACTATTTTGCAAGCAAGTTCAGTCAGTTTTGTCTGCGGTTGCGTTTAGTTGTTCAGTTTTTTCCGCGCGGGTGCACTGCGCTTTGATGCGTTTTTTCACGCGCGTGATAAAGAACTGAATGTTTACAAACAACATCTCTTAACAACCATCAGTGAAAAACGCATCGCACCCGCACTTGCTTGCGGATGCAATGCGTTTTTCACGCAGCCCCATTGACTTCTATGGGGCCAGGGCTGCGTGAAAAACGCAGAATATAGAACATGCTGCGATTTTCACGCAACGCAGAATTGATGAGTGAAAAACAACGCTCATGTACACAGACCCATTGAAATTAATGGGTCAGGATTCAGTGCGGGTGCTATGCGTTCACGTCACGCATCGCACCCGCGCGGAAAGCTCGCTCGTGTGAAAGGGACCTAACTCCATTAAACTGTATCTGGCAGGGGTACAATATTATTCCATGCTGAGGGACCCAGGCAGTAAGTCAGTTTTCACTTCTCCAGTAATCAAAGCCACCCTTAGGCTGGTTTCACACGGGCGTTGCGGATTGGGGCCGGATGCGTTCACAGTGCGTTCAGTGAAACTCGCACTATTTTGCAAGCAAGTTCAGTCAGTTTTGTCTGTGGTTGCGTTTAGTTTTTAATTTTTTTCCGCGCTGGTGCAATGCGTTTTTCAGGCGCGTGATGAAAAACTGAATGTTTACAAACAACATCTCTTAGCAACCATCAGTGAAAAACGCATCGCACCCGCACTTGCTTGCGGATGCAATGCGTTTTTCACGCAGCCCCATTCACTTCTATGGGGCCAGGGCTGCGTGAAAAACGCAGAATATAGAACATGCTGCGATTTTCACGCAACGCAGAACTGATGCGTGAAAAACAACGCTCATGTACACAGACCCATTGAAATGAATTGGTCAGGATTCAGTGCGGGTGCTATGCGTTCACGTCACGCATTGCACAGCGCGGAAAACTCGCTCGCGTGAAAGGGACCTTAGGGGCATTCTCAAGAACAGCCAGAGCAGTGCGCCCAGCAGGCAACCCATCTCTGGGGAGCTGTTCAGGAAGCTTTCAGACTCACTGGATGGTAGTGCTTTTGGCCTCCTTCCCTTCATGGTCATTAACCGCCTCACGTCCGCCCATAGGATATAAACGTCCTATGGGTGGACGTCTATTTCTGACAGCACGTTTTAAAACGTCCTGTCAGAAATAGCAGCTGCACGCTAATCGTGCAGCTGCTGATCGGGTTGCCCGCTGTCAGTGACAGCAGGGCAACCCAGAGATAAGGCAGGGACAGTGCCCAGGTGTCCCTGCCTTCACGATCGCTGCAGACACAGCGCTCACCGAGCGCTGTGTCTGCAGAGCAGGAAGCGCTGTGCGCTTCCTGTTCCGGCGCGGCGGTCATGTGACCGCCGGGACCGGAGAGTGCAGGGGCTGTGTGAGGTCTCTCAGAGACCTCGATCAGCCCTGCTGTGAGGCTGTACAGCGCAGGATTGCTGCTGTACAGCCTCTATAGGGGTGCATTTCCACTGTAACTGGGGCTACTATGTCAGCCCCAGTTACAGGAGAAATCAACAGTGAAAAAAAAAAAAAAAAGTGAAGTAAATGTCCCCCAGAGGTCTTGTATGACCTTATGGGGGACGAAAAGTGTAAAATAAAATAAAAATAAAATAAAGTGTTGAAAAAATAAAATAAAAAAAAAGGTTCACATGTAAAAAAAAAAAAAATCCCAAGCAAGGAATAAAAAAAAAAAATTAAAAATAGAAAAAATAAAATAAAATAGACATATTTAGTATTGCCGCGTCCGTAAAAACCAGCTCTATAAAAATATCACATGACCTAACCCCTCGGGTGAACACCGTAAAAAATAAATAAAAAAAACTGTGTCAAAACAAGCAATTTTTGTCACCTTGCATCACAAAAGGTGCAACACCAAGTGATCAAAAACGCGTATGTCCCACAAAATGGTACCAATAAAACCGTCACCTCATCCCGCAAAAAATGAGCCCCTACATAAGAAAATCTCTCAAAAAATAAAAAAACTATAGCTCTTAGAACATGGAGACACTAAAACATCATTTTTTTGGTTTCAAAAATGCTATTATTGTGTTAAAGTGAAACAAATAAAAAAAAGTATACATATTAGGTATTGCCGCGTCCGTAAAAACCAGCTCTATAAAAATATCACATGACCTAACCCCTCGGGTGAACACCGTATAAAAAAAATAAAAAAAACTGTGTCAAAACAAGCAATTTTTGTCACCTTGCATCACAAAAGGTGCAACACCAAGTGATCAAAAACGCGTATGTCCCACAAAATAGTACCAATAAAACCGTCACCTCATCCCGCAAAAAATGAGCCCCTACATAAGAAAATCTCTCAAAAAATAAAAAAACTATAGCTCTCAGAACATGGACACATTAAAACATAATTTTTTGGTTTCAAAAATGCTATTATTGTGTAAAACTTTAATAAATGAGAAAAAGTATACATATTAGGTATCGCCACGTCCGTAACAATCTGCTCTATAAAAATGTCACTTGACTGAACCCCTCAGGTGAACGCTGTAAAAATAAATAAATAGAAACTGTGCTAAAACAACCAATTTTTTGGTCACCTTGCCCCATAAAGTGTTATAATGAATGATCAAAAAATCATATGTACCCAAAAATAGTACTAATAAAACTGGCACCTTATCCCCTAGTTTCCAAAATGGGGTCACTTCTTGGGAGTTTCTACTGTAAGGGTGCATCAGGGGGCTTCAAATGGGACATGGCATCTAAAAACCATGTGGAGTTCCTTTCCTTCTGCGCCCTGCCGTGTGCCCATACAGCAGTTTACGACCACATGTGGGGTGTTTCTGTAAACCGCAGAATCTGGGTAATAAATATTGAGTTTTGTTTGGCTGTTAACCATCGATGTGTTAAAGAAAAAAATTGATTAAAATGGAAAATCTGCCAAAAAAGTGAAATTTAAAAATTTGATCTCCATTTTCCTTTAATTCTTGTGGAACGCCTAAAGGGTTAACAAAGTTTGTAAAATCGGTTTTGAATACCTTGAGGGGTGTAGTTTCTACAATGGGGTCATTTATGGGGGTATCCACTATGTAGGCCCCACAAAGTGACTTCAGACCTGAACTGGTCCTTATAAAGTGGGTTTTGGCAATTTTCTTAAAAATTTGAAGAATTCCTTCTAAACTTCTAAGCCTTCTAACGTCCTAAAAAAATAAAATGACATTTCCAAAATGATGCCAACATAAAGTAGACATATGGGAAATGTTAAATAATAACTATTTTATGAGGTATCACTTTCTGTTTTGAAAGCAGAGAAATTGAAATTTAGAAAATTGCAAATTTTTCAAATTTTTGGGTAAATTTGGGATTTTTTCATAAATAAAGGTGAAATATTTTGACTCAAATTTATGACTATCATGAAGTACAATGTGTCACGAGAAAACAATCTCTGAATGACTTGGATAAATAAAGGTGTTCCAAAGTTATTACCACATAAAGTGAGATATGTCAGTTTTGCAAAATTTGGCCTGGTCAGGAAGGGGGCAAAGGGCCCAGATGGGAAGTGGTTAAGGCTGCCATGTATCTGGGCTTCTATGGTTTTCTGCGCCCAGGAGTATTCACTGTAGTTTCACCCAAAGTCAAAGGTTTAATCAGAAGCCAGCTAGTCCTTAATCACGATCATTACGTATTAAATCTGCCATCAACAAAAACATTGCAAGCTGGGCCCCCTGTTCAAATCAAATACTTCCAAACTTTCAATAAGTGGTGCCCGGTCCAGGTTCTTAATAAACTGTTGGCCCTACTGGCTCACTCCCCCGCGAACAAACCGCTACTACCGTTCAAAGGAAAATACCTCACTACTGCCCAGTTCATCTCCCATATTCGTATCCTGGCCAAAGCAGGGCCGGATTAAGAGCATCATGGGCCTGGTGCTGAGGATTTTGCTGGGCCTTTTTATGGAACTGCACTCAGTGTCTTAATTACATATATATTTTATCGATACCATTAAAGTATTTTGTTCCTGCAACTACCCCTTCATTTGGCGTCTATCTTGGCAACATGGAGGGGGACCACGGGAGGGGGACCCTGAGGGTGGGGGCACCCTCAGGGCACTATAGTGTCAGGAAAACCGCTTTGTTTTCCTGACACTATAGTGATCATTTAACATGACTATGAAGATTACTGTTTTCTAGCTGCTGTGGACTGTGGACAACAGCAGCTAGAAACAGTAATTTTCATAGAGCTGTGTTATGATTTATGGACACAGCACTCAGCATGCTTAGCCAGTCAGATAGAAGGCTGGCTAAGCATGCTGAGAGATTGTGTCTAAATAACATAACACATTAAAGGGATTCTGTCACCAGGTTTCACCCCTGTCAGCTAAACATATGCTGGTGTTCAGGGCGTCTTCACGATTCCTAATGTGGGCTTATAAATGTCAGCTGTGGGCTTATTTAGCTAAAAAACTGCTTTTACTAACCTGTCAGTCAAACAAATAAGGTGCCCAAGGGGATGTTAATGGATGCAAGGTGCCGGCCGCACCCGCCGCCGTTCGTGCCCAGAGCCGCCTTTCCAGACTTCTGCGCCGCCTCCTAATCCTCTGTGCCGCCTCTCGCTCTCCCTCCCTCCCCCTTCCGCCTGCTGTAAGATCTTGCGCATGCAGGGGTTGAGCGAAGTGCCGGCGCATGCGCACTTCGCTGTAAGAAGCCAAATGGAGAAGTCCGCACGGGCGCATCAGGCAGAGCCCTGTGCGCAAGCGCGAGATCTTACAGCAGAAGGAGGGGGGAGGGAGGGAGAGCGAGAGGCGGCACAGAGGATTAGGAGGCGGCGCAGAAGTCCGGAAAGGCGGCGCTGGGCACGAACGGCGGTGAGTGCGGCGGGCACCTTGCATCCATTAACATCCCCTTCGGCACCTTATTTGTTTGACTGACAGGTTAGTAAAAGCAGTTTTTTAGCTAAATAAGCCCACAGATGACATTTATAAGCCCACATTAGGAATCGTGAAGACGCCCTGAACATCAGCATATTTTTAGCTGACAGGGGTGAAACCTGGTGACAGAATCCCTTTAAAGAAATTACTGTTTCTAGCTGCTGTGGACTAGCAGCTAGAAACAGTAATTTCTTTATGTGTTATGTTATTTAGACTGAGCTCTCAGCATGCTTAGCCAGTCAGCTTCTTGAGAGTCACAGTCCACAGGCTCAGAAACAGCCAGATAGAAGGCTGGCTAAGCATGCTGAGAGCTGTGTCCATAAATCATAACAGCACTATGATTGCCCTCCCTTCCAACTGGATGAGTTTATCTGATACCTGCCCTGCTCCAGAAGCTCCTGCTGTCTCGCGGGCTGGTGTGGCTGAGCGCTGTGGGCCGTGTGCTGGTCGAAACTGCTGAGCAGGTTGTACACAGCGCAGCGTGCAGGAGGGATAACCGCGGGCGCACTGAGGTCATATCCGGCGGGCCGGCATTATAGGAACCGCACCAGCTGCTCTGACGTCCTGCCGCCGGATATCCTGTGACGTATATCCGGCGGCAGGACGTCAGAGCAGCTGGTGCTGTTCCTGTAATGCCGCGGCCCGCCGGATATGACCTCAGTAGTGATGGGAAGTTCGGATCTTTCAAATGAACCGATTCATGAATCGGATCTTCGGTTCACTTGCTGAGTCACTGACTGCTGAGCTGACTCGCAAATGAACCGAAGACTCTAGGTGCCGGTGCGCATGCGCAGATGCTATCCATTCGATTCACTTGCTGCTGCTGACTCAGTCGGCTCTTCAGCTCTCTAATGAGTGAGTCAGGATCAGGAAGAGTGATTGATTATAGTGATAGTGAAGGGAAGCTGAGGCTGACACCGGACAGGAGGACTCGGGAGCTGTCACTGTGGTGTGCATTGTTGTCTGCTGTGCATTGTTACCCACAGTGACAACAGTCTGACACTGACAGTAGTACAACGAACCAAGTGAAGTGAAATGTGAATGGGAAAACTATGTGCTGAATTACAGTCACTGGCTGATAATAAAATAGTCCCCACAGTCCCCACTTAACGGAATCCATAATGGAGATGTGAACCCACCCTTAGTTATATAGCTACTGAATGAGATGCCTTTAACATATATATCTCCTGAGGAGCCAATTTGATCCTAAAGGGTTAATTCAACCTGTAATCTAAACTCTGTGTCATCTGTCACTTCTCTTATCTCTCTGCTCCTGTCCCTTAATCTTATCACTGCTGCAACAAAAGCAACAGCCTCAGTGTAACCTGTTCTAGACTCTGACTCACGGCTCTTCTAAGAATAGAAATGAATCGAATGAGTCTCAGGTTAAATGGAACGAGTCTCTAACTAATCGGATCTTTAGATTCTTTTAACCTGAGACTCATTCGATTCATTTCTATTCTTAGACTGCCTGCACTACTCAGACGGCTCCGAGCTGCTAGTGCTTGCCTTGCCTCAGCTCTGATTGGTTGGTGGGCGGGGAGGGGAGGGGCTGGCAGAAGCAGCTTCCACTCTAAGATCATATTAGGCTCCTCCCGAGTCCCACCCTCAGGCTCCCTGCTGCCAGCGTGAGGTGAGCGTCTCTGCATTGTCTGTGTGCTATGTGACAGCTGACAACAGAGGAGTTTTAGCGCGGGCCGCTCCCGACGGCCTTTTGGCTGGCGGATGGGCCTATTTTATGGTAGGGGCCTGGAGCTGCAGTTCCATCAGCCCCTACGTTAATCCGGCCCTGGGCCAAAGGGTTGGGCTATGATCCCAGAACCATATCTGGACACTCTT
This sequence comes from Bufo bufo, assembly GCF_905171765.1. NCBI lineage: Eukaryota > Metazoa > Chordata > Amphibia > Anura > Bufonidae > Bufo > Bufo bufo. Next base: position 145,673,253 of record NC_053389.1, read on the forward strand.
TCCGCATAGGTGCTGCCTCGGCTGCCTCCAAACACAATGTCCCATTCCATATCATCCGCAAGATGGGTCGCTGGCAATCGTCCTGCTACACCAGATATATTCCTAATCCGCATAAGGAAATCTCTGATGCCTTCTGTAATCTCGTTTGGTAATCATGTGAAATAAATGTAAACTCAACCTAACTGTGTCTTTTGCCCCTTATAGGCCTACCCATGAACATGGCTTCGGGCACAACTCAGGCCAGTTCTATCAGGTTGCTTAATTGTTGCAAGTAGTTACCCTCACGTCCTCGTTCACTATCTGTAGCCACGACCACAAATGTTAAGGCTGTTCACAGCCTGTAATTGTGGGAGGGGCGGAGGCTTATAAATTCTCACGAGCCTCCCCCATCCATTGCGGGCACTTGCCGTGCCCCACCCTTTCCCCTCCCTTTCTTCTTTAGTTCCCCTATGGGTAGGCCCCCTTATAGGCCTACCCACGAACATGGCTTCAGGCACAACTCAGGCCAGTTCTACCAGGTTGCTTAATTGTTGCAAGTAATTACCCTCACGTCCTCGTTCACTATCTGTAGCCACGACCACAAATATATATATATATATATGTATATACCGTATATATATACACTGTGTATATATATATATATATATATATATATATATATAGTACTGATGTGAGAAGTACAACATATAATAGATTCAGGATAAAAAGATTTATGTGGTCAGCTATGTATTGTGGTTATTAAAGATGAGCGAATCGAAGCTGATGTAGTGCAATTCGATCCAAATTTCAGGAAAAATTCGATTTGCACCAAAGCTGAATTTCCTCAGGCTTCGTAGTAACAAATCACATTTTTTCCTAAAATGGTTGCTTCATGTGTGAGGACATGGAGCAAGGAACTCTGGGAAGGGGGAATCACCCATAATGCCATGCATTCAGCCAATCAGCAGCCAGCCAGGACTGTGATGTCCCAGCTCTATAAATAGCCCCAGCCATCTTGGATTCTGCCATTTACCAGTGTACTTAATGCAGGGAGAAACGTCAGCAGGCGCTAGGGACAGTGATAGAAAAAACATTGTTGTGCTAAAACAATGATTTACAAGTGCAGGGAAAGATTATTCAAGGTGTAGGGAAAGAATAGGGAGGAATCATTCCACAGCATTTCTGTTGAACAGGGTTCAGTAGGGGAGGTTACAGCCTGGGTAATAGGAACAATCCTATTACACCTTGCTGCACTGACTGGGGATCCAAAATCCCATTATACAGCTCTGTAATACCAGCAAACTGTTCTTATTAGGGTGCAAGTGGTGCTTGAAACAGGCATTTACAGGGTTTATTACAAGGACATTTTTCTATATTTTATTTGCCCTTGTGCGGTGCAGTTATTTGTTCTAAAGCATTTTTTGGCTTGTATTAGTGGGAAAAAAGGGCTTATTAGACATTTTGTGGTGAAGTGCTAAAATTACAGCCCATTTTGTCGTGTAATAGTGGCAAAAGTAAAATATATTTGCCGATCAGCGGTGCAGTTATATGTTGTAAAGCCTTTTGTGGCGTGTATTAGTGAAAAAAGAAAATATATATTTGTCGATCAGTTAGTGGGAGATAGTCAGTGTAATTTAGATAGTGATATAGTGTAGCTGATCCAGCTGTTCCAGTGCAGGGTGTTAGATAGTGTGATAGGAATTACTGTGCTATGGGATTAGGGTCTAGCACCTTGAAAAATGTAGCAAAAGTGAGCCATTCCTGTATGGCATGCGCAATATGCCCAAATTACATTGCCGATTTTCGCAATCAAGAAAATAATAACTGGAGATCACGAATTCTAGTAGTTGCTAATTTATAGCGAATATTAGGCTAAAAATTAGCGAAATATCGCGAAGACGAATACTGCCTATGCATCCCATCACTAGTGCCAAGCCGAGTTGGAGAGTCCCAAGCCGTCATTTCTTTTCCAAAAAGGCAGTACCAGCCCTGCACAAATATGTAGAACAGAGCCTGTCGGTCCTTGAGCCTGTCGGTGTCTGCCAAAGTGCACGGCAGTGCCGAAGTGTGGAGCTGTAACTACAGTCAGGGACAATACATTTCCTTTACGGCCCACTGGGTGAATGTGGTTCCTACACAGCCACACCAGCAACTTGGCCAGATGATGCCGCTTCCGCCTCAAAGTTCTCATGCCGTTGGTCCTGCGACAATGTCCGCCTCTGCCTCCTCATTCTCCACCGTGTCTTAAGCGTTCACTGCAGGGACAATTCACAGTGTCCCTCCAGCATACCACATGTGCAGGGCACGGCGGTGTCTTGCTGTTCTGAACCTCATTTGCCTTAGCGAATGGAGTCACACAGGGGAGGAACTGCTCCGTGTCCTTCATCAACAAATCGAATCCTGGCTTTCTCTGAAACAATTTAAAATCGGAACCATGGTGATCGACAACAGGAAGAACATGGTGTCGGTGCTGCATCAAAGAAGGCCCTGCATGGCACATGTGTTCAATCTGGTTGTCAAGCGGATCCTGAAGTCTACCACCCATATGCAAGACATCTTAAAAATGGCCAGGAAACTTTGCATGCACTTCAGCCACTCGTACATGCAAAACACATTCTCCCTGACTTGCAGCGGCAGAACGGCATCCCCCAACATAGGCTAATATGCGACGTTTCCACCCATTGGAATTCCACCCTTCATATGTTGGACTGACTATACAAACAGAGAAAAGCCATAAATGATTTCTTGATCCAAGTGGACATGAGTACTCCCCTGTGTAACTTCGATGTCAGCCAGTGGCAGCTCATGCGTGACACCTGCCATTTGCTCAGGCCCTTTGAGGAGGCCATGTTATTTGTCAGTCACCAGGACTACAGGATGAACGATGTCATTCCACTGCTTCATGTCCTGGAACAGATGCTGGTAAATCTGGCTGGTCAGGGAACTGGAGATGTGGTGCCTATATCTCACGGCCATATGAGCCCTGTGGGGGCTGAACTGGAGGGGAGAAGGACATTGGAGCACAAGCAATGTGTAGCAAAATAGGTGGTTTTTCCACACAGGTGACAGGAGAGGAGGAGCAGGACCAGCCAGTGGAGCTACAGGGTGATGAGGAAGATGAGGCAGAGGACCCAGACACACCATGGCAGTATGCAGTGGAGATGGAGGCAGGGAGTACCTCCGAGTCACTTTCACAAATGGCCCGATGCATGCTCACTTGCTTGCATAGTGACAGCAGAATTGTCACCATTCGGCAGAGGGATGACTCCTGGCTCTCCACCTTATTGGACCCTCGCTATCGGTTCAAAATGGGGGCCTTTTTTACACCCGCTAAGAGGGAGGACAAACTGAACTACTATAGAGACATCCTATGTAGTCAGTTGGCCGCTGTCTATCTGTGCCATTGTCCATCCTCTTGCAGGTCTGACTGGGGGGGGGGGCCTTTGCACTCTCGTTCCACTGCCATGGTTTCTGTTGCGGGGTGGGGGGTAAAAGCAGTACCAGCTCCATCAGCAGCAGCTTGAGTCTAGAGTCGATGATGAGTAGCTTTCTTAGCTCGCCTATTGAAGAAACTACTCACCAGCCAGCAGCAGCTAGACCTGGATGAGAATCTGAACCAGCAGGTGGTGGCATACTTGGACAGAACCCTGCCACCCCACAATGAAGATCTGCTGGACTACTGGGCAGCCAAACTGGATTTGTGTCCGAAACTGGCCGAGTTTGCCCTGGAAAAGCTGTCTTGCCCGGCCAGTAGTGTGGCATCAGAGCGGGTGTTTAGTGTGGCGGGGGCCATAGCTATCCCAAGAAGAACTCGCCTGTCCACCCAAAATGTGGAGAGACGGACCTTTGTCTAAATGAACCAGGCGTGGATCAGCGAGGATTTCCACCCACCAATGCCTGATGCATCAGATAAGATCATCCATGCTGCCTCACCCAAACCTTGACAAGAGACCGGTTTCTTCTGGCTACCTGCCTCCGCTACTATATAGATGCTGCCACCAGCCTGATGCCACACATTTGATGCCATGTGCTTCCACTTTCACCCACCATCTTCAGCTGGTACTGCTATTGCCACCCACCTCCACACTATGTCACCTTGCCACTCTGTGTCCTCCTCATGCTGCTGTCACCTCTACACTATGTTACCTTGCCACTCTGTAGCCTCCTGATGCTCCTGCCACTTCCACACTATGTCATCTTGCCACTCTGTGGTCTCACCATGCTGCTGCCACCTCCACACTATGTCACCTTGCCACTTTGTGGTCTCCTGATGCTGCTGCCGCCATCTCCACACTGTGTCACCTTGCCACTTTGTTGCCTCCTGATGCTGCTGCCACCTCCACACTATGTCACCTTGCCACTCTGTGGGCTCCTCATGCTTCTGCCATCTCCACACTGTGTCACCTTGCCACTCTGTTGCCTCCTGATGCTGCTGCCACCTCCACACTATGTCACCTTGCCACTCTGTGGCCCCCTCATGCTGCTTCCGCCACCACATTATGTCACCTTGCCACTCTGTGGTCTCCTGATGCTGCTGCCACCTCCACACTATGTCACCTTGCCACTCTGTGATTTTCTGATGCTGCTGCCACCTCCACACTATGTTACCTTGCCACTCTGTGGCCTCCTGATGCTGCTTCCACTTTCACACTGTCACTGTGCCACTCTGTTGCCTCCTCCTGATGCTGCTTCCACCTCCAGACGCTGTCATTGGGCCACTCTGTTGTCTCCTCTTGCTTCTTCCACCTCACCACTATGTCATAGGGCCACTCTGTGGACTTCTCATGCTATTTCCACCCTCACCACTTCATGACTATTTGCCTTTTGGCCTGGCTGACATCATTTATTTGACCCTTCTTCTGATCTTTCAGAAGGAAAGAAAAATGAGACGCACAACAGATCCTGTCTGTATAGCAGCTGTAAGGCCTATATGGTCCCATTAGAATTGGCTTGTGATTCGGTAGCCAAAAACAGGAGTGGGTACAAAACACAGAAGACATGCAAATATTCCATTCACGTGTCATCTCTGTTTTGGATCAACTCCTGTTTTTTTTGGCAATAGCAATACTGATGATATACTGATTAGTGTTGAGCGAGCCTGCTCGGCTGAAATGCTGTTCGGCTTGAGCATCGCTATGCTCGGCACATAGGGGTGCTGGAGTACAATTTAATACAATGAAAGTCAATGGGAGACCCGAGCATCAAACCAGGCACCCCCTACTCTAAAGAAGAGAGGGTGTCTGGTTTACAAAAACAGGTTAAAAATTGATGGAAACCCCATCAAAATGGTTTTGAAACAGCATTAAGAGGATGGCTGGATGAGTCTTGGACTACTTTTATCTACGACATACAATAGACAACCACACAAAGGCTATATGCCAAAAGCCAGGTATATGCAAGCCATCAATCTATCCATGAGACAGATAACAGGCTGAGTCAGCATACCTTACAATGTCAGCCTTGTGCACTATGAGACATTCCAAACCAGCTCTCATCTGACTGAGAGCGACTAAGCCTCAAAGTTACTTCAGATCTGTTGGATGGCTTGGGTGGACCTGCACACCTAGATCAATATCTTTAGGGTGACAAAAAGTTTTCAGATTGTCCTAACATAATATTCAATAACCTTTCTATACAGTTTTGTCATGTAAAAACAAATTTGCATAAACATGGGCATATGGGAAAGACATGCAAATGAGAAGAATCTGTCTTGTTTTTCAGCTGAAAAACCATTTGCATGGAAAATTTGCAGTCTACACTACTCATGAATAGAGATGTCCCGAACTATTCGCCGGCGAATAGTTCCCGGCGAACATCGCTTGTTCGTGTTCGCAGCGGCGGGCGAACATATGCGATGTTCGGTCCGCCCCCTATTTGTCATCATTGAGCAAACTTTGACCCTGTACCTCACAGTCAGCAGAAACATTCCAGCCAATCAGCAGCATACCCTCCCTCCCAGACCCTCCCACCTCCTGGACAGCATCCATTTTAGATTCATTCGGAAGCTGCAGTCTTAGTGAGAGGAGGGACAGTGCAGCTGCTGCTGATTTAATAGGGAAATCGATAGCTAGGCCAGTGTATTCAGTGTCCACTCCAGTCCTGAAATACTCATCTGATCTGCTGTAAGGACAGCGTCCTGACAGCACCCCAAAAAGCCCTTTTTAGGGCTAGTACATCAGTCTGCTTTTTTTTTTTGTTTGTTTCTCTGTAATCTAATTGCAGTTGCCTGCCAGCGTGTGTGTCAGGCCCACAGCGTATACTGTGCCCACTACTGCCAGTGCCCAGTGCCACCACTCATATCTGGTGTCACAGTAGCTTGCATTTAAAAAAATGTATTTATTTTTTTACTGTAATATAATTGTAGTTGCCTGCAAGCGTGTGTGTCAGGCCTACAGCGTGTACTGTGTCCACTACTGCCAGTGGCAAGTGCCACCACTCATATCTGGTGTCACAGTAGCTTGCATTTAAAAAAAAAAAATAATAATTTTCACTGTAATATAATTGCAGTTGCCTGCAAGCTTGTGTGTCAGGCCTACAGCGTGTACTGTGCCCACTACTGCCAGACGCCAGTGGCCAGTGCCACCACTCATATCTGGTGTCACAGTAGCTTGCATTTAAAAAAAAAAAAAACTTTTTTCACTGTAATATAATTGCAGTTGCCTGCAAGCGTGTGTGTCAGGCCTACAGCGTGTACTGTGCCCACTACTGCCAGACGCCAGTGCCCAGTTGCACCACTCATATCTGGTGTCACAGTAACTTGCATTTAAATAAAAACAACAATTTTTTCACTGTAATCTAATTGCAGTTGCCTGCAAGCGTGTATGTCAGGCCTACAAGGTGTACTGTGCCCACTACTGCCAGTGCCCAGTGCCACCACTCATATCTGGTGTCACAGTAGCTTGCACGCATAGTACAACTAATCGAAAAAAAAATGACAGGCAGAGGCAGGCCACCCCGCAGGGCCGTCGTGGTCATGGTGCTGTGATTCCCTTTGGCCCTAGAATAATGCCCAGTGTTCAGAGGCCACGTACCCTGAACTCGAAAAGTTCTGAGGACATTGTTGACTGGCTAACACAGGACACCCAATCTTCTACAGCTTCCGCTCAGAACCTTGACGCACCATCCTCCTCCAGCTCAGCTTCGGGCACCTCTCAAGTTACCACTCGCCCGCCTGCCGCCACCACCAACACTAGCACCACAGCCGCTTCACTTGATCTGTCAGAGGAGTTATTTACACATCAGTTGGAAGAAATGAGTGATGCGCAACCATTAATGCCAGAGGATGTAGATAACAGGGATATGTCTCAGTCAGGCAGCATTACACACATGGACGTACGGTGTGATGATGATGATGATGATGTTGTACACGCTGCTGCTTCCTTTGAAGCGGTTGATGATGACGATGTGTCCGTGGATGTCATGTGGGTGCCCGCTCGAAGAGAAGAAGAACAGGGGGAAAGTTCAGATGGGGAGACAGAGAGGAGGAGGAGACGAGTTGGAAGCAGGGGGAGGTTATCGCAAGGAGCTAGTAGCACAGTCAGACAGCATGTATCGGCACCCGGGGTCAGCCAGACAGGACGCCAATCAAAGCATGCTGCCACCACCAGAATGCAGTCATTGCAAAGCTCAGCAGTGTGGCAGTGTGTCTGCCTCTGATAACAGCGATGCCATTTGCAACCTGTGCCAAAAGAAACGGAGTCGTGGGAAGTCCAACACCCACCTAGGTACAACTGCTTTGCGAAGGCACATGATCTCACATCACAAACGCCTATGGGATCAACACATGATGACGAGTACAAGCAGCACACAAACTCAAAGCCACCATCCTCCTCCTGGTCCAGCATCTTCAGCCACGTCAACCACTGTTTTCCTCCTTGCCCCCTCTCAACCATCCGCCTCTCCGCCTCTCAACTTGAGCAGTTCCTGCTCATCTTCCCACAGTCAGGTGTCTGTCAAGGAAATGTTTGAGCGTAAGAAGCCAATGTCACAGAGTCACCCCCTTGCCCGGCGTCTGACAGCTGTCTTGTCGGAACTCTTAGCCCGCCAGCTTTTACCATACAAGCTGGGGGAGTATGAGGCCTTCAAAAAATTTGAAGCTATTGGGACACCGCAGTGGAAGGTACCCGGCAGAAATTTCTTTTCACAAAAGGCAATCCCCAAATTGTACTCTATTGTGGAAAAGGAAGTCATGGCATGTCTGGCACACAGTGTTGGGGCAAGGGTCCATCTGACCACTGATGCCTAGTCTGCAAAGCACGGTCAGGGCAGGTATATCACGTACACTGCGCATTGGGTAAACCTGCTGACGGCTGCCAAGCATGGAATGCGTGGCTCTGCAGAGGAGTTGGTGACACCGTCACGACTTGCAGGCAGGCCTGCTGCCACCTCCTCTACTCCTCCTACTCCATCCTCTTCGCTAACCTCCTCGGCTGAGTCCTCTTCTGCTGCTGCGTCTTGCTCCACATCAACTGCACCCCCCCAGCATCCCAGGGGCTATTCCACATCCCGGATATGACAGTGTCATGCCGTCTTGGAGTTGACTTGCCTGAAAGCAGAGAGTCACACCGGACCAGCACTCCTGTCCGCCCTTAAAGCACAGGTGGATCAGTGGCTGACTCCGCACCAACTGGAGATCGGCAAAGTGGTGTGTGACAATGGAAGCAATTTGTTGGCGGCATTGAATTTGGGCAAGTTGACACATGTGCCGTGCATGGCACATGTGTTGAATCTGATCGTACAAAGCTTTGTGCATAAGAACCCAGGCTTACAGGACGTCCTCAAGCAGGCCAGGAAGGTGTGTGGCCATTTCAGGCGTTCCTACACGGCCATGGCGCACTTTTCAGATATTCAGCGGCGAAACAACATGCCAGTGAGGCGCTTGATTTGCGACAACCCGACACGTTGGAATTCAACACTCCTAATGTTCGACTGCCTGCTCCAACAAGAAAAAGCCATCAACGAGTATTTGTATGACCGGGGTGCTAGGACAGCCTCTGCGGAGCTGGGTATTTTTTTGCCACGTTACTGGACGCTCATGCGTAATGCCTGTAGGCTCATGCGTCCTTTTGTGGAGGTGACAAACCTAGTCAGTCGCACCGAAGGCACCAGCAGTGACATCATCCCATTTGTTTTCTTCCTGGAGCGTGCCCTGCGAAGAGTGCTGGATCAGGCCGTAGATGAGCGTGTAGAGGAAGAGTTGTGGTCACCATCACCACCAGAAACAGCCTCATCAGCATCGCTTGCTGGACCTGCAGCAACGCTGGAAGAGGAGTCTGAGGAAGAGAAGTCAGAGGAGGAATGTGGCTTTGAGGAGGAGGAGGAAGACCAACCACAGCAGGCATCCCAGGGTGCTCGTTGTCACTTATCTGTTACCCGTGGTGTTGTTCGTGGCTGGGGGGAAGAACAGACCTTCAGTGAGATCAGTGAGGACGAGGAACGGGACATGAGTAGCTCGGCATCCAACCTTGTGCAAATGGGGTCTTTCATGCTATCGTGCCTGTTGAGGGACCCTCATATAAAAAGGCTGAAGGAGAACAACCTGTTCTGGGTGGCCACGTTACTAGACCCCCGGTATAAGCAGAAAGTGCCTGAAATGTTACCGAATTACTGGAAGTCGGAAAGGATGCAGCAGTTCCAAAACAAGTTAAAAAGTATGCTTTACACAGCGTATAAGGGTGATGTCACAGCACAACGGGAATCTAACAGGGGAAGAGGTGAAAGTAAACCTCCTCCTACCACGGCCACGCCGGCAAAGACAGGACGCTTTACAGACGTGTTGTTGATGGAGGACATGCGGAGCTTTTTAAGTCCTACGCATCGCCACAGCCCTTCGGGGTCCACCATCAGAGAACGACTCGACCGAGAGGTAGCAGACTACCTCGCCTTAACTGCAGATATCGACACTCTGAGGAGCGATGAACCCCTTGACTACTGGGTGTGCAGGCTTGACCTGTAGCCTTAGCTATCCCAATTTGCGATAGAACTTCTGGCCTGCGCCGCTTCAAGTGTCCTGTCAGAAAGGGCCTTCAGTGCAGCAGGAGGTATTGTCACTGAGAAGAGAAGTCGCCTAGGTCAAAAAAGTCTAGATTACCTCACCTTTATTAAGATGAATGAGGCATGGATCCCGAAGGGACTGACAGTGGGCAATACATTTGACTAAAAAAGGCCTGATGAGATGAGATGCCTTGGGCTAAAAATGGTCCACAAGCTGCTGTATTTTATCTCTGCATGCCGGATGACCTGCGTGACTTCTCTGCCACCAACTAGGGTTCAAGCCGCAATGTTTTAGTGCACTTTCTGCCTGGAAAACATAAATTCTTTCGGCCGCTGCTATAGCTGCAACAATACCTGATTTTTTAGGCATGTGTACATGCCTAATTTTTCTGGCCTCTGGTGCTGCACTGTGGCTGCAAAAACAAAACAAAAATAAAGGCACATACATGTGTCAATTCCCCTTCGTGATCGTTACCTTGTTGTGGTGAAGGGGCTTGCGTATCACAATAAAGCGATCACCTCTATGAGTGTGTTGGCAATGGCAATGTTGGCACACCCCAGATGAAACAGTCGTTGCTTCATTTTGAACAGACCAAAAGTGATCTGCTGGATAATTTTGCATAGAAAAAACATTAATTTTCTTTGTGATCATCTAAGGTGATCATTAAAGCCTACTAGGCCAACAATGGGCCCACACTGCAGAATCATTGTTTTCTGGGTCACTTAACTGTCACTGAACTACCTCAGCACGACCATAGGCTTTGAAAAACCGCCATCGCCTGCACTCTCATAAACATGCGCACGAGCACAGTCATCACTACACCAAGATTGACGCATAGAGGAATAAAATTTATGTCATGAGTGTGTCAACTATTGACAACTCTTTGCGGTTGTCTAAAATCTATTCGATACACGTCCCCTGATAGGGGACGTAACAGGGATTAAACTGATAGGAATAGTACTACTTAACATACCACTCATATCTGGTAGCACAGTACATTGCAAGGCGTACGCGCAGTGCCCCAAATTGGAAGTAAGAGTACCGACGAAGCATCTTTTTCCATCTCCCGGTTCCTAAAATCTATTCCATACACGTCCCCTGATAGGGGACGTAACAGGGATTAAACTGATAGGAATAGTACTACTTAACATACCACTCATATCCGGTAGCACAGTACATTGCACGGCGCACACGCAGTGCCCCGAATTGGAAGAGGACCGACCAAGCATCTTTTTCCATCTCCCGGTTCCTAAAATCTATTCCATACACAGGCCCCTGATAGGGGACGTAACAGGGATAAAACTGATAGGAATAGTACTACTTAACATACCACTCATATTGGGATTGCACAGTGCATTGCACAGTGCACGCGCAGAGCCCCAAATTGGAAGTAAGAGGACCGACCAAGCATCTTTATCCATCTCCCGATTCCTAAAATCTATTCCATACACAGGCCCCTGATAGGGGACATAACAGGGATTAAACTGATAGGAATAGTACTACTTAACATACCACTTATATCTGGTAACACAGTACATTGCACGGCGCACGCGCAGTGTCCAAATTTGGAAGTAAGAGGACTGACCAAGCATCTTTTTCCATCTCCCGGTTCCTAAAATCTATTCCATACACCGGCCCCTGATAGGGGACGTAACAAGGATTAAACTGATAGGAATAGTACTACTTAACATCCCACTCATATTGGGATTGCACAGTACATTGCACAGCGCACGCGCAGTGCCCCAAATTGGAAGTAAGAGGACCAACCAAGCATCTTTTTCCATCTCCCGGTTCCTAAAATCTATTCCATACACCGGCCCCTGATAGGGGACAAAACAGAGATTAAACTGGTAAGAACAGATTTTTTTTAATAAAAAAAAAAAGAGGACAGCCTCTGCGGAGCTGGGTAATTTTTGGCAGCGTTAATGAACGCTCATGCACAATGGCTGTAGGCTCATGCATCCTTTTGTGGAGGTGACAAACCTGGTCAGTCAAACCCAAGGCAACATCATCGACCTCATCCCATATGCGTTTTTTCTGGAGCATGCCCTGCGAAGAGTGCTTGATCAGGCCATAGATGAGCATGAAGAGGAAGAGTTGTGGTCACCATCACCACCAGAAGCAGCCTTATCGTCGTCGACTGCTGGACCTGCGGCAACGCAGAGAGAGGAGTCTGAAGAAGAGGAGTCAGAGGAGGAAGGTGGGTTTGAGGAGGTGGAAGACCAACCACAGCAGGCGTCCCAGGGGGCTTGTTGTCACCTTTCGGGGACCCTTGGTGTTGTACGTGGCTGGGTGGAGGAAGAGACCTTCAATGACGTCAGTGAGGACAAGGAACGGGACATGGCTAGCTTGGTATCCAACCTTGTGCAAATGGGGAGTTTGCGGTTGTGCAAATGGACTGTTTGCGGTTGTTTGCGGTACGTTAAACGGGGAGTTTGGTCTGTCAGAGTTTGGTCTGTCACTGTGAAGCGGGCGTAACCCTTACACTACCTGATCGATACAACATCATACCTGATGTTTTAAAGCACGTTATTCCAAACAATTTAGGAATATTAGGTGATTTATGCCCTTTATGGATTAAAACCTGACTCTGCGTCAACTACGTAATTTTCCATGGGAGTTTTGCCATGGATCCCCCTCTGGCATGCCACAGTCCAGGTGTTAGTCCCCTTGAAACAACTTTTCCATCACTATTGTGGCCAGAAAGAGTCCCTGTGGGTTTTAAAATTCGCCTGCCTATTGAAGTCTATGGCAATTCGCCCAGTTGGTCCGTTCGCGAACATTTGCGGAAATTCGCATTCGCCGTTCGTGAATGGAAAATGTTATGTTTGCGACATCTCCACTCATGAACAGCACCATCTTTTGGTTTCATAGTCTTATGACAAGATAAATTAGTGTAGCCTTTTGCATGGAAAATTTGGGATAAAAATTCGCGATTAGAATATTCGCGATCGACACTACTCATGAACAGCGCCATCTATTGGATTCATAGTCTTGTCATAAGACTATGAAACCAATAGATGGCGCTGTTCATGACAGATCATGTAGATCACAAATATTCTAATCGCAAATATTCTAATCGCAAATTTTTATCGGAAATGTTCCATGCAAGAGGCTAAACTAATAGTCTTGTCATAAGACTATGAAACCAATAGATGACGCTGTTCATGACTAGTGTTGATCGCAAATTTTCCATGCAAAGGGTTTTTAAGCTGAAAAACAATGCAGATTCTGCTCATTTGATGTCTTTCCCATATGCCCATTTTCATGCAAATGAGTTTTTACATGACAACACTGTATAAAAAGGTTATTGAATATTATGTTAGGACAATCTGAAAACTTTTTGTCACCCTAATGATATTGATCAAGCCATCCAACAGATCGGAAGTAACTTTGAGGCTTACTCGCTCTCAGTCAGATGAGAGCTGGTTTGGAATGTCTCATAGTGCACAAGGCTGCCATTGTAAGGTAATCTGGCTAAGCCTGTTATGTGTCTCATGGATAGATTGACGGCTTGCACATGCCTGGCTTTTGATATATAGCCTTTGTGTGGTTGTCTATTGTATGTCATAGATAATAGGAGTACAAGACGCATCCAGCTATCCTCTTAATGCTGTTTCCAAACCATTTTGAGGGGGTTTCCATCAATTTCTAGCCTTTTTTCTTGAACCAGACACCCTCCTCTCTTCCGAGCAGGGGGTGCCTGGGGTTCTCCGATTGACTTCCATTGTGCTCGGGTGCTCTGTAGAGCACACGAGCATACCAATATGTTCGGCCAGAGCACCCGAGCAATTGCTCAATCAACACTATTACTGACCAAATGCTGACTGAGTGAAGGCGGATGTTCCACAGACAGGATCCTTTATTTGGGGGTTATTGTTGTGACAGATCAGAGGAAGGTCAAAATAATCAGTGATGTCGACGCAAACTTACTGCTGATAATATCTCCACTCTGTTGGGGGGCTCTACTTGTAGAAGCATTTAATAGAACAGGTTCTGTAGGCATCTATGTGGAATCAGCTGATGACATTGTAAAAGGAGTGTGCTTCTTCTTGGAGCTAACATCAACCTGTAAGGCTGATTTCATGCTTGAGATTTTGTTCAGTTTTGGCCCCGTGATAAGTGAAGTGTGCAGTGATTGTAAAAGCGACGCCTGTCATTTGCATGTCATACTGACTCACAGTATTATTTCACTACCACAGCAGACTCCCTATGGGTGTTATTGCAAGGCACGGTGTTCTACACCACTGTAAAGGTTCTCTGCAGCCAGGAAATAGCCGTTTTTAACGAGATTTGCCACAAATAAATTTGGCTTGAACCGAGTTTTTTCAAGAAATTCGGCGAAGCGGGCGAATTAAAGTTTTGAAAACGTAGCTCATATCTAGTGGTTTTTATATGAGGTACATAGGGTAATTGTGGTTGTAACTGTCTGCAGTACTACATATATGAGTGAGATATGAGTAAAAATAGGGAATGAGATGCAAATGAAGAGAAAGGAGAAATACCTCCTCTTACCACTCCATTCTAGTCCCAGTGGAGAGCTCATAGTGCAGTTCTTCTCATACTGTTGTTGTAGGACCTGTATTCATGTGCTGTGCAGTTTCTTTACTAGATATACAGGACCTGTGATCCTGATGTCATCACAGGTCCTGCCTGGTAGATGCTCTTATCTAATCTGGGAACTTCACCATGGTCTGTGCACCTCATTTACTAGATGTACAGGACCTATGATGCTGAAGAATATGTTATCACTTGCAGATGCTCCAATCTAGCCTGGGAACTACATGTGACACTTTGGTGTGGGAGGGAAACCCACACCAAACATAGGAGGGAAAGGGGTGAGGGGAAAAGGCCTGGAAACTAGGGAAAGGAGTAGGTCACCTCCTAGAGAAACCCTAATCAAAGTCCTGACTGACTGCAAGTATGAACTGACCCCAAAGGTAGGTGAGGTTATACACAGGAACCTAAAGTCTTAACTCACCCTGTAGGACCCCGTACTAATGTCAGGACAAGAGACAACCTGTTCCTCCAAATGCTAGGACGAACAGGAGTTTGCCTCAGGCCTAAACACAAATGACGGGGAAAAGAGCAACACAAGAAAACCCAAACAATAAACAAAAGGGGAAGAAGACACTTAACTTCAAAAGGCTATGGAAGCATAGGAACTCCGCCGAGATCCGACACCAGCAATCCACAACAAGACTGAAACTATAAACTGTACAGCATGGTGGGAGAAGCCACAAAAAATAGGGAAGGTTAAATGACCACCTAAGCAACACCAGAGGCAAGGGGTATGGCCATTACCATAAACAACACAGACACAAATTGATCTACAAGGAACCTGTCAGATCAAACACTTGTAGCCAGTCTCACTGATCTCCTGGCACCTGTCATGGGGACATCTGTGACACTACACTATTCTTAGTTCAGTTCCTTTACTAGATGTAGAGAACCTGTGATGACATCATCATAGGTCCTTTAGCTTTCTCAATTGATGATAGGGATATTCTATTGGTGCTGGACAGTAATGAGCGTAATTAGGGGGTGGGACTTTTGGTTCACTGTGGGCCCCTTTTCCCCAAGGGCCCCATAGCAATGGCGTGGTCTGCCTCTATTGGAGGTATGCCACTGACTCCTGTGGGAGACGTCAAAGGTTAACAAAGTTTGTAACATCAGTTTTGAATAATCTGAGGGGTGTAGTTTCTAAAATGCGTCATTTATGTCTGGTTTCTATTACGTAAACCCCTCAAAATCATTTTATAACTAAATTTGTGCTTAAAAAACATTTTTGGAAATTTTCTTGAAAATGTGAAAAATTGACTGTAAAATTCTAAGCCTTCTAACGTCCTAAAAAATTAGATATACACAATAATGCCAACATAAAGTAGACATATGGGGAATGTTAATTGATAACTATTTTATGAGCTATTACTATCTCAAAAGTAGAGAAATTTAAAGTAAAGAAATAAAATATTGACCCCAAATTACCACTAACATTAAATCCAATGTGTCACCAGAAAACAATCTCAGAACTGTTTAGATAAGTAAAGCACTCACCACCTGGTATATTGTTAATGATTTATCTATTTAAAATTGATTACAACACATATAAAATATATCCTAAAACATATACACGATTGTATAGATTCCCATGTATTGGTGAATATATCTAGCTCTTGCTACTATTGGTATCTGGAGATAGTGTTCTGCCTTTGGTATTCCTATATCTTGTACATTTACACCATGTGTGTCAACTATCAAATAAATATCAAACAAATATAAAAAAAAATCACAAAATACAGTTGTGTTCCAAATTATTCAACCCCCAATGCTGTAAAGGGTTTTAGGGAATTTAGTGTACATTTGTAATTGTGTTCAGAATGAAATCTTACAAGGACTTTTTAAAGAACCAAATGCAACTAAAATGACATCAATTGTTTTTGTAATACAGTATTAAATGTTTTTTTTTGTGATTTCTTCATTGACACAATTATTCAACCCCTTAAAGACTACCACTCTTAAGAACAGAGGTTCATTCAAGTGTTTTCGATCAGGTATTGAAAACACCTGTGGATGTCAAGGAGCAGCAATCAAGCATAATAAGCACCAATTAGGCAGATTTAAAAGGACTGTGATACTCAGCTCCTTCTAGACATTTACTGGTGTGTTTACAAACATGGTGAAGTCAAGAGAATGGTCCAGGAAGACAAGAGAAGAGGTGATTTCTCTTCACAGGAAGGGCAATGGCTATAAGAAGATTGCAAAGATGTTAAACATACCAAGAGACACCATAGGAAGCATCATTCGCAAATTCAAGGCAAAGGGCACTGTTGAAACGCTACCTGGTCGTGGCAGAAAGAAGATGCTGACTTCGACTGCTGTGCGCTACCTGAAGTGCAAAGTGGAGAAAAGTCCCTGTGTGACTGCTGAGGAACTGAAAAAAGATTTGTCAGATGTGGGTACTGAAGTTTCAGCTCAGACAATAAGGCGCACACTGCGTAATGAAGGCCTCCATGCCAGAACTCCCAGGCGCACCCCCTTGCTGTCTCCAAAGAATAAGAAGAGTCGACTGCAGTATGCCAAAAGTCATGTGGACAAACCACAAAAGTTTTGGGATAGTGTTCTGTGGACTGATGAAACAAAATTAGAACTGTTTGGGCCCATGGATCAACACTATGTTTGGAGGAGGGAGAACAAGGCCTATGAAGAAAAGAACACCTTGCCTACTGTGAAGCATGGTGGGGGGTCAATCAAGCTTTGGGGCTGTTTTGCTTCTACAGGTACAGGGAAGCTTCAGAGTGTGCAAGGTACCATGAATTCTCTTCAGTACCAGGAGATATTGGATGAAAATGTGATGCAGTCTGTCACAAACCTGAGGCTTGGGAGACGTTGGACCTTTCAACAGGACAATGATCCCAAGCATACCTCCAAGTCCACTAGAGCATGGTTGCAGATTAAAGGCTGGAACATTTTGAAGTGGCCATCGCAGTCACCAGACTTAAATCCGATTGAGAACCTCTGGTGGGACTTAAAGAAAGCAGTTGCAATGCGCAAGCCTAAGAATGTGACTGAACTGGAGGCTTTTGCCCATGAAGAATGGGCGAAGATACCCGTAGATCGCTGCAAGATACTTGTGTCAAGCTATGCTTCACGTTTAAAAGCTGTTATAACTGGAAAAGGATGTTGTACTAAGTACTAAGATTGAATGTCACTTGGGGGTTGAATAAAACTAATAATGATGTGAGCACAGAAAAGACATTTGTGGTTATTTCATTATAAATGTTATGTTATATTTGTCTGACTTACAAGTGCCTCTTTGATTTAATTGTAAACAAGATGACTGAAATGATCAAAATCAATGTCAAACTGGCCAAAACACTCAATTTCAGTGGGGGTTGAATAATTTTGAAAACAACTGTATATATATCAAAAAGTGTCCATAATGTGACAAACTTATCACTAGTGATTCCAATATAAAAATGCTATATCAAAAATATGAAGACAATAAAAGAAGTTGAAAAGTTATTTTAAAAGAAAGATGTAGAGGTAGAAATATCCAATTTGTGATAAAGTCCTCGTGCAGTGTTTAAATCTCAGGACAGACGTATTGAAAACTCAAGATAGACGTATAGGTCTCCCAATATCCATCAATATTCCTCCAATATTGGAAAATCAATATAGCTTAGAGGTTAGATGTTAGTATGTGGGGTTAGGTATTAGTATATAGGGGTTGCGTCTGGGGCGTCCCCCTGATGCGCGCCCTCTTACCTTCCCCTGCGCGGTATTCGTTGCTTTGAGTGGTCTGCTTCAGTGGGACTAGCTGTATATTAACGCTAAGTTGCGTCCCCGTGTGGTATAGTATATAGTCCTCTTTAAAATCCGATAGTTGTTCACGGGATCTTCGGCGTTCTTAATGGATCACGTGGCCTTCCTCTGACATCATCAAACCTCGTCTGGTTTGCGTGTCATTATCCCGGCAACTCTCGTATTAGCTCGCGATATGTTCGAGCACCGCTCCGGATTATAGATAAGTGTATATATCAGTCCGTTCAAGGAGCGATTTTCTCAAATACACTTTCTTTAGGTTTTCTTTAGGTTTAGGTGGGTAGTTAGTCCTCTCCAAATCGGCCAGACTAAGAAAATGAGATAAAAAACCAGGAAGATCAAAATAAAGGACATATTTCTGATATAGAAGTTGTCACGATAAAGGTGGTAATGAAATACAAATGAAAAGATAGATACATAGAAAACTGATTATGACTGAATATGTGTTTTGTTAGAGAGAGACCATTCCCTTTTTCTATTTGAGAAATATCCACTGGGAAACAACTAAAAGGTGGAGAGGAGACATAATGAAATCAAATGAAACAATAGGATGAGTGCTCTGGGTTTTAAATGATTTGTTTTTCTAAAAGATTTGATTGTATAGTTTTGATTGTCACATATGAAATTGGAGAACTCCTGATTTTTAGAAAAGTGCCAAAAGAAATATGTATGTAGCATAAATCCATGCCAGGGTTTGGGTGGGTGGTTGAGAACCACACATTATATAAGTAGGGGGTAGTTGGATCCCACATCATAGCCACTGAGGAAGAGGATTAACCCTCGAAACGCGTCTGGCCAATTTGGAGAGGACTAACTACGAGGTTTGATGATGTCAGAGGAAGGCCACGTGATCCATTAAGAACGCCGAAGATCCCGTGAACAACTATCGGATTTTAAAGAGGACTATATACTATACCACACGGGGACGCAACTTAGCGTTAATACACAGCTAGTCCCACTGAAGCAGACCTTTCAAAGCAACGAATACCGCGCAGGGGAAGGTAAGAGGGCGCGCATCAGGGGGACGCCCCAGACGCAACCCCTATATACTAAAACCTAACCCCACATACTAACATCTAACCTCTAAGCTATATTGATTTTCCAATATTGGAGGAATATTGATGGATATTGGGAGACCTATACGTCTATCTTGAGTTTTCAATACGTCTGTCCTGAGATTTAAACACTGCACGAGGACTTTATCACAAATTGGATATTTATACCTCTACATCTTTCTTTTAAAATAACTTTTCAACTTCTTTTATTGTCTTCATATTTTTGATTTAGCATTTTTATATTGGAATCACTAGTGATAAGTTTGTCACATTATGGACACTTTCTGATATATATTTTTTGATATTTTTTTGATATTTTTTTGATATTTATTTGATAGTTGACACACATGGTGTAAATGTACAAGATATAGGAATACCAAAGGCAGAACACTATCTCCAGATACCAATAGCAGCAAGAGCTAGATATATTCACCAATATATGGGAATCTATACAATCATGTATATGTTTTAGGATATATTTTATATGTGTTGTAATCAATTTTAAATAGATAAATCATTAACAATATACCAGGTGGTGAGTGCTTGTTTTATTCATTTATCCAATTGAAACCTTTTGCTACTGGGTGGATAGGTGAACCACCCATAAAACATAGCACCATTACCGTATATCAGATACGGGTGAGCCACGATATACATTTTTTTCCTTAGATAAGTAAAGGCATTCCAGAGTTTTTACCCTATAAAGTGAGACACGTCAAATTTGCAAAAATAGGCCTAGTCAGGAAAATGAAAACTGTCCTTGGATAGAAGGGGTTAAAGGGGATGTCCAGGTTCAGAGCTGAACCAGGACATACCTCCATTTTCACCCCGGTAGCCCCCCTGTCTTGAGCATCGGAGCAGTTCATGCTCCGATGCTCTCCTTTGCCCTGCGCTAAATCGCACAGGGCAAAGGCATTTTTTGGAGATCCGGTGACGTACCGGGGCTCTCCATGGGGCTGCCAGGAAGCCCAGTGACGTCACTGGCACTGATGGGCGGGATTTAGCGCTGCCCTAGCCAGTAAAACGGCTAGGGCAGCGCTAAAGCCTGCCCATCAGAGCCGGTGACGTCACCGAACACACTGCCGGGCGGAGGTTTCTGCCCGGCAGTGTGTTATTGAAAACAAAAGAGACCTTGCCCTGCGCGATCTAGCGCAGGGCAAGGGAGCTCATCGGAGCATTAGATGCTCCGATGCTAGCCTCAGGGGGGCTGCCTTGGTGAAACTAAGGGTATATCTGGGTTCAGCTCTGAAAACGGACAACCCCTTTAATGATGGTGTGCCAACATTTATTTTATTTCACTTGGCAGTGGCCAAGTCAGCGCAGCTCGCAATCAGTTCTTAATTTCTTACTGCATTGTTAAGCATATGGGGGAAAATTTACTGACATTTAGAAGCTGGTCTTAATAAAGCCCTAAGCTGGAGGTGGTTCCGAAGTTATAAAGAGGCGACGGCCGCTTCATAACTTCCCCGCATCCAGCGCCAGTTCTAAATGTAAGAGAGCTTCTTAGCTGTCTTACATTTAGACCATTTTCTATACCTGAAACAAGCGTAGAAAATAGTAAATTAGAGGGGCCTGCTGGCCCATCCCCTTCCCCACCGATGCAACGCCCACAATTTTAGACCTGGCATGAGCGGGGTGAAGTCGCAGATAGAGGTGCAACTAACAATTGCGCCGCCATTTTCTCCTGAAATACGCTTGATATAGGCGTATTTCAGTATAATAAATGACCCCCATGATCTTTTGAAAAGTCTACCTTTAAAAGAAAAAGAAAAACATCTGTTCATTTGACGATCATTAGCATATCATGTAAATATATGATTACACAGTCATATGACTGCCTCGTGGAGAAAACACCTCATGATCTGCTAAGTATTTCTATTATATAAAGACTTTATAAACACCACCGTGGAGAGAGTCACCATCTGCGACACAAGAGTTGACAATGGATTCCAATACCTACAAGCTCTATCACAAAGACTGCTTTGATTCCAGAGAATATCTGGACACTTACTTCTTAGATAAAGATGACATGGTCTTTGGGGAGGATTCCTTGTTATTTCCCATAGAACATCTTAGAAAAACTTTTGCATTTGGTATGTATTTTTTGTGTTTATTTGGATTTGTTGCTATACTTTTTCTATAAAACAGTGTTCATCCCTACAACACAGTATCTCATTATTAATATCAACCCAGCACCCTACTGTCCATGAAGAGACATGTACCTACAGCTTCAGAGGATTTTTTAGAATATGATATATGTGTATATGATTATACTATTATATAGTATTTTGACCATTTATATTTAGAGATGAGCTAATCGAAGCCGACGAAGTGGAATTCTGTCCGAATTTAAGGAAAAATTTGATTAGCACCAAAGCCGAATTTCCTCACGCTTCGTAGTAACGAATCATGTTTGTTCCTAAAATGGCTGTTGCACGTGTGAGGACATGGAACAAGGAACTCTGGGAAGGCAGGATCACCCATAATACCATGCATGCAGCCAATCAGCAGCCAGCCAGCCCTGTGATGTCACAGCCCTATAAATAGCCTCAGCCATCTTGGATTCTGCCATTTACTAGTGTACTTAGTGCAGGGAGAGACGTCAGCAGGCGCTAGGGACAGTGTTAGAAAATACGTCATTGTGCTAAAACAACGATTTACAAGTGCAGGGAAAGATTATTCAAGAATCATTCAGCAGCATTTCTGTTGAACAGAGTTCAGTAGGGGAGGTTACAGCCTGGGTAATAGGAACAATTCTAATACACCTTTCTGCACTGACTGGGCACCAAAATTGCCATTATACATCTCTGTAATTCCAGCAAACTGTTCTTATTAGGGTGCAAGTGCTTTTTAATACAGGCATTAACAGAGTTTATTACCAGGAAATATTTCTACATCTTATTTCCCTTCTGTAGTGCAGTTATATGCTCTAAAGCATTTTTTGGCTTGTATTAGTGGGAAAAAAGGGCTTATTAGCCATTGTGCGGTGAAGTGCTAAAATTACAGTCCTTTTTGTCGTGTATTAGTGGTAAAAGTAAAATATATTTGCCGTTCAGTGGTTCAGAAGCCTTTAGTGGCGTATTTTAGTGGAAAAAGAAAAAATATATTTGCCGGTCAGCGGTGCAGTTATATGTTCTAAATCCCTTTTTGTCGTGTATTAGTGGAAAAAGAAAAAAATATATTTGCCGGTCAGTGGTGCAGTTATATGTTGTAAAGCCCTTTTTGTCGTGTATTAGAGGAAAAAGAAAAAAATATATTTGCCAGTCAGCAGTGCAGTCACATGTTCTAAAGCCCTTTTTTGTGTGTATTAGTTGGGAAAAAAAGGGCTTATTAGCTGTTGTGTGGTAAAGTGAGAAAATTACAGACTTTTTTGCGGTGTTTAAACTTCCTTTTTATTTATTTATTTGATCTAACAGTATGTAAGACAGAGAAGTTCCAGGTCCTGCACAGGGGAGTGGCAGAGGCCTAAATATTTCTGGTGCAAACATAGGTTGCAGAAGAGTAGGGGGGCTTGGCTGCAGGAGCGAGAGGCCTGATCTCCCGGTGTCATCTAGCGGTCGTGTCTTGACCAGCAACCCAGAGGTTCTTGAATGGTTGACTCAGTCATCTCTGTGTTGGATCCAATCCTGTTTTTTTTGGCATTAGCAATACTACAGATTACAGACCAAATGCTGACCGAGTGAAGGCAGATGCTCAACAGACAGGATCCGTTTTTTGTGTGTTATTGTTGTGACGGATCAGAGGAAGGGCAAAATAACAGTGACGTCAACACAAACTTGTATAAGCCATTAATAGAACAGGTTCTGTAGGCATCTTTGTGGAATCAGCTGACGACGGTGTAAAAGGAGTGCACTTCTTGACGCCAACATCGACCAGTAAGCATGAGTTCATACTTGGTCAGTTTTGGCCCCGTGACTGCCAAAATAAGTGAAGTGTGCAGTGATTTTAAGAGCGACTCCTGTCATCTGCCTGTCATACTTACTCACAGTATAATTTCACTACCACAGCAGACTCCCTATGTGTGTTACTGAAAGGCACAGTGTTCTACATCACTATAAAGCAGCGGTTCTCAACCTAGGGGTCGCGACACCTTTGGGGGTCGATCGGCCCTTTCCGGAGGGTCGCCTGAGGCTTCCTATTAGGGCTGCACGATTGTAGCGTTACATTACCCTACTTCGTGAGATTTCCCTACCTCCTGACTTCCCGTCGCACTGCTAATGACGTGAGGAGGCGTTCCTGAGTTTTGACGATCTGCGCATGCGCAAACCAACAGTTTATGGAAAATCTCAGCGGAGTTCAGCTTCACACTGGGACACTGCGCATGCGCCTGCCGGAGTTAGCTGCGCTTGCACACTGGGCCGTAATATTTCCCTACTAAGGCTCTCCTGCGCATGCGCAGTGTCCCGGTGTAAAGCTGAACTCCGCTGAGATTTTCCATAAACTGTTGGTTTGTGCATGCACAGATCGTCAAAACTCAGGAACACCTCCTCACATCATTAGCAGTGCAACAGGAAGTCAGGAGGTAGGGAAATCTCACGAGGTAGGGTAGTATAACGCTACAAATAGGAGAGAGATTGTTTCACACAGGAGTAACATACTTTACACGCAAAGGCAGTATGTGCGCAGTTTAGGACACATGAGGGGACACATAGGGCCATGAGGGGGACCAGCATAAGATGCTATATGTCTTATGCTGGCCCCCCTCATGGCCCTATGTGTCATAGCACACATTCCCTATAACAGCGTACTCCACAGATCCACCCCATAACAGTGCCATCCACAGGTCCCCCATAAGTGTCCTCCACAGATCCCCCATAACACTGTCCTCCACAGATCCCCCATAACAGCGTCCTCCACAGATCCCCCATAACAGCGTCCTCCACAGATCCCCCATAACAGCGTCCTCCACAGATCCCCCATATAACAGCGTCCTCCACAGATCCCCCATATAACAGCGTCCTCCACAGATCCCCCACAACACAGCGCCCTCCACAGATCCCTC
Organism: Bufo bufo; assembly: GCF_905171765.1. Lineage (NCBI taxonomy): Eukaryota > Metazoa > Chordata > Amphibia > Anura > Bufonidae > Bufo > Bufo bufo. Next base: position 145,697,608 of record NC_053389.1, read on the forward strand.
ACAACACAGCGCCCTCCACAGATCCCCCACAACACAGCGCCATCCACAGATCCCCCACAACACAGCGCCATCCACAGATCCCCCACAACACAGCGCCATCCACAGATCCCCCACAACACAGCGCCATCCACAGATCCCCCACAACACAGCGCCATCCACAGATCCCCCACAACACAGAGCCATCCACAGATCCCCCACAACACAGCGCCATCCACAGATCCCCCACAACACAGCGTCATCCACAGATCCCCCATAACTCAGCGTCATCCACAGATCCCCCATAACTATGTCATACCCAACCGCGTCAGCGGCTCATATGGGAAAATGTAATCGTTGGGGGTCACCACAACATGAGGAACTGTATTAAGGGGTCACGGCTTTAGAAAGGTTGAGAACCACTGCTATAAAGGCTCTCTGCAGCCAGGAAATAGAAGTTTTTTCAAAAAATTCTTCAAACCGGCCAAATCGAATTATTGAAAAATTCGCTCATCTCTAATTATATTACTTGTATCCTGCATGTGTAGAAGTTTTCACCTTTTTCTTACACTCCACCCTTTCCTAATTCTTAGTTCTTCCTGAGATAATTTGTGGAGACTATCTGCCATAAGGTCTCCCATTTACAGCTCACAGAAGCTAGAGGAAATTTTGCCTCACTTTTACTATCTTTATTATGCAAAGAAGCAGAGGCATGCTGAAAACATTATAGAGAATTAATTCTTAAGCAGTGGAGAAAATCAATAGCTGCTGAAGTATGACTTTGTTCCCCATAATAGATATTCATTACTCATCCACCTCTACTGTCCATATTTTTTTATTTTTTTATGCGTCTGTGATTGATTTAGCAAAGAATTCAGAAATGCTAATTTAAGAAGTGGGTGGGGGGAGCCTGTTAATTGGTGAAAGCAGCATTTTTTTAACTGATGAGTTATGTTAAACGGTTTCTGATACAGTCTGTGCTGTGGTTCTATTGATTTTGCATAATTATGTGAAAGGTCAGTGAGTAGTGACCATATAAATGAATTGATTTAAAAAAAATAGTAGGTAAACTAAACGCAAACTGGACAAACTTTTTTAGGAGTATGGAATATAAGTGGGGGGAAAATACCACAGTTCAGCCATATCAACTAAAGGGAACAAGTCAAAACCTTGGTCCTAGTATGTAATGAAGAATATCTTTTACTAGAGTTATATTTCCTACTCTCTAATCTTCAGAAATTTGGAAAACTTGTATAGGAAAATGAAGGATTAAACTAGACCTTTCAATTTTAGGGCATGTTACTTTGAAATTTTCTATTATCTAGCAATTGGTGGTTTGCTGCTTTGTTACATAGTTACATAGTTAATACGATTGAAAAAAAGACATAAGTCCATCAAGTTCAACTAAGGGATAGGTGGGGACGCGAATCCCAGAAGCAAGTGAGACTCAGATTTCTAGACATTTTGATAAGTGTAATGCCCCGCTAGGGGGCATTACCACCTTTTGCGCCCCTTCACTATCTTTAATGGTTGATCCTGTGTCATCATGTGTATTTACTTCCATGTCCTGCACAATGTATGCTTGTATTTTCCTTGTAAATGACAGTTTAAGTGTAATGTGCCTAGCTTTCCAGCAGATGGCGGCAATCTTGGCAGAGCTAGAGCACCGTGACAAGTGCAGGCCACAACATCTAAAGGGACATTTTAGGCAACCCTTACACCATTCTGGCATTCCTACACCTGGGTACCACCACTACCATCTACTTAGTGGGACCTAGTCCCTCGTTGCTGAAATGCAACTGGCGTCACAACAAACTTTTAACCCTTATAACATCTTTTTTTATTAAGTCTATATTTATTATTCTCACTAAATGTATCACAAATGTACCTGCCCCGATGACGTGAAGTCTATTGAAATATATGAACATCTTAAAGAGACTCTCTGGCCGACTCGTCTCACCCATGGGGTGCGGCATAAGCATTAATGTCATTTACTTTTAGGAATTCATCTAAACCCTGTTTAAAACTGTCCACTGTTCCTGCTGTGACCACGTCCTGAGGAAATCTATTTCACAGATTCACAGTTCTTACAGTAAAGAAGTTTTGACGCTTCTGGAGACTGAACTTATTCTTCTCCAGTCGGAGACAGTGCCCCCTTGTCTTTTGAAGGCAGTTTTTCACCGTATTTTTGAATGGCCCATTTATATATTTGTATAGGTTAATCATGTCCGACCTTAGACATCTCTTCTCAAGACTAAATAAATTAAATTCCTTTAATATTTCTTCATAACTAAGACCCTCCATGCCCCTTATCAGTTTAGTTGTTCTCCTCTATACTTTTTACAGCTGCAGTGCGTCCTTTCTATGGACTGGTGCCCAGAACTGAACTGCATATTCCAGATGAGGTCGCAGCAATGCTTTTTAAAGCGGTAATATTACATCTCTGCCCCGCGAGTCCATGTCTTGTTTAATGCATGACAATATCCCGGTAGCCTTAGAAGCAGCTGATTGACATTGTATGCTGTTATTTGCTGAAATGCAACTGGCGTCACAACAAACTTTTAACCCTTATAACATCTTTTTTTTTTTTTTTTAAGTCTATGTTTATTATTCTCACTAAATGTATCACAAATGTACCTGCCCCGACGACATGAAGTCTATTGAAATATATGAACATCTTAAAGAGACCCTCTGGTCGACTCGTGTATACTAATGTCAGAAGCCTGACTAATAAAACTGGTGAACTGGAATTAGTGATGTGTGACGAGGACTATGACATAGTGGAAATAACTGAGACAAGGCTGGATGATAGCTATGACTGGGCAGTTAATGTACAAGGCTACAGTCTGTTTAGAAAGGATCGTCAAAACCGGAGAGGGGGAGGGTTCTGCCTTTATGTAAAGTCCTGTCTAAAGCCCACACTCCATGAAGATATAAGTGAGGGACATGAACATGTGGAGTCACTATGGGTAGAGAAACATGGAGCTAAAAACAATAATAAATTACTAATAGGAGTTTACTATAAACCACCTAATATAACAGAGTCCACAGAAAATCTAATACTAAACGAGATAGACAAGGTGGCAAATAATAATGAGGTGGTTATTATGGGGGACTTCAACTACCCAGATATAGACTGGGAAACTGAAACTTGTATATCTCATAAAGGAAACCGGTTCTTGGCAATAACCAAAGACAATTACCTCTCCCAACTGGTTTAGTTTTTTTTTTGCCTTCATCTGGATCAGCTTGCAGGATGACAGGCCGAACTGGATGGACAAACTACTACTAGCAAAGTTACTAGTAACATAGTACATAAGGCCGAAAAAAAGACATTTGTCCATCCAGTTCGGCCTGTTATCCTACAAGTTGATCCAGAGGAAGGCAAAAAAACCCTGTGAGGTAGAAGCCAATTTTCCCCACTTTAGGGGAATAAAAAATTCAAATTAACTCCCTGGATCAACGACCCCTCTCTAGTAGCTATAGCCTGTAATATTATTACACTCCAGAAATACATCCAGGCCCCTCTTGAACTCTTTTAGTGAACTCACCATCACCACCTTCTCAGGCAGAGAGTTCCATAGTCTCACTGCTCTTACCTTAAAGAATCCTTTTCTATGTTTGTGTACAAACCTTCTTTCCTCCAGATGCAGAGGATGTCCCCTCGTCAGTCACAGTCCTGGGGATAAATAGATGATGGGAGAGATCTCTGTACTGACCCCTGATATATTTATACATATTAATTAGATCTCCCCTCAGTCGTCTTTTTTCTAAAGTGAATAACCCTAATTTTGATAATCTTTCAGGGTACTGTAGTTGCCCCATTCCAGTTATTACTTTAGTTGCCCTCCTCTGGACCCTCTCCAGCTCTGCTATGTCTGCCTTGTTTACAGGAGCCCAGAACTGTACACAGTACTCCATGTGTGGTCTGACTAGCTATTATGCTACTATTTAATCTACCTTCTACAAGGACACCCAAATCCTTCTCTATAAGTACGGTAACTCTCCAAGTGTTACATCCCCTAGGACATATGAAGCACCGAGATTATTGCTACCAAGATGCATAACTTTACATTTATCCACATTGAACCTCCTTTGCCAAGTTGATGCCAAATCACTCAGAGTGTTAAAGTCAGCTTGTAGCTTATGGACATCTTTCATAGACCGTACAGTGCTACATAGCTTAGTGTCATCTGCAAAAATAGAAATTGTGCTATTAATACTGTCCTCGATATAATTTATAAATAAATTAAATAATAGAGTATCCTGATTTTACAAGCACTGCTTTTGATAAACTAGAACTTATTTTCCAGCATCTACTGTTCACTGAAAGACATCTGTTCTTAAAAACAAAATGAGCCAACAATTACTTTACACTATGGTTACCACTAGAGTTGAGCGAACACCTGGATGTTCGGGTTCGTCCCGAACCCGAACCCCATTGAAGTCAATGGGGACCCGAACTTTTCGGCACTAAAAAGGCTGTAAAACAGCCCAGGAAAGAGCTAGAGGGCTGCAAAAGGCAGCAACATGTAGGTAAATCCCCTGCAAACAAATGTGGATAGGGAAATTAATTAAAATAAAAATTAAAAAAATAAAAATGAACCAATATCAATTGGACAGAGGTCCCATAGCAGAGAATCTGGCTTCACGTCAGCAGAGAATCAGTCTCTTCATGCCATAGCAAAGAATCTGGCTTCATGTCAGCAGAGAATCAGTCTCTTCATGCCATAGCAGGGAATCTGGCTTCATATCAGCGCAGAATCAGTCTTCATGTCATAGCAGAGAATCAGGCTTCACGTCACCCACCACTGGAACAGGCCACTGTCACATATTTAGGCCCAGGCACCCAGACAGAGGAGAGAGGTCCCGTAACAGAGAATCTGGCCTTATGTCAGCGCAGAATCAGTCTTCATGTCATAGCAGAGAATCAGGCTTCACGTCACCCACCACTGGAACAGGCCACTGTCACATATTTAGGCCCCGGCACCCAGACAGAAGAGAGAGGTCCCGTAACAGAGAATCTGGCCTTATGTCAGCGCAGAATCAGTCTTCATGTCATAGCAGAGAATCAGACTTCACGTCACCCACCACTGGAACAGGCCACTGTCACATATTTAGGCCCCGGCACCCAGACAGAGGAGAGAGGTCCCGTAACAGAGAATCTGGCCTTATGTCAGCGCAGAATCAGTCTGCATGTCATAGCAGAGAATCAGGCTTCACGTCACCCACCACTGGAACAGGCCACTGTCACATATTTAGGCCTCGGCACCCAGACAGAGGAGAGAGGTCCCGTAACAGAGAATCTGGCCTTATGTCAGCACAGAATCTGTCTTCATGTCATAGCAGAGAATCAGGCTTCACATCACCCACCACTGGAACAGGCCACTGTCACACATTTAGGCCCCGACACCCAGGCAGAGGAGAGAGGTCCCGTAACAGAGAATCTGGCTCTATGTCAGCACAGAATCTATCTTCATGTCATAGCAGAGAATCAGGCTTCACGTCACCCACCACTGGAACAGGCCACTGTCACACATTTAGGCCCAGGCACCCAGGCAGAGGAGAGAGGTCCCGTAACAGAGAATCTGGCCTTATGTCAGCACAGAATCAGTCTTCATGTCATAGCAGAGAATCAGGCTTCACGACACCCACCACTGGAACAGGCCACTGTCACATATTTAGGCCCCGGCACCCAGACAGAGGAGAGAGGTCCCGTAACAGAGAATCTGGCCTTATGTCAGCGCAGAATCAGTCTTCATGTCATAGCAGAGAATCAGGCTTCACGTCACCCACCACTGGAACAGGCCACTGTCACACATTTAGGCCCCGGCACCCAGGCAGAGGAGAGAGGTCCCGTAACAGATAATCTGGCCTTATGTCAGCACAGAATCTGTCTTCATGTCATAGCAGAGAATCAGGCTTCACGTCACCCACCACTAAAACAGGCCACTGTCACACATTTAGGCCCAGGCACCCAGGCAGAGGAGAAAAGTCCCGTAACAGAGAATCTGGCCTTATGTCAGCACAGAATCTGTCTTCATGTCATAGCAGAGAATCAGGCTTCACGTCACCCACCACTGGAACAGCCCACTGTCACATATTTAGGCCCCGGCACCCAGACAGAGGAGAGAGGTCCCGTAACAGAGAATCTGGCCTTATGTCAGCACAGAATCTGTCTTCATGTCATAGCAGAGAATCAGGCTTCACGTCACCCACCACTGGAACAGGCCACTGTCACATATTTAGGCGCCGGCACCCAGACAGAGGAGAGAGGTCCCGTAACAGAGAATCTGGCCTTATGTCAGCACAGAATCTGTCTTCATGTCATAGCAGAGAATCAGGCTTCACGTCACCCACCACTGGAACAGGCCACTGTCACACATTTAGGCCCCGGCACCCAGACAGAGGAGAGAGGTCCTGTAACAGAGAATCTGGCCTTATGTCAGCACAGAATCTGTCTTCATGTCATAGCAGAGAATCAGGCTTCACGTCACCCACCACTGGAACAGGCCACTGTCACATATTTAGGCCCCGGCACCCAGACAGAGGAGAGAGGTCCCGTAACAGAGAATCTGGCCTTATGTCAGCACAGAATCTGTCTTTATGTCATGGCAGAGAATCAGGCTTCACGTCACCCACCACTGGAACAGGCCACTGTCACATATTTAGGCCCCGGCACCCAGACAGAGGAGAGAGGTCCCGTAACAGAGAATCTGGCCTTATGTCAGCGCAGAATCAGTCTTCATGTCATAGCAGAGAATGAGGCTTCACGTCACCCACCACTGGAACAGGCCACTGTCACATATTTAGGTCCCGGCACCCAGACAGAGGAGAGAGGTCCCGTAACAGAGAATCTGGCCTTATGTCAGCGCAGAATCAGTCTTCATGTCATAGCAGAGAATGAGGCTTCACGTCACCCACCACTGGAACAGGCCACTGTCACACATTTAGGCCCCGGCACCCAGACAGAGGAGAGGTTCATTCAACTTTGGGTTGCCCCGCAATATAATGGTAAAATGAAAATAAAAATAGTATTGAATGAGGAAGTGCCCTGGAGTAGAATAATATATTGTTAAGGGGAGGTAGTTAATATGTAATCTGCACAAGGGATGGACAGGTCCTGTGGGATCCATGCCTTGTTCATTTTTATGAACGTCAGCTTGTCCACATTGGCTGTAGACAGGCGGCTGCGTTTGTCTGTAATGACTCCCCCTGCCGTGCTGAATACACGTTCAGACAAAACGCTGGCCGCCGGGCAGGCCAGCACCTCCAAGGCATAAAAGGCTAGCTCTGGCCACGTGGACAATTTGGAGACCCAGAAGTTGAATGGGGCCGAACCATCAGTCAGTACGTGGAGGGGTGTGCACAGGTACTGTTCCACCATGTTATTGAAATGTTGCCTCCTGCTAACACGTTCCGTATCAGGTGGTGGTGCAGTTAGCTGTGGCGTGGTGACAAAACTTTTCCACATCTCTGCCATGCTAACCCTGCCCTCAGAGGAGCTGGCCGTGACACAGCTGCGTTGGCGACCTCTTGCTCCTCCTCTGCCTTCGCCTTGGGCTTCCACTGGTTCCCCTGTGACATTTGGGAATGCTCTCAGTAGCGCTGTACTCGCGCATCTTCCTATCACGCTCCAGTGTAGGAAGTAAGGTGGGCACATTGTCTTTGTACCGGGGATCCAGCAGGGTGGCAACCCAGTAGTCCGCACACGTTAAAATGTGGGCAAATCTGCTGTCGTTGCGCAGGCACTGCAGCATGTAGTCGCTCATGTGTGCCAGGCTGCCCAGAGGTAAGGACAAGCTGTCCTCTGTGGGAGGCGTATCATCATCGTCCTGTGTTTCCCCCCAGCCACGCACCAGTTATGGGCCCGAGCTGCTTTGGGTGCCACCCCGCTGTGAACATGCTTCATCCTCATCCTCCTCCACCTCCTCCTCATCCTCGTCCTCCTCGTCCTCCAGTAGTGGGCCCTGTCTGGCCACATTTGTACCTGGCCTCTGGTGTTGCAAAAAACCTCCCTCTGTGTCACTTCGAAGAGACTGGCCTGAATGTGCTAAAAATGACCCCTCTTCCTCTTCTTCCTCCTGGGCCACCTCCTCTTCCAACATCTCCCTAAGTGTTTTCTCAAGGAGACATAGAAGTGGTATTGTAACGCTGATAACGGCGTCATCGCCACTGGCCATGTTGGTGGAGTACTCGAAACAGCGCAACAGGGCACACAGGTCTCGCATGGAGGCCCAGTCATTGGTGGTGAAGTGTGTCTGATCCACAGTGCGACTGACCCGTGCGTGCTGCAGCTGAAACTCCACTATGGCCTGCTGCTGCTCGCACAGTCTATCCAGCATGTGCAAGGTGGAGTTCCACCTGGTGGGCACATCGCATATGAGGCGGTGAGCAGGAAGGCTAAAGTTACGCTGTAGCGCAGACAGGCGAGCAGCGGCAAGGTGTGAACGCCGGAAGCGCGAACAGACGGCCCGCACTTTATGCAGCAGCTCTGACATGTCGGGGTAGTTGCGAATGAACTTCTGCACCACCAAATTCAGCACATGCACCAGGCAAGGGATGTGCGTCAAACCGGCTAGTCCCAGAGCTGCAACGAGATTTCGCCCATTATCGCACACCACCAGACCGGGCTTGAGGCTCACCGGCAGCAACCACTCGTCGGTCTGTTGTTCTATACCCCGCCACAACTCCTGTGCGGTGTGGGGCCTGTCCCCCAAACATATGAGTTTCAGAACGGGCTGCTGACGTTTACCCCGGGCTGTGCTGAAGTTGGTGGTGAAGGTGTGTGGCTGACTGGATGAGCAGGTGGAAGAAGAGGAGGAGGAAGCTGAGTAGGAGGAGACAGGAGGCAAAGAATGTTGCCCTGCGATCCTTGGCGGCGGAAGGACGTGCGCCAAACAGCTCTCCGCCTGGGGCCCAGCCACCACTACATTTACCCAGTGTGCAGTTAGGGAGATATAGCGTGCTTACTGGTCCACGTATCTGTGGTTAGGTGGACCTTGCCACAGATGGCGTTGCGCAGTGCACACTTGATTTTATCGGACACTTGTTTGTGCAGGGAAGGCACGGCTCTCTTGGAGAAGTAGTGGCGGCTGGGAACAACATACTGTGGGACAGCAAGTGACATAGCTGTTTCAAGCTGTGTGTGTCCACCAGCCTAAATGACAGCATTTCATAGGCCAGTAGTTTAGAAATGCTGGCATTCAGGGCCAGGGATCGAGGGTGGCTAGGTGGGAATTTACGCTTTCTCTCAAATGTTTGTGAGATGGAGAGCTGAACGCTGCCGTGTGACATGGTTGAGATGCTTGGTGACGCAGGTGGTGGTGTTGGTGGTACATCCCACGTTTGCTGGGCGGCAGGTGCCAACGTTCCTCTAGAGGCAGAGGAAGAGGCCGAGGCGACGGCAGCAGCAGCAGAAGAGGCCGAGGCGGCGGCAGCAGCAGAAGAGGCCGAGGCGGCAGCAGCAGAAGAGGCAGCAGGGGGAGCCTGAGTGACTTCCTTGTTTTTAAGGTGTTTACTCCACTGCAGTTTATGCTTTGCATGCAGGTGCCTGGTCATGCAGGTTGTGCTAAGGTTCAGAACGTTAAGGCCTCGCTTCAGGCTCTGATGGCACAGCGTGCAAACCACTCGGGTCTTGTCGTCAGCACATTGTTTGAAGAAGTGCCATGCCAGGGAACTCCTTGAAGCTGCCTTTGGGGTGCTCGGTCCCAGATGGCGGCGGTCAGTAGCAGGCGGAGTCTCTTGGCGGCGGGTGTTCTGATTTTGCCCACTGCTCCCTCTTTTGCTACGCTGTTGGCTCGGTCTCACCACTGCCTCTTCCTCCGAACTGTGAAAGTCAGTGGCACGACCTTCATTCCATGTGGGGTCTAGGACCTCATCGTCCCCTGCATCGTCTTCCACCCAGTCTTGACCCCTGACCTCCTGTACAGTCTGCACACTGCAGAAAGACGCAGCAGTTGGCACCTGTGTTTCGTCATCATCAGAGACGTGCTGAGGTGGTATTCCCATGTCCTCATCATCAGGAAACATAAGTGGCTGTGCGTTAGTGCATTCTATCTCTTCCACCCCTGGTGAAGGGCTAGGTGGATGCCCTTGGGAAACTCTGGCAGCAGAGTCTTCAAACAGCATAAGAGACTGCTGCATAACTTGAGGCTCAGAGAGTTTCCCTGATATGCATGGGGGTGATGTGACAGACTGATTGGCTTGGTTTTCATGCGCCATCTGTGCGCTTTCTGCAGAAGACTGGGTGGGAGATAATGTGAACGTGCTGGATGCACTGTCCGCCACCCAATTGACTAATGCCTGTACCTGCTCAGGCCTTACCATCCTTAGAACGGCATTGGGCCCCACCAAATATCCCTGTAAATTCTGGCGGCTACTGGGACCTGAGGTAGTTGGTACACTAGGACGTGTGGCTGTGGCAGAACGGCCACGTCCTCTCCCAGCACCAGAGGGTCCACTAACACCACCACGAACATGACCACATCCGCATCCCTTATTAGATGTTTTCCTCATTGTTCCCGTTCACCACAATTTTGAGAATGGCAAATTTGGGAATGGTTTTTCAACCCAGAAAAAAAAGTGTGCTTTTACGGTCACTACAAATAACTTGACCAGCTAAAACAGTACAGATTTGGTTAAATAGAGATGTGAGGCCTGTTTTTTTTTTGCGCTGTGTGACAGGTATAGGTTTAATCACAGAATCAGACTTCTATCTGCACGCTAGCGTGTGTCTTAGGTTTTTCTGAATGACACTATCAGTACCTTCAATGTAAGATATTCTTTTTGGGATAAATTTCAATAGGCCTCAAATACCAGAAACTAGTTATTTTGAGAATGGCAAATTTGGGAATAGTTTTTCAACCCAGAAAAAAAAGTGTGCTTTTACGGTCACTACAAATAACTTGACTAGCTAAAACTGTACAGATTTGGTTAAATAGAGATGTGAGGCCTGTTTTTTTTTGCGCTGTGTGACAGGTATAGGTTTAATCACAGAATCATACTTCTATCAGCACGCTAGCGTGTGTCTTAGGTTTTTCTGAATGACACTATCAGTACCTTCAATGTAAGATATTCTTTTTGGGATAGATTTCAAGTAGGCCTCAAATACCAGAAACTAGTTGTTTTGAGAATGGCAAATTTGGGAATGGTTTTTAAACCCAGAAAAAAAAGTGTGCTTTTACAGTCACTACAAATAACTTGACCAGCTAAAACAGTACAGATTTGGTTAAATAGAGATGTGAGGCCTGTTTTTTTTTGCGCTGTGTGACAGGTATAGGTTTAATCACAGAATCAGACTGCTATCAGCACGGTAGCGTGTGTCATAGGTTTTTCTGAATGACACTATCAGTACCTTCAATGTAAGATATCCTTTTTGGGATAGATTTCAAGTAGGCCTCAAATACCAGAAACTAGTTATTTTGAGAATGGCAAATTTGGGAATGGTTTTTCAACCCAGAAAAAAAAGTGTGCTTTTACGGTCACTACAAATAACTTGACCAGCTAAAACAGTACAGATTTGGTTAAATAGAGATGTGAGGCCTGTTTTTTTTTTGCGCTGTGTGACAGGTATAGGTTTAATCACAGAATCAGACTTCTATCTGCACGCTAGCGTGTGTCTTAGGTTTTTCTGAATGACACTATCAGTACCTTCAATGTAAGATATTCTTTTTGGGATAAATTTCAATAGGCCTCAAATACCAGAAACTAGTTATTTTGAGAATGGCAAATTTGGGAATAGTTTTTCAACCCAGAAAAAAAAGTGTGCTTTTACGGTCACTACAAATAACTTGACCAGCTAAAACTGTACAGATTTGGTTAAATAGAGATGTGAGGCCTGTTTTTTTTTGCGCTGTGTGACAGGTATAGGTTTAATCACAGAATCATACTTCTATCAGCACGCTAGCGTGTGTCTTAGGTTTTTCTGAATGACACTATCAGTACCTTCAATGTAAGATATTCTTTTTGGGATAGATTTCAAGTAGGCCTCAAATACCAGAAACTAGTTGTTTTGAGAATGGCAAATTTGGGAATGGTTTTTAAACCCAGAAAAAAAAGTGTGCTTTTACAGTCACTACAAATAACTTGACCAGCTAAAACAGTACAGATTTGGTTAAATAGAGATGTGAGGCCTGTTTTTTTTTGCGCTGTGTGACAGGTATAGGTTTAATCACAGAATCAGACTGCTATCAGCACGGTAGCGTGTGTCATAGGTTTTTCTGAATGACACTATCAGTACCTTCAATGTAAGATATCCTTTTTGGGATAGATTTCAAGTAGGCCTCAAATACCAGAAACTAGTTATTTTGAGAATGGCAAATTTGGGAATGGTTTTTCAACCCAGAAAAAAAAGTGTGCTTTTCCGGTCACTACAAATAACTTGACCAGCTAAAACAGTACAGATTTGGTTAAATAGAGATGTGAGGCCTGTTTTTTTTTTTGCGCTGTGTGACAGGTATAGGTTTAATCACAGAATCACACTTCTATCAGCACGCTAGCGTGTGTCTTAGGTTTTTCTGAATGACACTATCAGTACCTTAAATGTAAGATATTCTTTTTGGGATAGATTTCAAGTAGGCCTCAAATACCAGAAACTAGTTATTTTGAGAATGGCAAATTTGGGAATGGTTTTTCAACCCAGAAAAAAAAGTGTGCTTTTACGGTCACTACAAATAACTTGACCAGCTAAAACAGTACAGATTTGGTTAAATAGAGATGTGAGGCCTGTTTTTTTTTGCGCTGTGTGACAGGTATAGGTTTAATCACAGAATCAGACTTCTATCTGCACGCTAGCGTGTGTCTTAGGTTTTTCTGAATGACACTATCAGTACCTTCAATGTAAGATATTCTTTTTGGGATAGATTTCAAGTAGGCCTCAAATACCAGAAACTAGTTATTTTGAGAATGGCAAATTTGGGAATGGTTTTTCAACCCAGAAAAAAAAGTGTGCTTTTACGGTCACTACAAATAACTTGACTAGCTAAAACTGTACAGATTTGGTTAAATAGAGATGTGAGGCCTGTTTTTTTTTTGCGCTGTGTGACAGGTATAGGTTTAATCACAGAATCAGACTTCTATCAGCACGCTAGCGTGTGTCTTAGGTTTTTCTGAATGACACTATCAGTACCTTCAATGTAAGATATTCTTTTTGGGATAGATTTCAAGTAGGCCTCAAATACCAGAAACTAGTTATTTTGAGAATGGCAAATTTGGGAATGGTTTTTCAACCCAGAAAAAAAAGTGTGCTTTTCCGGTCACTACAAATAACTTGACCAGCTAAAACAGTACAGATTTGGTTAAATAGAGATGTGAGGCCTGTTTTTTTTTTGCGCTGTGTGACAGGTATAGGTTTAATCACAGAATCAGACTTCTATCAGCATGCTAGCGTGTGTCTTAGGTTTTTCTGAATGACACTATCAGTACCTTCAATGTAAGATATTCTTTTTGGGATAGATTTCAAGTAGGCCTCAAATACCAGAAACTAGTTATTTTGAGAATGGCAAATTTGGGAATGGTTTTTCAACCCAGAAAAAAAAGTGTGCTTTTACGGTCACTACAAATAACTTGACCTGCTAAAACAGTACAGATTTGGTTAAATAGAGATGTGAGGCCTGTTTTTTTTTTTGCGCTGTGTGACAGGTATAGGTTTAATCACAGAATCAGACTTCTATCTGCACGCTAGCGTGTGTCTTAGGTTTTTCTGAATGACACTATCAGTACCTTCAATGTAAGATATTCTTTTTGGGATAGATTTCAAGTAGGCCTCAAATACCAGAAACTAGTTATTTTGAGAATGGCAAATTTGGGAATGGTTTTTCAACCCAGAAAAAAAAGTGTGCTTTTACGGTCACTACAAATAACTTGACCAGCTAAAACAGTACAGATTTGGTTAAATAGAGATGTGAGGCCTGGTTTTTTTGCGCTGTGTGACAGGTATAGGTTTAATCACAGAATCAGACTTCTATCAGCACGGTAGCGTGTGTCATAGGTTTTTCTGAATGACACTATCAGTACCTTCAATGTAAGATATCCTTTTTGGGATAGATTTCAAGTAGGCCTCAAATACCAGAAACTAGTTATTTTGAGAATGGCAAATTTGGGAATGGTTTTTCAACCCAGAAAAAAAAGTGTGCTTTTACGGTCACTACAAATAACTTGACCAGCTAAAAAAGTACAGATTTGGTTGAATAGAAATATCAGTTCTATTTTTTAGGCGCTGGGTGACAGGCTCAACTTGCCCCTGATGTAATATATGGCCAAAAAATAACCACACTGTTGATGGTTAAATGCACTTGGGTGACACAGGCTCAGCCTGCACCAGATGTAGTATATGGCCAAAAAATAATCAGACTGTTGATGGTTAAATGCACTTCGGTGACACAGGCTCAGCCTGCAGCTGATGTAGTATATGGCCAAAAAATAACCAGACTGTTGATGGTTAAATGCACTTCGGTGACACAGGCTCAGCCTGCAGCTGATGTAGGATATAGCACAAAATAACCACACTATCGATGGTTAAATACACTTGGTGATAGCTTGTGCTGGCGTACCACAAGTCCCAAAATGGCCGCCGATCACCCCAGAAAAAAAGTGATCTAAAAACGCTCTGGGCAGCCTCAAAAAAGTGAACAAGTCAATAATAGCACTTCAATGATCCACAGCTGCAGATCGATCACAGAATGAAGTCTTTTGGAGGAGTTAATCTGCCTAATCTCGCCCTAACGTCGCAGCTGCAACCTCTCCCTATACTGATCATAGCAGAGTGACGTGCGGCGCTACGTGACTCCAGCTTAAATAGAGGCTGGGTCACATGCTGCACTGGCCAATCACAGCCATGCCAATAGTAGGCATGGCTGTGATGGCCTCTTGGGGCAAGTAGTATGACGCTTGTTGATTGGCTGCTTTGCAGCCTTTCAAAAAGCGCCAAAAAAGCGACTGAACACCGAACCCGAACACGGACTTTTATGAAAATGTTCGGGTTCGGGTCCGTGTAACGGACACCCCAAAATTCGGTACGAACCCGAACTATACAGTTCGGGTTCGCTCATCCCTACTAATGACAAGTACTGTATATTAATATTTTTCAACTGAACACATATATCTAAAAACCACTTATGGAAATTATACCATAGCCAGTTGAATCTGCCATCTTTTATGGGACTGATCAACTGTCTAAAGTTTATGGGGAGCTCTTGACTTTCACCTAACATATAAAGTTGGGGCAAAAAAAAGGATCAGGCACTTTGAATTTTAAAGCTCAATACCCTATAATCTATAGCAATCTGGTTGTAGCTTCCTCCCTACTGAAAATGCATTGCTGACAGCTATTGAAGATGTATAAGTGTCTTCACTAAAATCTAGAGAATGCTGCAATAGTGTTGTGTTGATTGGGAGTTTCTACAGAGACGGGTCGGGTCATCATAAGAACTGAAATGCTAAAAGGGGAAAAAACGTAGTATACAGAAGAAACATTAGAAAATAAAGATCACACAGAGGGCACAGTATGTATTTCTGCCAGTAAACGGTATAAAAATGAGATTCCATGAGTGCCCCAACTAAGGGCTCATGTACAACCGTATTTTCTTTTCGTATGTTCGCACGTCCGTTCTGCAAAAAAATAGAACATGTGCTATTATTGGCTACATAAGACTTGTTCTGTTCTGTTTGGGCCAGCTATTCCGTTCCGCAAAATAAGGAATGCACACAGATGTCATCCGTATATTTTGCGGATCCGTGTTTTGCAGACCGCAAAATACATACGGTCGTGTGCATGAGCTCTAACGGACAAGGATAGTTCTGTTCTATTAGGGGCCAACTGTACTGTTCCACAAAATACGGAATCCACACAGATGTCATCCGTATTTTTTGTGGATCCGTGCTTTGTCGACCCCAAAATACATACAGTCATGTGCATGAGTCCTAAAGGTGTAGTAACAGCTGTTTTGCAACAGGTAACCAAAAGATATGTCAATATAAAGAAATCAAGTTCCTTATGAATTTTCAAAAAAACTTCTTCTTCTAAATATAGCTGAAATTTCAGTGATTTGATTCAGATGATTTGCACAATAAACCGACCACAATTTTATATATCAAATACAGCACACTAGTGAGGAAAACAGGGCAGGGCAGATAAAGATGAAGGATAATATGACCCTGGGCGGGGCAATGGCCAGCAGGTTTGCTCATAATGCCTTGCAGCTTTAAAGCCAATCAGGAGGGAGAATATTGACTATGTAACGTCCCAAGCTGAGACTCTATTCTCAGCTCAGCTTCTGATAGGACATGCCTTTCACAGACAAAGCAATGAGACAGACAGGACACTGGGGGGCATTTATCAAGACTGGTGTAAAGGAACACTAATAGTGTTTCATCTGAAAAACAAGGCAGATTCTGCTAATTTGCATGTCTTTCCCATATTCAAATTTATGCAAATGAGTTTACATGACAAAACAGTATAGAACGGTTATTGAAAATAATATTAGGACAATTAGAAAATGGAAAATTTTTATGCAGCCCTCCTAAGCAGCGAGAGAAGAGTTATCTGGCATCCAAATTTTTTTTTACAATTTTTGTCACTCTAATGATAATGATCTAGGTGCACAGGTCCCCCCAAGCCATCCAACTTATATCAAGCAACTTTGAGGCTTACTGGATCTCAGTCAGATGAGAGCTGGATTTAAATGTTTCATAGTGCACAAGGTTGCCATAGTAAAGTATGCTGATTGTACCTGTCTTATGGATAGGTTATTGGTTAGCACATGACTGGCTTTTGGCATACAGCCTTTGTAGAATTGTCTTTTTGTTATAGGTTATGAAATTGCCTGTGCAATATGTGCATATTATATTTCAGATTTTTTCAATCAAGAATTTGCAAACTTATGGCAAATAAGTAGCCGAAATATCGTGAATTTGAATGTTGCCTATGCTGCTCATCACTAGTGTATACACCCGGAAAAAAAAAACACATTTGCATAGACGAGTTCCTTATTCATTTTAAAGGGTGAGTAAAACTCCACCAGTTCCTACTCAGCAGGTAGGCAAGATATGGGATTAAAATGTATAAGATATGCAAGAGTATCTCTGAGAACACCCACAGGTTCTGGGTTTGCAAAGGAAGGGACAGGGTTTCAACCTCTATGTGGATAAATATTACACAAGTATTCCACTGTTTATATCCCTAACTTCCAGAGATACTGTAGCTTGTGGCACAGTATTAAAAAAACAGAGAGGCCTCCTTAGATCCCTGCATGGGCAACCACTTAAAACATGACAGCAGGACTCTCCTAAATGAGAACATGGTGGTGGTTAAGTACAAGGACTAGAGGAATGTCCCTGTACTAACCACGGTTCATAGTAACACCAGCTCCAAGTCGTCATCACTGATTCCGTCAATGCTCCTTCCAAGCATGATAACCTTTTGCACTATTCTCTACTGATTCTACTGGATCTTTTTGCAGTGTTTAATACAGTAGACCACAAACTCCTCCTCACCATAATCCACTCAATTGGCCTTAAGGACACTGCTTTCTTCTGGTTCTCTTTCTATCTCTTTGGCCGCTTCTTTAGAGTATCTTTCACTGGCTCTACTTCTTCTCCTCTTCCTCTTGATGTTGGGGTCCTCTACTCTTTTCTCTCTACACAGCCCCCATCAGACAGATTATCAGTAGATTTGGCTTTCAGGACCATCTCTATGCCTACGACACCCACATATACACTTCATCCCCTGATATCACCCGTGCTTTACTACAAAACACCAGTGATTGTCTCTAACATCATGTCCTCTCTGTATCTAAAACTAAACCTGTCAAAAACTGAACTTCTTGTCTTTCCAACATCTACTAACTCACCTAAAATTGATATTTAAATTTCGGTCTGCGGTACTGTCATAACTCTTGGGCAACAGACCCGCTGTCTTGGGTCATGTTTGACTCTGATCTTTCCTTTGTTCTCCATATCCAATCACTTGCACGCTCTTGTTGTCTGCACCTCAAAAACATCTCCATAATCTGCCCTTTTCTTACGCTGGAAATGGCCAAAACTTTCGTTGCCTTGATAAATTCTCGTCTTGACTACTGTAATTGGTCTCTCTCTTACTAAACTCTCACTTCACTGGTTGCCCTTTGTAGAGGGAAGGAGTATTATGCAAATATATGTACAGTAGATGTAAGTTCCTTGTATACAATCATTAATCATGAACAGGGTATGGAAGCATTAGCAAAACAACTAGGAAGAGATATGATAGAAATACCAAGTGATCAGCTTCAATTCCTGATGGAAGGAGTTGAGTACATTCTCCGGCATAACTATTTTGTTTTTGAGGAAGATTTTTACATACAGTTGACCATCACCGCTATGGGCACCAGATTCGCCCCCAGTTATGCCAATCTATTTTTGGCTAATTGGGAGGAGGATCATATCTCAACCAAACTGGGGACGAGTCTGGTGCTCTGGCGACGGTTTATAGATGACATTTTATTTGTTTGGTAGGATAGTGAGGAATCCCTGGATATATTCTTGTCAGAAATTAATGTAAATAATAGGGGCCTGATATTTACACCAAAGATGAGCAAGGAGGAGGTGGAATTCTTAGATCTGAATATTGTTAGAAAAGGAACAAAAATTGCTGCAATACATACTTCAAACCGGTGGCGAGAAATAGCTACATACGTTTTACAAGCTGTCATCTTCCACGATGGCTCATAAATATACCGACAGGCCAGTTTAGACGGCTTAAACGCAACTGTACAGAAAACTAAAAGTTTGAAGAAGAAGCTAAGACCTTGAGCCAACAATTTCTAGATAGAGAATATCCTATGAAAGTAGTTGGAAAAGCTCTAGACAAGGTGAGGAGTATGGATCGAAAATAATTTTTGGAAGATAAGGTTCCACAAATGGATGACACATTAAGATGAATACTACCTTTCCACTCTCAATATTATCAAATGGAAAGGATTATTAAAAAGTATTGGCATATTCTATTGGAAGATAAAACAGTAGGTCCCCTCCTGAGACCCGAGCCAAAAATTACATATACTAAGGCAAATAACCTTGCGTCCACAGTAGCCCCCACAGTAAAAAAGACACTGACAGCATCAAGTGGATCTAATTGGTTGACAATCAAGGTTTTTTTCAGATGCGGTCAGTGCAACAATTGTAAAACCACTTCTTTTCCTAAGAAAACCATGGAGCTTAGTTCCACACAGAATTATTTTAAACTACCAATTAGTGACGCCTTAACATGTAACTCTAGAGATGTGATCTACCTTCTTGAGTGTACATGTAATAAACAATATATTGGGAGGACAAAGAGAACGTTAAAGAAAAGAGTGTCAGAACACATCTCGAATATTAAAAAGGGTTATGAACTACACTCCCTCTCTAGTCATTTTAAGCGAGTCCATAATTGCGATCCATCTTTCCTCAGATTCTGTGCATTGGAAAAAGTTAAACGCCCATGGAGAGGAAGCAATCATATCATGCATATGTCCAGACTAGAATCAAGGAGAATTTTTGAGTTTGACTCACTATTGCCCAAGGGCCTCAATGCCAAAATCAAATTATTCGGCTTCCTATAAATATGGGGGCGTGTCCTGCGGTGATGTGGGGTCAAAGTCAGGCTGTTTTTCTAGCACTTTGACCTCACCTCCCTACAGGACTCTCCCCTCAATCCACACAACATTGGAATATGAATATGAAATCAAACATGGATTAAGATATAATGTATTAATGTATATATATTCAATCATTGGTCTTATATGCGGTTTTTATGCGTTTTATATGCGGTTTTTAAATTTTATACATTTTATGTATTTGGTAATTAATATTTGAATATTTGTGCAAATGTATTATATATGCATATGAGTTTCTATCCATATGTTTATTAGGTGCTGCAAATGAACTTGAGATTTATTCACATAATACCGAATCCGGTTCCAGGATTTATGACAACCCCTATTATCCCAAAGACCTTGTGGTATATAAAGCCCATACAAGTAGTCTAATGTTATAGCCCCTGATGAAGGGCTGTAGACCCTGAAACGCGTTTGGTGCTGGACATTAGACTTTTTGCTCATTAATTTATTTGTGAACATTTGATGCTACATTCCCGTTGATATCTTTACCTCCAAGTCAATGGTAGCGGAGGCAGAGGGAATTTAGGACCCAGGAAACTGAAGACCTACTTCAGGATATGGCTGCAGAGTCACGTAGGATGCTACGTTCGACTCAGAAACCACGCGGGATGCCGCGCTGGGTAAGCCAAACTAAGGAACTTCCACAACCGATAACCGGAGAGCTCAGGAGCGGTAATGTACCATCATAGTACTGCTTATTAGATACTGTGTACCTGAATTGAAGAGGAGTATACCCTCCATCAAATACACTATTCAGGATTACGATCCTGCTGCTATTAAGCTATTGTCATTCATCCGGATTCTGTCTACCATATTACCTATGGGACATAGCGGGCTCGTGCAATATTTATGGTAATATCCTACCATCAAGCAGCATTTTTTGTGGTTTTATGTGGTGATTGCGAACTTGTGAGACATACGGGGGTCTGCAAGATTTTCATTCCAATTAGTTGCACCACTACATGTCAGATATTTTAATATTGCTGGTTTTATGTCATTTTAGCTTTATGTACTACTATATATAGAGTATTAAATAACTATTTTATGCGATTATTTTATGCAAGTGTTTTATCACCTATTCCCATCTAACGAGTGCCCCTCCACATTTCATTTATTATAACTTCGGTAATTGATTTTAAAGTGGAAAACCACTTTGAAACTTGAAACTGAGCTTGGCTTCAGTTCCGACAGATCTCCGTACAGTATTATTCCGAAGTTATGAAGGAAGCGACTTTGGAGTGTAGGTAGTTAACCCCATTCAGGACCCTGCGATTTTATGTTTTAAGTCTGCGGAGTTGTGTGAGGGCTTATTTATTGCACGATGATCTGTCGTTTTTCTTTAAATTTTGGAGTGTGTATGACTTTTTGATCACTTTTTGTTCAATTTTTTGTGAGGTGAAGTGACAAATAAATAGTGAATCAATGCCTTTAAAGACAGGACTTCTGCCATATATCTACAGCAGAGGTCCAGAAAGGGTTAAAACTCAGCGCAGTAACAGTACGGTGCAGGGATGATACAGTGCAGGCTTAAGAGCAAGGAGTACAGCATTGCTTGCTAGGTGTATTATACAGCTTAGTATCTTTCTTTCTCTTCTGTTACGGTCCACTCTTTAATATGGCTTCCTAAACTGCTTTAGGAAACCTTGAAGTGTGGATGTACCCTTCGAGTTCCAAAGAGATTATAGATGATATTTAAGTGTCCCCGCAAAAGGTAACTTTGGGATCTGTGTATTTTTCAAGGGAGCCAAATGTGAAAAAACAACGTTAACAATAATAATAATAATAATAATAATAATAATAATAATAATAATAATATCACCAAATCTACAAGAACATTTAAAGATTTTGCTGCTGTCCTTATTTTTGGACATTTGGAAATTCATGTTTGAATATTTTTCTGGAATATAGATGTAATGTAGACACATAGACAGTAAGTCATTGTTAATCCACAATATGTTTCAGGTTTTTACAGATATGTTGGAAATTTCAATATTTTGAAAAATTTCCTGCAGGTCATATTAAAGGAGATATCTTGATTGACCTCAGCATTGGTTCTATACCTTATCATCTGTATTCATGCTGTGAGTTTTTCAAAGACATCATAGTGCTCAAGGTCAGTGACCGATGCATCATGGAGCTGAAAAGATGGGTGGACACACGTACAGGAGCATTTGATTGGAGCCATGCAACAAAACTTCATGTAGACACAGAAGGAAACAGGTAAAGGATTTGTCCACATATTGGGGGAAACCTACTGTCATTCTCGTAATTTCTACTGTACAAAAGATATGAAGCAGATTTAGAAAATGTTTAGGCAGTATATCTTTATCTACTTTATTCTTGCACTGCTACTCTGTTTCAGTTCAAATTTAGTCAGTGGGGAAGATTTATCAAAGTGGTGTAAAGTAGACCTGGCTTAGTTGCCCATAGCATCCAATCAGATTCTTCCTTTCATTTTTCACAGCTCCTTTGGAAAATGAAAGGTGGAATCTGATTGGTTGCTATTGGCAACTAAGCCAGCTAAGCCAGTTTTGCTTTACACCACTTTGATAAATCTCCCCCAGTATTCTCACCCATAGGTTCTGCTGAAGGGAAGCAATATAACTAGTGTTGAGTGAATCAAAGCATCCGAAGTGGAATTAAATTCGACCTTTAGGAAAAATTTCATTCGCCATGAATCCAAATTTCATCTTGCATCGTGGTAATAAAAAAATTTTCTTTCTAAAATGGTGGCTGCGGCCAGGATGCTACTGTTGGCCCGACGGTCCTGCTTCAATGTAGGAATTTTACACACAACTAGCTGGATTATCTGCCCAAACATCAGGAGTGGAGCAGAAGGAGCATGAGGAGCTGGAGGGTGACGACATAAATGACACAGATGACCTTGACAGACCGTGGCAGTGCGACATGCCAGAACCGCAGGGACGACACGTGAGGTGCACGGTGGGCCGATGAGGGGGAGTAGTAATACAGTTCATTGGTTTACTCACGGTTAGCAGAAAGCCTCCCAGGGCCGGCAGCACAGTGATGAGGAAGACAGCACGAAACCTTCCGGGGCACACTCTGTGATAGGGGAGCACCAGCCAAGATGGAGGTTGAGGTGCCCTTGATGACAGCGGTGTTTAGGGTGCTTGTGGCGGCTGGGTCCCTTGGTGGTATTTGTCGTGACGCCAGTACCGTTTATGGTGGTACAACCAGTTGTAGTGGTAGTATTGAAGAATGAGGTAGATAGTGGTAGGATACAACTCACAACTTTTACTGTAGCTGGTTTTAGTTGCAGCATAAACATCCAGACAGAATACAGTCTCTGGGTATATAGAGGAATTCTGTTGATCAACTGTTAATAGGTCTTGGCTAGGTCCTGACTCAGGCTGTGGTTCAGTAGTACTCTTTTCGGGTATGCTTAGTCCTATAATTTCTGTATCTTCCAAGCTCTTGAACAGGTAGCTAATCTGTCTTCTATACTTTATGGTGAGGCCGCCTGTAGCCAGATTGTCCTCCACCATGTGCAAAGGTGCCCGTTAAGCCTTAGATAGTGGCTGTTATCACCGATGTCTCTCTGCTTGGATTTCTTCCAGGGACGAAACTCTATCCTCTGGTTGTAGGATGAAAGGATCTAAGAGGACCACAGGAGGAAAACGCTCTCCTGCTCCTCATACCTTGGCACTACCACATTGTCGCTTCTGACTCCACTCACTACTCTGTGATGTGTAGTCTTAACTGAATTGAATAACTCCCACCAACAACAACCCACACTAGGCCTGACTAAGGTATTTATATAGACTGAGTGATATCCCCCTCTAGTGGTGGGATGTATAAAACACACCTAACCAGCCTATGAACAGGGATACAACAGGTGATGTAATGCAGAATGACATACAACACGGTAATAGTTTACAGTTATTTTGCAGTTCCCACATGTCCTGAGTGGGACGCTGCAGCAGTATGCAGTAAAGATGGAGGCAGGGAGGCCCTCTGAGTCTCTTGCACAAATGGCCAGATGCAGTGGCGTACATAGAGAAGTAAGGGCCCCATAGCAAGGATCAAACCAAGCCCCCCACACTGGACTGAAGGGTTTCTGCCTAAACCCTTTTCAATGACCCTTGAGCCATTTTTTCCACTCCCTCATTTGCTAAAAGTTGTTCCTTTAGAGCAGGCATGCTCAACCTGCGGCCCTCCAGCTGTTGCAAAACTACAACTCCCAGCATACCCAGACAGCCTACAGTTATCATCCCACAGCAGGGCATTGTGGGAGTTGTAGTTTTACAACAGCTGGAGGGCCGCAGGTTGAGCATGCCTGCTTTAGAGGATAGAGTCCTGACCAAGTTTTCACCTCCAGTAGAAGAGGAGATAATCCCAACTACGACTCTTGCCCTAGGCCCCATAGCAGTCACCTGGTCTGCCGCTATGGTAGTTAAGCCCCTGGCCAGATGGATGCTTTCATGTTTGTGTAGTGACATCCACATTGTCAGGAATCGGAAGAGGGATGACTACTGGCTGTCCACATTGCTAGACCCTCGCTACTGGTCAAAAATGGGGGTATTTAGACCTTCTGAGAGGGATGCAAAAATGGACTACTATAGAGACATGCTATGTAGTCGGTTGATTCCTACTAGTTTTGATCGCAAATATTCTAATCGCAAATTTTTATTGCGAAAATCGGCACTTCGAGAATTCGCGAAGATGTAGAATATAGTGCTATATCTTCGGAATCATGAATATTCTAGATTTTTTTTTTTCATCAGTAACCTCCCTTCTTGCTTGTGGGCCAATGAGAAGGCTGCAATATCTTTGTCAGAACTTAGCAACATCACTAGCAACTAATGGGAAAGTTGCCTACCTCTTTACTATATAAGAAACTCCCCAGTAGCCATTTTCTGCAGTTTTTTAGCAGTTCTGAGAGAGAGAGAGCAGTGACATTGCTGTCCTCTGTGCTTTTATCTGGATCCTATTCCTTATCCAATTACATTAGATAGTTAGTTAGCTCATATATAAAATACAGATAGTGGGAGATAGTCAGTGCAGGTTAGATAGTGAGATAGTGTAGCTGATAGCTTCCAGTGCAGGGTGTTAATTAGTGTGATAGGAATTACTGTTTCTCTGCTGTCCATACATACATACTACAGGCATAGTACTGTGATGTCACAACAATACTTAGTGTACCACAATTTGAATTTGCATGTATTGCGAAAAAAATATGCACATCATTAGTGCCGATTTGCGCAATCGCAAAAAAGACTGGAGATCACGAATTCTAGAGATTGCGAATTTATTGCGAATATTATACAGATAGTGGGAGATAGTCAGTGCAGGTTAGATAGTGAGATAGTGTAGCTGATAGCTTCCAGTGCAGGGTGTTAATTAGTGTGATAGGAATTACTGTTTCTCTGCTGTCCATACATACATGCTACAGGCATAGTACTGTGATGTCACAACAATACTTAGTGTACCACAATTTGAATTTGCATGTATTGCGAAAAAAATATGCACATCATTAGTGCCGATTTGCGCAATCGCAAAAAAGACTGGAGATCACGAATTCTAGAGATTGCGAATTTATTGCGAATATTATGCAAAAAATGTGTGAAATATCGTGAAAACGAATATTGCCTATGCCGCTCAACACTAATGCCTACAAGCACCATCACCCGTCTTCATGAAAGTCTGACTGGATGGACCCTCTGCGTTCATACTCTAATGTCATGACTAGGGGGGGGGGGGGGGCAGAGCAGTACCGGCTACAAACGCAGCATCTTGAGTCTGGATTCTTTGATGAGACGTTTTCTTCAGCCGCCTACTGAAGAAACCACCCAGCAGCAACAGGAGATGCAGCAGATCCTCAACCAGCAGGTGGTGGGATACTTGGACTGCACCCTGTCACCCATGATTCAAGATGTCCTATACATGAAAACTTAAAGTGTGGCCGCAACTGGCCAAGATTGCCATGGGCATGCTTTCCTGCCCGGCCAGTAGTGTGGCATCAGAGCAGGTGTTCAGTGCAGCGGGGGGATGAATCAGGCGTGGATCAACCAGGATTTCCAGACGCCGGTGCCTGATGCAACAGAATAAATCAATCATTCTTTGATGACTAATGATCATACTGTAGTGTACTGCCACACCACAATATTCTGCAAAATGGGCCATCGCTACTGGAGTGGCCACATCCTGCAGCCAATATTCTGAAGCTGCAACCTGCATGATACTACCCACCTGATACCTCTACTGCCATTCTTACAATTGGGCTTCTTGGCCTACTAATATGTACATGTTCATTTTTTTTAAAGGATATACAGTACATGCCAATGGGACTTGTTATCTCACAGCTTTTTTTGGATTTTGCTACTACTGTGATCTGCCACCTTCTTGTGCTGTATGCTACTGCTGCTGCCCCCACTCCCCAATCTGTTATAGGGCCAGTATTGTCCCTGTTACTGCCACTGCTGTTGGCCCTTTATCCCCACTCTGTTATGGGGCCGCTATTGTCCCTGTACCTGCCACTGCTGTTGGCCCTCATCCCCACTTTGTTATGGGGCCACTATTGTCCCGGTTACTGCCACTGCTGTTTGGCCTTATCCCCACTCTGTTATGGGGCCACTATTGTCCCGGTTACTTCCACTGCTGTTGGCCCTCATCCCCACTCTGTTTTTGGGCCACTATTGTCCCAGTTACTGCCACTGCTGCTGCCCCCACTCTCCAATCCATTATGGGGCCGCTATTGTCCCTGTTACTGCCACTGCTGTTGATCCCTATCCCCACTCTGTTATACGGCCGCTATTGTCCCTGTACCTGCCACTGCTTTTGGCC
The DNA here is from genome assembly GCF_905171765.1 of Bufo bufo. NCBI lineage: Eukaryota > Metazoa > Chordata > Amphibia > Anura > Bufonidae > Bufo > Bufo bufo. Next base: position 145,724,022 of record NC_053389.1, read on the forward strand.
CTCATCCCCACTCTGTTATAGGTCCACTATTGTCCCTGTTTGTCCATGTTACATTACCGTTTATTTTTCTGTTCTTCTTAGGCTACTTTCACACTAGCGTTTTTACTGGATCTGGCAGGGTTCAGCAAAAACACTTCAGTTACTGATAATTAGAGTTAAGCGGACACCTGGATGTTCGGGTTCGACGGGTTCGGCCGAACTTCACAAAAAAGTTCGAGTTCGGGAACCGAACTTGACCCCGAACCCGAACCCCATTGAAGTCAATGGGGACCCGAACTTTTGAGCACTAAAATGGCTCTAAAAATGTAATGGAAAGGGCTAGAGGGCTGCAAATGCCAGCAAACTGTGGTTAAGAGCATGGCAAGTGTTTTGCAAACAAATGTGGATAGGGAAATTACTTAAAATAACATAAAATACGTAAAAATAAAAAATTATAATCTTGATCTAGGAGGACGAGGTCCATATGGCGTAGGAGGTTGAAGAGGCAGTGGATGTGGAGGAGGAGGAGGTAGCCTACACTGGTTTTTAATTTAATTAATTTTTTTTTTTTATTAGGGTACACCCCAAAACATTGGGAAATATAACCTGTGATAACCCCCTCCAGCCGTGCTAAACAAACATTCAGACAATACACTGGCTGCAGGACAGGCCAGCACCTCCAAGGCGTAAAGGGCAAGCTCAGGCCATGTGCCCAATTTGGAGACCCAGAAGTTGAAGGGGGCAGACCCATCAGTCAGTACGTGTAGGCCTGTGCACACATACTGCTCCACCATGTCGCACATCCCCGTGATGTCCACGATCCAATTGGATATCTGCTCTATCAACTTTCGATGTTCTTTTCTGCGCCTACCATGTTGATCACGATTAACGACGAATCAGGGTTCCACGCCGGAGAGGGAGCGTGAGAAAGAGAGACCACATCCAAGGGAGGTTAATTGTTTGAAATTAAATATGATCAAGCAGAAAAGTGGGACAAATTATTGAAGCGCAAATGTGCGACAAGTTATTAAAGTTTAAGCATTGAATGAAAGGAGGGGGTGTGCATCAATTAAAGAAGAATTTTTGAAATGTAGTTCCCTGTCACCTATGCAGAGCAGGGGTTTGTATACGGCAAAATTGGTAAAATGTCACCTGACAATGTAACAGACGATTTTTAAAATTTATGTTCCTATCACCTATGCAAAGCAGGGGTTTAATCACGGCAAAAATTGTCAAATGTCACCCAAGAATGTAACAGACAAATTAGTGAAATGTTTTTACCTGTCTACTACCGTAGGTATAGCAGCAGTATATCACAGCCAAAAATTGGTGAATTTCACCCGAGAATGTAACAGACAAATTAGTGAAATTTGCTTACCTGTCTACTAGGTATAGCAGTGGTATATCACACCCAAAAGTTTGTGAATTTCACCCGAAAATGTAACATACAAATTCCTCCTTTAAATAATCTTTATTGTTGAGTACTTATTTTTTACAGTTATTCATAGAAATTATTATTTAATATATTTTTTTAAATTTTCTTTTGCACAGTAAACAATTGGTACAGTATATATTGCCGTAAACCTCCAACCCTCCCTGTTGCTTAGTCCGCTCCTGAAGGCGGACGGAAGATGACCAAGAGGAAGAAAAAAAAAAAAAACTCGCTGCTCATCTGCTCATCTCCCTCCCCCGCCCCCCCGATCCCTCCCCCCCCCCCGATCCCTCCCCCGCCCCCCCCGATCCCTCCCCCCGCATCCCCCGGGTCCAGCCCCCACCACACTCTGTTAGTTCAACCATCTCTGCCACCTTTTAACAAACGTATGTTTTTTCTTCTTGGGTGATACTAGATGAAATTCCTCTCTGACAAGTGAGAATCTAGTCAGGTTCTCCCATTCCTTAACTGTAGGTACGGCACTATTTCCCCAATGTGCTACAATGCGTTTCCTTGCATAAAATAGTAATTTGGATGCTACTTCTCGATCTTTCACATTATCTATTTTATCAATCATACCCAAAATACAGGTCTCAAGGCAAAGGAGGACTTTAAACAGGTGGTATTCCTCTATTTTTTCGTTCACTATCCCCCAAAATTTCTGGGTCTTTATACATGTCCAAAGTATATGAACGTCATCTACGCCTTCTTCCCCACATTTTTTGCAACTAAATTGTTTAGATTTGTAGCATTTCTTTAAGATCTTAGCGGAATAATACAAGCAATATAATATGTTGAATTGGGTAATTCTATGGGAGAAGCTGTTAGACACCCTATTTTTTGACTGTATGACCTTTTCCCAAAATTCTTCCCGTATTTAAGACATCTTGCCATCTATGGTTTAGAGTAGCGGTAGCTTTATTTTTTGTCTTATGATGTAACAAACATCCGTATATTTTGGAAATCAATTTCCTCCCTACTGCTAAATTTGCGATATTAGCTAAGATTGGTGGAAGAGGGACAATTTGTGTTCCTTTCCCTATCTTCGCTCGCAGGGCTTGTTTCAATTGTAAATAAAAAAAAACTCTGATCTTTATTATCTTTTACGTATTCATTTTTAAGTTCATGATAGGTAATTATGTCTTCCTCTCTCCATATCTGGCCCAGTTTGAAAATTCTATATTTCCACCAGACTTTATGTTCAATTAATTTTAGTTCCATTAGATGGGTGTTATCCCATAACAAGGTGTCTGAGTGTATTCCCTTATGTGACCAAAGTTATTTTACCTTATTCCAAGATTTAGTACACATGTCCAATAGGGGTATTTTTTTAACTTGTTTTTGAGACAGAATGTTTGCTTCTATTAGTTGAAAAATATTACAGTTTTCCAGACCTTTCTTAACCCCGGATACCATAATCTTGTATCTATAGGAGTGGCTCCATATTATCATGTTTCTGATCTGTCCAGAAATTAAATACAACTCTAGATCCGGAACTGATAAACCACCCTCTTTCTCATGAATATGCAGTATCTGTGCTCTTATTCTCGGTTTTTTGCCTCGCCATACCAGATCTGTTATTAGGGTAGCTATTGTTTTAAAGATTATTTTAGGAATTATTATTGGTGCATTCCATAGCATATAGTTTAAGGAAGGTAAAATGCACATTTTCACCAGTGAGATACGACCTACCATCGAAATATGATTTTTTTTCCAGACCTCTATTTACTTCCGCATCTCTTATATTTTAGAGAGCACATTCAGCTGTAAATAGTCCCTGGGGTTGGATGTTATCTGAATCCCCAAATATTTAACCGGTTCTTGCCTCCCTTTAATTTCAAGTAGCCCCTGTACAAACCCGTTCAGAGGATCAATTGGGATACAGGCCGATTTGGACCAGTTTATATTCAGTCCAGTATATTTACTATATTCTTCAAATACCTGGAAGATCTTCATAAGTGAGCCGTGAGATCCCACAAACAGCATAATATTGTCTGCATACAATGAAATTTTTTCCTCATATGTCTCAAACCTAAATCCTACAATTTCTTTGTCTTGTCTAATCATATCCGCTAGGGGTTCAATGGCTATGGCGAATAATAGGGGGGATAGAGGGCAACCCTGTCTAACCCCCATGGCGATATGTATTTTTTCCGAATACTCGCCATTTAGTATTAGCCTAGCGGAGACTTCAGAATATAATAACTTAACCCAAGATACAAAGTAGTCTCCAAATCCCATTCTCTTCAATGTAGCGAATAAAAAGGGCCATTCTATCGTATCGAAGGCTTTTGAGGCATCTATAGTTACAATCATACGTTCTTCACAGTTCGTGGGTTCCAACTGGGTACCCATGAAGTATCTGATTATGTTATCACTTGTAGTTCTACCTGGCATAAAGCCTGACTGATCCTCATGAATGATCCCAGGCGCCAGTCTCCCAAGTCTGTTTGCAAGGATCCTTGATAATATTTTACTATTCTCTGACAGAATCTGGGAGTTTTCCCAATTCCCTCGAGACTGTCCACATTGTGAGCAATTTCGAAATGAGTACTTCTTTATATTGAGCATACATTTCAAATGGGATACCATCTGTTCCTGGGGTCTTATTCTTGGTTATCTTGGACAGTATTATCTCTACTTCAGCCAAATCTAAGGGGGCTTCTAGGCTTTCTCTCTGATCAGTAGTTAATTTGGTGATAGTAATTTTCCCTAGGAATTGTTGTAGTTCCACCGCACTCTTGTTTACCTTACTACTGTATATATCTTCAAAGTATTCCCTAAGAAGCTCTAATTTTGCCATTTGTTCAACAGTTTTATGGCCAAATTTATCTGTCAAGAAGTAAATATATTTATTATTTTTAGTCTGAGTTGCCACCAGGGCAGCCAACTCTTTGCCAGGTATATGTGCAAAAATATAATTATCCCTTACATAGTTCTCTTTTTGTTGTTCAGCCAATAGGAGCAAATAACTTTCCAGTTCGGCCGCTTTATCTGTCCATTCTTTGTAATTTTGTGCTGTGGGGTTATCGATATATTTGTTTTCAGATTTTTCCACTTCAGTTTCTAAATCGGTAATTTTTTTCCTAATTTCCTTCCTATATATTACAGTGTGTTTAGTGATAATCCCTCTTATAAAGGCCTTTGCGGCCTCCCATACCATATTGTTCCCAGCTGAGCCCTCATTTATCTCAAAATATTCCCCAATCTCTTTCAATATCTTATCGTGAATACCCTTTATATTAATCCATCCTATAGTTATATTCATCCCTCTATTTATTTATTTATTTGTTTTTATGTTTATAATAATTGAATTGAGATCTGAAATCCCCCGTCGTCCATACTTCACCTGTTCAATGTCTTGTGCCGCTTTATTATCCATTAAAACTAAGTCAATCTGTGACAAACTCCTGTGAGTTTTGGAAAAATATGAGTATCTTTTTAACTTTGGGTACATTACCCTCCAGATATCGATCTAGCCCAATTCTGCTATAATATCTTTTAATTTGGACCCTAAATGATTTGATTGGGGATTATTTAATCTACATCCGTCCATTCGGCCATCCATTACGTTATTAAAGTCTCCCATTACTAAAAGTGGTTTATCGCCTGCCTTACATACAAACTCATTTATTTTTAATAAAACATCTAATCTAAAGGGAGGAGGTATAAATACGTTTGCAATAATCCATGCTCTACCTTCCAATATACAGTCCATAAGGACATATCGGCCTTCCTCATCTATTACTGTTTTTATTATATTAATATCTATGTTTCTATGGATTAATATACTCACCCCTCTCGCATATGATAAAAAAAACTGAAGGAAAAGCACACTGCATCCAAGGCCTAGTCACCCCAATTGTCGTCTCACTTGTCAGATGCGTTTCTTGTAGGTAGACTATAGCAGGGAGGAACCTATGTATTTCGTCAAAAACTGCCACTCTCTTTGTTCCCTTGCTCAACCCTCTGATGTTCCATGAAATTACTCTCATGGGGTCTAATTTAAGTGGTCGCTATCCATTTCCTGTTACAGAATATAAGCCCGGGGGGGAAAGGGGGGCAGCGAAGGGGTGGTAGAGCAGGAGGGGAGAAAGCAGCACAAAAAGAAGTTATTAATACAGTAAAAATGTTGTTTATTTTCCTCTTTTTTCCAGTCCTCCTCTTACTTCCCCCCCAGGAGCGAACGCCGCAGCAGGCTACAAAACGGTCCCTAACCCTCCCTTCCTGATTGGCCCAGGATAACATCCGAACCTGGCCCTCTCCCTTGCATTACTCCCTCCCGGATGTGCCCCAGCCCTAATTATGCCTCATATCTTTATCTTCTGTTTGATCCATTCCCCCACCGCCTCTGCTGTTTTAAAAAAACAAGTTTTATTCTCCCATTCAACTCTCAGCTTGGCCGGAAACATCATTGAATACTTGAAGTTATTTTGGCGCAGCGTTTTTTTTACATCAATATAGTGGCTTCTTTCTCTCACTGTTTCTCTTGCATAATCGGAGAATAGCATTATTGTTATACCCACATATTCTAACTTCCCTTTATTTCTTGCCCTGCGCAATACCCCCTCCTTATCCCTAACCGATAGGAAGTTAATTATTATTGGTCGTGGTCTTGTACCGGGGGGAGGGGGGGGAGGGAGCCTTGCCTATAGTCTATGAGCTCGCTCTATAAAATTTTTATAGTCTGAGATATCCTGACCCAATTGTTCCCTTAGCCAAGTTTGTATAAAGCCACAAGGGTCTCGTCCCTCCACTCCCTCCGGAAACCCCAGACATCTCAGGTTGACCTCCTAGACCTATTTTCCAGATCCAGTAATTTATTTTTAAGTGCTATATTTTCCTCCTTTAACTATTGTCTGCAGTAGGTCCTCAGAATCAGATGTTCTCTTCTCTACTTCTAATAGCCTTTCTTTATATATTTGTAAATCCGTCCTGAGGAGTCCCACCTTGATATTTCCAGTCTTGAGAGAGAGGTTATGCGGTACGCCAGACCTGCAGGGTAATGCGATTGTGAGGTCACGGTCAGTGGCAAGCGAGGGTCACTCACAGTTGTATAAGGAAACCCTGGGCAGGCATACAGCAGTGAAGGAGAGGCTGGCACAAGAGTCCTCTGGGGCACACTCTGTATTTAGGGACCAGGCCTGGTGGTGGTTGAGGTGCCCTGGGTGTTGCAGGTGTTTTATGTGCCTGGGGCAAGGTCCCTTTGAGGTACGTGACGCCAGTGCCTGTAACGGTGGCACACCGGTGGAAGGTCTTAATAAGCAAGGAACACAGATGGCAGGGTGAACCAAACTTTGCTTTACTGTAATAATTTCCACTTTGTACAGTTAGACGGCAGCTCAGTTCCACATGTCAAGTACACTTCACAAGCAGGATTTCACAATTATGGCAGGTATAGGGTTCTTTGGCAAGATACACAGAGGGTAAACATCCACACGCACAGAATCAGGCTGTACAGACTCCTCGGAGATTAGTGTACACTGTCCCTTAGAACTCCTGTCTGGCTTTGACCCCAAGGCCCGGATACCTTATTGTAGGCTTTTATCCTTGGTACATAATCTTCCTCAGGTACTCATTCTTGCTCCATACCTCTATCCTCTCTGCCCTTCAGCTTACTTGTATTAGCTGGACATGATGGCTCTGCTTGACTTGGTGGGAACTACAGGGTTTCTCCCAGGAGGCAACCTCTTCCCCTGGGGTAGATCTTCTGAGCTAACCATGGCTCTCTTGATCAGAAGGGTGGACTAGGATCCCTCTACTAGTCCCCTGTTGGTAACTAGAAGCCTGGACTGTCTAGTTGCATGTCAGGAGAAAGCTCTGGCTTGAGCCTTCTAGCTTGTCTCAGCAGACTCCTGACCTTCCAACCTCTCTCTCCCTGTCTGGGCCTGAATACTTATACCCGGGCTGCTCTAGCTCCCTCTAGCGTCTAGGATGACTAACTACAGAGACTAGGCCTGATAATACATAATACAGGGAAAAACGTTACATAAAAAAAACAATACTTTACAAATTACATAAAAATGCACAATTAGAGATAACACTCCTGTCCCTAGTGAGGAGAAGTAACGCACAACCCCAATTGACCCTTGTGTAGTGCCCACACTTATCATTTTTTTATTTCTTGAAATATTGTCACGGCCACGGTTTTGGCCGTGACTCCTTGGGAGCCGCATACTGTTGCCCGCGGTTTTGGGTTGTAGTGTCAACCGCAGCTTGAGGCATAATGTAGTTGGCCTCAGGTGCGGTTGCCGCGGACAACAGCTATGTGTGCGGTTTCCTAGGAGTTGTGTGCGAGTATGAATGCACTTTGGTATGTCTGTGTACACTCTGTGTTATGTGTGGTGTGCACGTACATCTTCCCCTCACTGTGGTTGCCCGTGGCAACGTTTGGTCGTTGTTGTACATGTGGTGGCAGTGTCCCGGCCTTCGGGCTGACTCCCTGGACATGAGTGCCACCCATGTCGTTGCCTGCGGCAACAGCCACAGTGTATGTGTTGTTTGGACACTTTTCCTTTTTAATGTGTGTTTCCCTTCTTTGGTGCTGGAAGGGTTAACTCCCTTCCCAGTGTGTGTGTGTCTCACTGGGTGTGTCCGACTGTGGGGTGTGGCTTCTTGGCCTATAAAGCCTCACTGCTTTTGCAGGTCTGCAGGTTGCTTCAGCCATGCTTAGCTGAAAGCAGCCTCCTGTCTTTACTACCTGCCAGTAAGAGACACCCCTGTGGTCATAACCATAATGTCTCATTAAGCTTATTTCTAGTTATGTGTGATGTCCGTTTGATGTTTTACATGTGATTTTGTGCAGCTATGGATCTGGGTCCCTGTGTGGGGATGCGTTTGTGATCTGCACCCTGCTTACACAGGGATCCAGTCAGCAAGGCTGTGGCAGGTAGGTGGAACTCTTTGTTCACCTGCCATATCCATAGAGCTGTTTATGTCTCCCCTTTTCCAGCAGCTTGGCCATTGAGACTCCTGCTCCTCCGTGTCTTGGAGGAGTGGGTTGTCTTACTCAGCTCCTAGTTTAGGGCCATCTTGAGGGCTAGCAGGGACTTCTAGGTTCCAGAGCATGAGCCCTCCTACCATCAAGGTTGGCTCATGTAGCTAGGAGCCAGGGTCAGGTTAGGGATGCGTTTAGGAGGTGACCTGCTCCCTAATCCTGTCTTCTTGGTCAAGCAGCCATAACATCACCGGGCTCCACACGGCTGAGGATTTCCCCCATCCTCAGCCGTGACAAATATATCCTGCAAACTAGGCGCCTGTTCCTCCTGAGTGGGGACAGTTTTTTCCACCTCTTTTAAATGTTTATTTCCACTCTCCCCAGGCTGAAGTTCAATGGCAGATAATCTCATGGTGGCGTTCTCTATCGACCTAGGAGGCTCCCCCTCCTGGATTTGGGATATATCTTCCTTCTTCCTCCTAGGAGGGCTAGTCTGTCCAATTATATTGGTCAACACTTGTTGTTTCAATCTTTCTGCCCGCTTAAACATCGGGGAAATCAAGGAATTTAATTCTGGTTGGGTTTTCCCCTTTTTTCCTGCCCCCTGTCTGGACATTTCAGAACCCCTTTTCTTATTTTTTTTTTTTCCTCTCTTCCTTTTTTCTTTTCTTTATTTTTTTTCCCTCTCTTCCTTCTCCTTCCTCCCCCCTTCCTTCCCTTCCTTTCCCTTCCATTCCCCTCCTCTTTCTCCCTTCTTTTCATTTTTTTCTCCTACCCCCTTTTTTTTCTTTTTTTTTCCCCTTTTGTTTGTTTCCCTTTTTTTTTTGCTACCGCTTATATAACCATCAATATTTCATCTACTGTTTACAATCAGCACTTTGATAGAATAGTATATACAGTTCAGTTTTCATATGTGAATTGTTGATTCATACAGTAGTTCATTCAAAACACGTTATTATTTATTAGTGCTTGATACAGTAATTATTTCAAATGCAGTTCCTCAACCCAAGCGCAGCCTGGGTAGTCACGAGACCGCTGGCCTACAACACGGACTGGTCAAACACTGCAGTTATGAAAATTGATCCCAGACGTTGTTAGTTATTAGTAATTCATGCAGTACTTCATTCAAGTACAACTCCTCATCACCCCCTCAACATGAGTGTTGACCAGGCTGTAGGCCCACAGTGCCACCCAATAAGCAGTGCAAAATAAAGGTTCAAGTTAGTCCCAAGCGTTATTGGTAATGTTAGTAGGGAGGACAAGTAGTATTACCACTTTGCATATAAAGGGGAGTAAAAAAAAAGGGAAAGGTCCGGAATCTTACAGTCCTGCGGTCTTCTTAAAATTTCAATAGCAACAGGCAATTTTGCCCTCAGGGGGAGGGGTGGAAGGGAGCCTCCACATGTTTTTGTATTCATATTACACAAATTCTAAAGAGACGCTATCATCCGTTCCCAGCATTAATAACTGTTTTATGCGCACCCCGGATCGGGTTTATCAGCTAGCCTCTCCGTATTGGCTTTACGTGGCTGACTTCCCATCTGATTTTGGGGTAGGTAGCCCCCTACCCCTGTTTCCAGGTTCGGGATCAATGCCTCTCTCTCTCCAACTTTATAGAGTCAGAGCTGCCGTGCAGTAATTCCGTCCACAACCGCAACCTGCCCCCCTCCAGTACCAAAATCCAGGCTTGTCTTCAGGGTATAGGCTATCAGGGGGAAGGGACGTCCAACCGAATCCCAGGAGGTGAACTTTGGACCGGTTTGGCCACCCCGATCCCCGCAGCTTCCACCCACTTAAAACAGCTTTCCTCACCTCAATATATCAGCCTGGCTGGTAGCCACAGTTCCAGTCCTGCAGCGGGGCCTGTACGTCTCACCTCAGCTGCGGTTGTCATCCAGGGGGGGGGGAGGCGGTGAAACTCAGGCAATCTCGCCATACACAGCAGTCCTCCTCCTCTCACGTCCGCATCTCCTCTCTCACATCCGATCCTCTGTCTGTGTCTGGGCTCAGCTCTCTCTCTCCCTCCGAGTCCAGAAACCAGCAGGGCAGCGTCTCACACACAACAGAACAGAGCGACTGAGCAGCGGTGTCGGCAGGTCAGAAAGGCAGCAGGGCAACAGGGCGGAGGGTGGAACAGCGTTTCACATGGGCTGGGAGCTAGTCAACCGGAAGGGATGTGCGCGCGGGCTCCTGGCTTCAAGTCATGGTAACCGCCCCCCCTCTTGCCTTTAACATACAAATTAGTGAAATGTTTTTACCTGTCTACTAGGTACAGCCGGGGTATATCACACCCACAAATTGGTGAATTTCACCCGAATATGTAACAGACAAATTAGTGAAATGTTACCTGTCTACTAGGTATAGCAGTAGTATATCACACCCAAAAATTGGTGAATTTCACCCGAAAATGTAACAAACAAATAAGTGAAATGACATAAAATAAAGTACGTACAAATAAAAAAAATAAAAACTTGATTTATGAGGTGGAGGTCCATACGGAGTAGGAGTTTGAGGAGGCAGTGGACGTAGTGGTCTAGGTGGAAGCGGCGGTGGAGGAGGACAAGGTAGCCAAAACTGGTTTTTGGTTTTAATATAATTTCTTTATTTATTAGGGTGCACTCCAAAAGAGTGTGAAATATCCAAAATACAACAATGAGCAATTGCGCTGTAGTATAATAATGGCTGGATAAGGCCTGTATACATGTCTATTCTGCGCAAGGTACGGACAAGTCCTGTGGGATCCATGCCTGGTTCATTTTAATGAACGTGAGCTTGTCCACATTGGCTGTGGACAGGCGGCTGCGCTTGTCTGTGATAACGCCAACTGCTGTGCTAAACACACGTTCAGACAATACACTGGCTGCAGGGCAGGCCAGCACCTCCAAGGCGTAAAGGGCAAGCTCAGGCCATGTGCCCAGTTTGGAGACCCAGAAGTTGAAGGGGGCAGACCCGTCATTCAGTATGTGTAGGCCTGTGCACACATACTGCTCCACCATGTTGGTGAAATGCTGCCTCCTGCTAAGACGTTCCATATCAGCTGGTGGTGCTGGTTGTTGTGGCGTGCTGACAAAGCTTTATCACATTTTGGCCATGCTAACCTTGCCTTCTGAGGTGTTGGTGGTGCCCCAGCTGCGTTGGCCTTGTGCTTCCACTGTGCCCCCGCTGTCAGGTTGGAATGCCACCAGCAGCGCGTCTACCAGCGCGCGCTTGTACTCACGCATCTTGCGATCACGCTCCAGTGACGTAATTAAGGATGGTACGTTGTACTTGTAATGGGGATCCAGCAGCGTGGCCACCCAGTAATCAGCACAAGTTAGAATGTGGGCAACTCGGCGGTCATTGCGGAGACACTGCAGCATGTAATCGCTCATGTGTGCCAGGCTGCCCAAAGACAACAAAAAGCTGTCCTCTGTGGGAGGTGTATCGTCTGTGTCCTCTGTATCCCCCCAGCCATGCACCAGTGATGGCCATGAGCTAATTTGGGTACCATCCTGCTGTGAACACGGTTCCTCCTCGTCCACCAACTGACAACTGTGTACCTGGCGTTTGTGGGTGCAAGGACCCACCCTCGGAGCCACTTGTGAATGACAGGCCGGAAACCCTACGAAATGATCCCTCTTCCGCCTCCTCCTCCTGTCCAACATCCTCTTCCATCATCGCCAGCAGCATTTTTTCAAGGAGGCATAGAAGTGGGATAGTAACGCTGAGAACGGCGTTATCGGCACTGGCCATGTTGGTGGAGTACTCGAAACAGCGCAACAAGGAACACAGGACTTGCATGGAGGCCCAGTCATTGGCGGTGAAGTGGTGCTGTTCCACAGAGCGACTCACCCGTGCGTGCTGCAGCTAAAACTCCACTATCGCCTGCTGCTGCTCGCTCAGTCTGGCCAGCATGTGCAAGGTGGAGTTCCACCTTGTAGGCACGTTGCATATGAGGAGGTGAGCGGGAAGGCCGAAGTTAGGCTGCAGCGCTGACAGACGAGCAGCAGCAGAGTGAGAACGCCGAAAGTGCGCACAGATGGCCTGCACTTTCTGCAGCAGCCTAGACATATTGGGGTAATTTATAAGGAACCTCTGCACCAGCAAATTCAGCACATGCGCCAGGCAAGGGATGTGCGTCAAACCGGTTAGTCTCAGAGCTGCTACGAGATTTTGCCCATTATCGCACACCACCAGGCCGGGCTTGAGGCTCACTGGCACCAACTACTCATCGGTCTGTTGTTCAAGGCCCATCCACAGCTCCTGCACGGTGTGGGGTTTGTCCCCAAAACAGATAAGATTTAAAACTGCCTGCTGTCGTTTACCCCTGGCTGCGCTGAAGTTGGTGGTGAAGGTGTTATGCTGACGGGATGAGGAGCCGGTAGAGGATGAGGAAGCGGAGTAGGAGGAGGAAGAAACAGGAGGCAAAGAGAAGCGCCCTGCATTCCTCGGTGGTGGAAGGACATGCGCCAAACTGCTATCCACCTCAGGCCCAGCCGCCACTGCATTTACCCAGTGTGTTGTTAGGAAGATATAATGTCCCTGACCGTGCTTACTGGTCCACGTATCCATAGTGAGGTGGACCTTCCCACAGATGGCATTGCACAGTGCACACCTGATTTTGTCCCCCACTTGGTTGTGCAAGGAAGGGATGGCACTCCTGGAAAAGTAGTGGCGGCTGGGCACGACAAACTGTGGACAGCCACCGCCATAATGCTTTTAAAACTCTCCGTCTCCACCAGAGAGAATGACAGCATTTCAAAGGCCATTAATTTTTAAATGCTGGCATTCAGGGCCATGTATCGCGGGTGGGTAGGGGGGAATTTCCTCTTCCGCTCTAGTGTTTGGGAGATGGACAGCTGAACGCTTCCGTGGGACATTGTGGAGATGCTTGGTGACCCAGGTGGTGGTGTTGCTGGCAGATCCTCTGTTTGCGGGGTGGCAGGTGGCACTGTCACTCCAGAGGTGGATGAAGAGGCTGATACTGCACCTGAAGAGGAAACAGGAGGAGCCAGAGACCTTTCTTGGTTTTTGAGGTGTCTACTCTACTGCAGCTCATGCTTTGCACTTAGATGCCTGGTCATGCAGGTTGTGCTCAGGTTGAGTACGTTTATGCCTCGCTTCAGGCTCTGATTGCATAGCATGCAAACCACTCTTGTCATATCGTCAGCACATTGTCTGAAGAACTGCCATGCCAGGGAACTCCTTGGAGCTGGCATTGGTGTGCTCGGTCCGTTTCTGTGGTGGGCATTAGCAGGCGTACTGTCTAGGGGACGGCCGCTCCACTTTTGCACCCTGCTCCCTCTTCTGCTGTGCTGGTGGCTCTGTGAGACCACCGCCTCTTCTTCCGAACTACAAAGGTTAATCGCAGGACCTTGATTCCATGTGGGGTCGAGGACCTCATCGTCCTCCACATCATCTTCCACCCAGTCTTTACCCCTGTCCTCCTTGTCGGTCTGCACACTTTCGAAAGCCACAGCAATTGGCACCTGTGTTTCGTCATCATCCGAGACGTGCTGCGGTGGTTCTCCCATGTACTCATCTTGAAACATAAGTGTTTGATCATCGGTGCACTCAATTTATTCCACTTCTGGGGCAGGGCTAGGTGGATGGCCCTGGGATACCCTGCTAGCAGAGTCATCAAAAAGCAAAAGAGACTGCTGCATGACTCGTGGCTCAGACTGCTTGACTGATTTGCAAGGGGGTGAGGTGAAAGACTGATGGACATCGGCTGCAGGTGCCAACTCTGATCTTTCTGCAGGAGACTAGGTAGGAGACAATGTAAAGGAACTGGAGGTACTGTCAACAACCTAATCTACTATCACCTGTACTTGTTCTGGACTCACCATTTGTAGAGCCGCATTAGGCCCTACCAAATACCGCTGAAGGTTCTGTCGCCTACTTGCACCTGAGGAAGGTGTTTCACTTGTGCGTGTAGCTGGCACAGATCGACCATGTCCGCTCCCTCCAGGAGCTTCACCAGCAGCACCACGACCAGGGCCACGTCCCTTATATGACGCTCTATTCATATTTCTCAAATTATCTTGCCCAAAATGGGTGTTTTTTTTTATACAAAATAGAGCAGTATCTAACACATGTATCTCACACTGACAGATACAGCAAAGGCTGCAATATTAAGTACTTTGCCCAAAATGGGTGTTTTGTAAACCAAAATTATTATTGCTGTATTTCAAGCTTGTATCTCACACTGACAGATGCAGACAAGGCCGCAAATTTAGTATTTGGCCCAAAATGGGTGTTTTTTTTAATAACCGAATAGAACACCAATATCTAATATTTTTTAATAACACAAATAGAATATAATATAATCTCAGTATCTAACGCGAGTATCTCACAATGACAGATGCAGCAAAGGCTGCAATATTAAGTACTTTGCCCTAAATGGTTTTTTTTTAATAACAGAATATGACAGAAGTATATAACGCTTGAATTTCACACTGACAGATGCAGCAAGGGCTGTAAAATTAAGGCTACTTTCACACTTGCGTTTGGGGTTCCGCTTGTGAGATCTGTTTGAGGGCTCTCACAAGCGGCCCCGAACTGATCCGTTCATCCATAATGCATTCTGAATGGATAAGGATCTGTTCAGAATGCATCAGTTTGGCTGCGTTCCGCCTCCATTCCGCTATGCAAGCTGCGTTTTGGTGTCCGCCTGGCCGTGCGGAGCCAAACGGATCCGTCCTGACTTACAATGCAAGTCAATGGGGATGGATCCGTTTGACGTTGACACAATATGGTGCAATTGCAAACGGATCCGTTCCCAATTGACTTTCAATGTAAAGTCAGGAGTCCCTATTAACCACCTTCCGACCGCCTAACGCACGGATGCGTCCGGAAGGTGGTTGATTCTTTCCTCCTAGACGCATATACGCGTCATCTCGCGAGACGCGAGATTTCCTGTGAACGCGCGCACACAGGCGCGCGCGCTCACAGGATCGGAAGGTAAGCGAGTGGATCTTCAGCCTGCCAGCGGCGATCGTTCGCTGGCAGGCTGGAGATGTGATTTTTATTAACCCCTAACAGGTATATTAGACGCTGTTTTGATAACAGCGTCTAATATACCTGCTACCTGGTCCTCTGGTGGTCTCTTTTGTTTGGATCGACCACCAGAGGACACAGGCAGCTCAGCAATATGTAGCACCAAGCACCACTACACTACACCCCCCCCTGTCACTTATTAACCCCTTATTCACCCTTGATCACCCTTGATCACCCCTGATCACCCCATATAGACTCCCTGATCACCCCCCTGTCATTCATCACCCCCCTGTCATTCATCACTCCCCTGTAACGCTCCATTCAGACGTCCGTATGATTTTTATGGATCCACTGATAGATGGATCGGATCCGCAAAACACATACGGACGTCTGAATGGAGCCTTACAGGGGGGTGATCAATGATGGGGGTGATCACCCCATATAGACTCCCTGATAACCCCCCTGTCATTGATCACCCCCCTGTCATTGATCACTCCCCTGTAAGGTTCCATTCAGACGTCCGTATGATTTTTACGGATCCACTGATACATGGATCGGATCCGCAAAACGCATACAGACGTCTGAATGGAGCCTTACAGGGGGGTAATCACCCCATATAGACTCCCTGATCACCCCACTGTCATTGATCACCCCCCTGTCATTGATCACCCCCCTGTAAGGCTGCATTCAGATGTCCGTATGATTTTTACGGATCCACTGATACATGGATCGGATCCGCAAAACACGTACGGACATCTGAATGGAGCCTTACAGGGGGGTGATCAATGACAGGGGTGATCACCCCATATAGACTCCCTGATCACCCCCCTGTCATTGATCACCCCCCTGTAAGGCTGCATGCAGATGTCCGTATGATTTTTACGGATCCACTGATACATGGATCGGATCCGCAAAACACGTACGGACATCTGAATGGAGCCTTACAGGGGGGTGATCAATGACAGGGGTGATCACCCCATATAGACTCCCTGATCACCCCCCTGTCATTGATCACCCCCCTGTAAGGCTGCATTCAGATGTCCGTATGATTTTTACGGATCCACTGATACATGGATCGGATCCGCAAAACACGTACGGACATCTGAATGGAGCCTTACAGGGGGGTGATCAATGACAGGGGTGATCACCCCATATAGACTCCCTGATCACCCCCTTGTCATTGATCACCCCCCTGTAAGGCTGCATTCAGACGTCCGTATGATTTTTACGGATCCACTGATACATGGATCGGATCCGCAAAACACGTACGGACATCTGAATGGAGCCTTACAGGGGGGTGATCAATGACAGGGGTGATCACCCCATATAGACTCCCTGATCACCCCCCTGTCATTGATCACCCCCCTGTAAGGCTGCATTCAGATGTCCGTATGATTTTTACGGATCCACTGATACATGGATCGGATCCGCAAAACACGTACGGACATCTGAATGGAGCCTTACAGGGGGGTGATAAAGGATGGAGGTGATCACCCCATATAGACTCCCTGATCACCCCCCCTGTCATTGATCACCCCCCTGTCATTGATCACTCCCCTGTAAGGCTCCATTCAGATGTCCGTATGTTTTTTACGGATCCACGGATACATGGATTTGATCCGCAAAACACATACAGACGTCTGAATGGAGCCTTACAGGGGGGTGATCACCCCATATAGACTCCCTAATCACCCCCCTGTCATTGATCACCCCCCTGTCATTGATCACCCCCCTGTAAGGCTGCATTCAGATGTCCGTATGTTTTTTACGGATCCAAGGATACATGGATCGGATCCGCAAAACACATACGGACATCTGAATGGAGCCTTATAGAGGGGTGATCAATGACAGGGGGGTGATCACCCCATATAGACTCCCTGATCACCCCCCTGTCATTGATCACCCCCCTGTCATTGATCACCCCCCTGTAAGGCTGCATTCAGATGTCCGTATGTTTTTTACGGATCCACAGATACATGGATCGGATCCGCAAAACACATACGGACATCTGAATGGAGCCTTATAGGGGGGTGATCAATGACAGGGGGGTGATCACCCCATATAGACTCCCTGATCACCCCCCTGTCATTGATCACCCCCCTGTCATTGATTACCCCCCTGTCATTGATCACCCCCCTGTAATGCTGCATTCAGATGTCCGTATGTTTTTTTACGGATCCACGGATACATGGATCGGATCCGCAAAACACATACGGACATCTGAATAGAGCCTTATAGGGGGGTGATCAATGACAGGGGGGTGATCACCCCATATAGACTCCCTGATCACCCCCCTGTCATTGATCACCCCCCTGTCATTGATCACCCCCCTGTAAGGCTCCATTCAGACATTTTTTTGGCCCAAGTTAGCGGAAATTTTTTTTTTTTTCTTACAAAGTCTCATATTCCACTAACTTGTGTCAAAAAATAAAATCTCACATGAACTCACCATACCCCTCACGGAATCCAAATGCTTAAAATTTTTTAGACATTTATATTCCAGACTCATTTATATTCCAGACTTCTTCTCACGCTTTAGGGCCCCTAGAATGCCAGGGCAGTATAAATACCCCACATGTGACCCCATTTCGGAAAGAAGACACCCCCAGGTATTTCGTGATGGGCATAGTGAGTTCATGGAATTATTATTTTTTTGTCACAAGTTAGTGGAATATGAGACTTTGTAAGAAAAAAAAAATCATAATTTTCCGCTAACTTGTGACAAAAAATAAAAAATTCTATGAACTCGCCATGCCCCTCATTGAATACCTTGGGGTGTCTTATTTCCAAAATGGGGTCACATGTGGGGTATTTATACTGCCCTGGCATTTTAGGGGCCCTAAAGTGTGAGAAGAAGTCTGGGATCCAAATGTCTAAAAATGCCCTCATAAAAGGAATGTGGGCCCCTTTGCGCATCTAGGCTGCAAAAAAGTGTCACACATCTGGTATCGCTGTACTCAGGAGAAGTTGGGCAATGTGTTTTGGGGTGTCATTTTACATATACCCATGCTGGGTGAGATAAATATCTTGGTCAAATGCCAACTTTGTATAAAAAATGGGAAAAGTTGTCTTTTGCCGAGATATTTCTCTCACCCAACATGAGTATATGTAAAAAGACACCCCAAAACACATTGCCCAACTTCTCCTGAATACGGCGATACCACATGTGTGACACTTTTTTGCAGCCTAGGTGGGCAAAGGGGCCCACATTCCAAAGAGCACCTTTAGGATTTCACAGGTCATTTACCTACTTACCACACATTAGGGCGCCTAGAATTCCAGGGCAGTATAACTACCCCACAAGTGACCCCATTTTGGAAAGAAGACACCCCAAGGTATTCCGTGAGGGGCATGGCGAGTTCCTAGAATTTTTTATTTTTTGTCACAAGTTAGCGGAAAATGATGATTTTTATTTTTTTTCTTACAAAGTCTCATATTCCACTAACTTGTGACAAAAAATAAAAACTTCCATGAACTCACTATGCCCAACAGGAAATACCTTGGGGTGTCTTCTTTCCAAAATGGGGTCACTTGTGGGGTAGTTATACTGCCCTGGCATTTTAGGGGCCCGAATGCGTGAGAAGTGGTTTGAAATCAAAATCTGTAAAAAATGGCCGGTGAAATCCGAAAGGTGCTCTTTGGAATGTGGGCCCCTTTGCCCACCTAGGCTGCAAAAAAGTGTCACACATCTGGTATCACCGTACTCAGGAGAAGTTGGGCAATGTGTTTTGGGGTGTCTTTTTACATATACCCATGCTGGGTGAGATAAATATCTTGGTCAAATGCCAACTTTGTATAAAAAAATTGGAAAAGTTGTCTTTTGCCAAGATATTTCTCTCACCCAGCATGGGTATATGTAAAATGACACCCCAAAACACATTGCCCAACTTCTCCTGAGTACGGAGATACCACATGTGTGACACTTTTTTGCAGCCTAGGTGGGCAAAGGGGCCCACATTCCAAAGAGCACCTTTCGGATTTCACCGGCCATTTTTTACAGATTTTGATTTCAAACTACTTACCACACATTAGGGCCCCTAGAATGCCAGGGCAGTATAACTACCCCACAAGTGACCCCATTTTGGAAAGAAGACACCCCAAGGTATTCGCTGATGGGCATAGTGAGTTCATAAAAGTTTTTATTTTTTGTCACAAGTTAGTGGAATATGAGACTTTGTAAGAAAAAAAGAAAAAAATAAAAAAATCATCATTTTCCACTAACTTGTGACAAAAAATAAAAAGTTCTATGAACTCATTATGCCCATCAGCGAATACCTTAGGGTGTCTACTTTCCGAAATGGGGTCATTTGTGGGGTGTTTGTATTGTCTGGGCATTGTAGAACCTCAGGAAACATGACAGGTGCTCAGAAAGTCAGAGCTGCTTCAAAAAGCGGAAATTCACATTTTTGTACCATAGTTTGTAAACGCTATAACTTTTACCCAAACCATTTTTTTTTTTACCCAAACATTTTTTTTTTTATCAAAGACATGTAGAACAATAAATTTAGAGAAAAATTTATATATGGATGTCGTTTTTTTTTGCAAAATTTTACAACTGAAAGTGAAAAATGACATTTTTTTGCAAAAAAAATCGTTAAATTTCGATTAATAACAAAAAAAGTAAAAATGTCAGCAGCAATGAAATACCACCAAATGAAAGCTCTATTAGTGAGAAGAAAAGGAGGTAAAATTCATTTGGGTGGTAAGTTGCATGACCAAGCAATAAACGGTGAAAGTAGTGTAGGTCAGAAGTGTAAAAAGTGGCCTGGTCATTAAGGGTGTTTAAGCTAAGGGGCTGAGGTGGTTAATATACCATCGGATCGGAGTTTTCTCCAATCCGATGGTATATTTTAACTTGAAGCGTCCCCATCACCATGGGAACGCCTCTATGTTAGAATATACCATCGAATTTGAGTTAGATCCTGAAAACTCAGATCCGACAGTATGTTCTAACACAGAG
This sequence comes from Bufo bufo, assembly GCF_905171765.1. Lineage (NCBI taxonomy): Eukaryota > Metazoa > Chordata > Amphibia > Anura > Bufonidae > Bufo > Bufo bufo. The sequence goes on from NC_053389.1 coordinate 145,744,308, forward strand.
GCGTTCCCACAGTGATGGGGACGCTTCAAGTTAGAATATACTAAGAACTGTGTACATAACTGCCCCCTGCTGCGTGGCAGCACCCGATCTCTTACAGGGGGCTGTGATCCGCACATTATACTTACCTGCGCTTTCTGTGGCCGGCCGGGCGCTCCTCCTACTGGTAAGTGAAAGATCTGCGCGGCGCATTGCTTATAGCACAGACCTTTCACTTACCAGTAAGAGGAGCGACCGGCAGGCCACAGACAGCGCAGGTAAGTATAATGCTTCTAAAATTGCTAAGTAACCATGGCAGCCAGGACTGCAGTAGCATCTTGGCTGCCATGGTAACCGATCGGAGCCCCAGCGATTAAACTGGGACTCCGATCGGAACTCTCCGCTGCCACCAATGATGGGGGGGGTGATTTTAATTGTGGGGGGAGAGGGGAGGCCGCACTGGCCACCAATGAATTTAATACTGTGGAGGGAGGGAGGGGGGCTGCACTGGCCACCAATGAATTTAATACTGGGGAGGGAGGGGGGGCCGTACTGGCCACCAATGAATTTAATACTGGGGAGGGAGGGGGAAAACTCAGATCTGAAAAAGCTGTTATGCAGATGGATCCGTTCTGAACGGATGCAAGCGTTTGCATTATAGGTGAGGATCCGTCTGTGCAAATACCAGACGGATCCGCACTGAACGCAAGTGTGAAAGTAGCCTTAGTTATTTGCCCAAAAAGGGTGTTTTTTGAAACCCAGAAAATTATTACTGTATTTCAACTTAAATTGCACACTGACTAATGCGGCATAGGCCCCAGATGGAGGGTCTTGCCAAAAATGGGTGTTTTTGAAAACCCAGAAAATTATTGAAGTATTTCAAGCTTGTATTTAACAATGACAGATGCAGCAAACGCAGCAAAATTAGGATTTTGCCCTAAATGGGTGTTTTTTTTTTAAATAACAGATTATGACAGCAGTATATAATGCTTGAATTTAACACTGACAGATGCAGCAAGGGCTGTAAAATTTTGTATTTTGCGCAAAAAGTGTTTTTTAAAACCCAGAAAATTATTGCTGTATTTCAAGCTTAAATTGCACACTGTCTAATGCGGCATCGGCCCCAGATGGAGGGTATTGCCAAAAATGGGTGTTTTTTAAAACCCAGAAAATTATTGCAGTATTTCAAGCTTAAATTGCACACTGTCTAATGCGGCATCGGCCCCAGATGGAGGGTATTGCCAAAAATGGGTGTTTTTTAAAACCCAGAAAATTATTGCAGTATTTCAAGCTTAAATTGCACACAGACATATGCTGCAAAGGCCACAGATGTAGGGTCTTGCCAAAAATGGGTGATTTTTTTAGACTGCAGATAACTAAAAACCCAACCCAAATATAGACAGAGGCACATGTTTTGTGGAGTGAGGATCGGTCACAGCTTTATTTTTTATTTTTATCCCTTTTTTACCAAAACCACCAAACTCTTATCACCAGAAACCACTTCCAGGAGTATGAAAAGCGATATGCCCCACAGAAACCACAGTGGGCAAGTCCGCCTTCTCCTATGGTCTTAGTAATTTATTTCCACCGACCTCCAGCTGTGACTTAAACCATTAAAACTGTAACAGAAAGATATGTAAGACAAAACATTTTAGAGAAAACAATCAAAGGGTGGGAGGGTGGGAAAATTCCTGTTGAAGGTGCCGGTGAAAAGAGACCGAGCTGTGATAAGCCCTCCTATTTATTAACTCTAGGGGGAGAGACAGGAGAGACCATAAATCTGAACCGGGGGGGGGGGGAATAAGGGAGAAACCAAATACTCAAACAGGCATACACAGTGCTAAAGGAATACCCCCTCCTTTAGGAGAAACTACAATGCCGGCAGAAGACATGAGGGATTTAACCTGTGGAGAAAATAATTATAATAGCTCAGGGCGAACATAAGAGACAAAGCATGCTGCCTTCCACCTACCAATCCGTTGTACCTCCGAATCCAGTAAACCCGCCTTGGCGGCCTCCGTGGCCGCACCGATGCAAAACGAATGAGATCCATATTCCATGACAGGCATACCCAATGATGCGAGGAAACAGTGGAAAACGGAGCAAAACTGAAAACGAGTAAGCGGAAGGCCAGAGGCATGGCATAAAAACGAAGTGCCATTTACCCAGGAGGCATTGAAGTGCTCAACAGCACGGACAGGGCAAACCGGGCCTGAAATACGGTGCAAAAAAACCTGACAACACGAGCAAAAACATCGGTTTTAGAATGACGGTTACAAACTCGCACAGACGAGTCGGAAAAAGAGACATCTGCAGGAGCAAACCCTCCTGGGCAGAACCTGGACTGAGGAAGCAGCTCGCCAATTCTAAAAGCGCCGAAAAAAGCGAGACAAAAAGCGGCACGAAAAAGTAAAACCTCAGCAGGAGAGGAGCAGACCTTGTCTAAGGACTCGAGGAGAGGAGCAGACCTTGTCTAAGGACTCGACTAACTGGGTGAGAAGCTGATAAGAAACGGGGCGCCTTACGAACATATTATTTCCTTCCGTCACCCCTTAAAGGGATTCCGTCACTAGGTTTGGGGCTATAGAGATACGGACATGCACGGCTAGATCGCCGCTAGCATGCCCGCCTGTGAAGGAGCCCAGCACCGCCTATGTCTCCTCCTTTCATCAACGATAGATAGCCGTAATCTCGCGATGCGCGAGCTCGCGCATGCGCAGTTATTTCCCTGAAGCTGATGCCAGCACAGGGAAGGAACACTATACCGGCACTGCGCATGCGCAAGCTCGCGCATCGTGAGATTACGGATACCTATCGTTAATTAAAGGAGGAGACATAGGCGGTGCTGGGCTCCTTCACAGGCGGGCGTGGCTGGGCACGGCTGGGCACAAGTAAGGTTAGTGCAGCCCCTTGGACACATTCAACACTCATTTACATATCTATAAAATCCTTTTTTAAAGAAATTAAAACCACACAGCCCTATAGGACACATATATTGCGGACATGCTAGCGGCGATCTAGCCGTGCATGTCCGTATCTCTCTAGCCCCAAACCTGATGACAGAATCCCTTTAAGGGCTTGGCGAACTATGAAAAATTTTGTGACGTCCGACCAGCCCCGGACTAAAGTGGAAACTAATACCCGACAACCTGCGCTGGGCAACCACCATGAAGCCCCCGCGGCCCGCAATTGCAACATATAATCAATAGTAACTCGCAGCCTATCAGCAACAGACGTGTGAACTGGCAGGTCAGCCGCCAACGCTGCCCAGTCCGCCCAAGCCTTACCATAATCAGACCAGGTCCTTGGCACCACTGAAGCTCGAATAAGGGGCATCAGCCGTTCATCGGTATGTGACACAGGTGAGTAGGGCACCAAAAACCCTCCGGCGCCGCGTACGGCACAAGCTTACGGAATTCCTGCCAACGAAAACGTGAGAGAGCATCAGCAGCAGCATTGACAACACCCGGAACATATGAGGCCCTGAAATAAATGTTTAATTGCAAGCATCTAAGTACAAGGTGACGTAACAACGACAAAACTGGAAGAGAAGAAGAGGACAATTTGTTAATGCAATGTACAACCGCCATATTATCAGTGCAAAAACAAACACGCCTATTTTGCAATTTGAAACCCCATAATTCAATAGCTATTATAATGGGAAATAGATTAATAAAGTAATGTTAAAGCAAAGATTGGCAGTGTGCCATTGAGATGGCCAGGAGGCGGTACACCAGTCCGTTCCCAAAATGGCGCTGAAACCGGAGGATCCCGCAGCATCGGTAAAGAGGAACAGATCGGTGCTGGCAATTTCAGGAAGCTGTCAGCACGTGTGGCCGTTATAACACACATATAGGTCACGTTTTAATTGCAGGGTTAAACGGACGTGGTGATAGGTATTAGAGATGCCTCGTGTCCCCAGGGATAAACGTTGTGAGAAGACCCTACCCATGGGCATAACCCGACAAGCAAAAACTAGGAGCCCAAGAAGGGCGAGGAGCTTAGACAACTTATCCTGGGGAAGTCGAAAAACCATTGCAGATGAGTCAATTTCAATACCTAAAAAGATAATAGAAGTGGCTGGGCCCAGGGTCTTATCGGCAGAAAGAGGGATGCCAAACCTGGACATTAAAAAACAAAATGAGTTCAAAAGAAATTGACACTGGGAGGAATCTCCTGGGGAAACAAAAATAAAATCGTCCAGGTAATGAATGATGGAGCAAGAACCAGTTTCAAAGAAATTGCAGGAAATGGAGCAACCCATAGGGAGACAGGTGTTGTAATAGTAATGCCCATCTATCATGCAACCCAGCAGGTGATAACAATCAGGGTGCACAGGAAGCAGGCGAAAAGCAGCTTCAATGTCAGATTTTGCCATCAATGCCCCCCTGCCAGCTTCCCGAACTAAAGTTACCGCCCTATTAAAAGAAACGTAGGAAACAGAGGCGTTGTCTTTTGAGATACCGTCATTAACCGAGGCACCCTTGGAAAAAGAGAGGTGGTGAATCAGGCGAAAGCACTCAGGCTCCCGCTTGGGAACAAGTCCCAAAGGGATAACTCGGATGTTGGCAAAAGGGGGCAAAGTAAATGGGCCAACTATTCTTCCCAATTCTACCTCCTTGCGAATTTTATCTCACAAAACATCTGGGTAGCGCCTAGCAGAAGGTAAATTATCGGAATGAATGGGGACGCTGGAAAAATAGAAAGGGATGAAAAAACCAAAGGAAAAGCCAAATCGCAGCTGGGCCGCTGCGCTTTTATTGGGGTATTGGTCGAGCCACTGGGACATCGCGACCACGCTCACTGGAGTCTTTCCCACTAGAGGGGGCTGCGGGTCTGGGGGCCCCTGGCCACCGGAAGGGGAGACAGGGGCTGCAGCCGGAAAGGGGGGGACTCTTTGAGACATCATCAGACGTAACCAAAGATCCGTGGCTTTGACTCTCCAACCAAGTTCTGGTTGGAGTGCCAATCATATACGGAATTTTTCATCATACTGCCACTGAATCCATGTAAACAAATAACTCCGAACAGCATTCTGGGTGCTGCAGTCCCATAACATAGCCTAAGACTGTTAAAGCTTGTAACCAATTACCCATGGTGTGAGCCACCTTAGGCCTGCGATCAATAAATGTATCGGAGTTGGGCCTACGCTCCTTATCAACCGTGTGCTGATTGACTGTAATCAAGGACCAAATATCGACATACTGGTTGTTCCAAATTTTATTTTTAGTATCAATGTCTAAATGCGCTCCCAGAGGGGAGAGGCCGCAAAATAAGGATTCTTTGTGATCGCTGGCCAAAGGCTGAGGAACACCAGAGGCAGTAGGCTTGGGGGGCGTATGAGAACCCACCAGGTCCAGTTGCGACAGCAATGCCTTAAGGACCGGCATTAACTGCTGACCCATATATGCCGAACCCCAGGCTCCCGTAAAATTAAACTTACCGCCAGTAGAAATAGAAGGAGGCTCCACAGAAACAACTGGAGGATCCGGCTCCTGGACCACGCTGACCCGACTGGCCCCGCGGGACGACCTTCTGGCCGAGTGAGTGGCTCCCCACCTCCGGCGTGAATGTGACCTGCCAGAACTAGCCCTGCAGGAGCTGACCTCCGATGAAGAAGGCGGCCGCCAACGAGAACACCTGGAGAGGACATTTCTGCGATGATCGGGAGCGGTGACGGGAAGAGCTATGCCAATTGGATTCCGACCTGCGCCTAGAGTGGTGGTCGGAGCAACATCCAGGAGAGGTGGAGGGAGAGCGCCTTTGTGGGTTACCATGCTGAGCTGGCTGCTTAGGGAGAATGAGGACAGCAGGGGTCTCAGGCTTCTGTAACACAGGTTCTGGTATGGGGGCTGAGGTGGGGGCTAACGGAGGAGTTGTAACAAGTACATTGGTGGGCAGTGATAGCTGACCAGCATTCAGCAAGCCATGGGAAGGGTTAACTGAGAGCTCCTCGGCAGAGGAGGGGTCTGTGGGAGTGTTTCCCATTATATTTGAAGGGAAAACAGTAGGATTTATTGCAGGGGTATTGCTTGCGGAGCGCGCCAGAGCGAGAGCACACAATGCAGGAGCGGGGGGTGGGGCCACAGAACATGCTGCCGGAAGGGAAGCAGAGTTTCCAGCAGGCGCGCCCCCGCTTGTCAGCACTGGAAAATTTATGGATGGAGGAGGAGGGGTGAGTGAGGCTGCTTGTAGTAGCAGGGGAATAGATACCAGCCGGGACACTGACTACAGTGTGCGCCGCAACGGGAGTGCAAGGTACAGGAGTGGGGGGCGGGACCACAGAACGAGCTGCAGACAGGACAGCAGATGTCCCAGTAGTTGCACTGGATACAGCGGCCCCCCGCTTGCACCCACGGGTTAATCTATTGAGGGAGGGAGGTTGGGGGACATGGCTGGGACTTAGACGACAAGGAGGGCGAGTACGCCTTGTAGTTTGCCATCTCCCAACAGAGGAGGATGCTGGTGGAGCAGGAGGGTGCTCCTGCAAGCCAGCCAATAATCGGGACAAGAAATCCGGTCCCTCAGACTGTAGCTTGGCAGCGATGGCTGCCAAAACTGCCCTCTCGTCGGCCATACCTGCAGGAGAAAATTCCTGTTGAACGTGCCGGTGAAAAGAGACCGAGCTGTGATAACCCCTCCTATTTATTAACTCTAGGGGGAGGGACAGGAGAGACCATAAATCTGGACCAGGGGAAAAGGGGGGGGGGGTAAGGGAGAAAACTACACAGTACTAAAGGAATAACCCCCCTCCCCCCTTTAGGAGAAACTACAATGCCGCAGAAGACATGAGGGATTTAACCCATGAGCTGCCCACAGTATCTGCAGTCAAAACTGCCCTCGCTAAATGCTGTGGCGTTAATTAAACCCAGAATTTAATTGCAGTATTTCAAGCTTCTATTTGACTGTTACAAATGCACATATGCTGTGCTGGTGCACTGAACTTGCATAAAATGGCCGCCGCTGCCCTCCTAACTAACAGACGGATAAAAGTTATTTTTCTGGGTCACTTGGCTCAGGGCAGGGTAAAAAGATTGTGCACTGCACCCACAAAACAAAATCTAGGTAGATCGCTGAGTTAACAAGCACTTCAGATTAAAGATTGTGTCCTATTCTCTCCCTCATATCAGCAGCATCCTATCCCTACACTAATCAGAGCAGAGCGATGTGCAGCGCTATGTGACTCCAGCTAATATAGAGGCTGGATCACATGCTGCACTGGCCAATCACAGCCATGCCATTAGTAGGCATGGCTGTGATGGCTTCTAAGGGCACACAAGTTAAACACTTGTTGATTGGCTGCTCTGCAGCCTTTCAAAAAGCGCCATTAACTCGCCGAACACCGAACCCGAACTTTTACTGAAAAGTTTGGGTTCGGGTCCGGGGTCCAAAAATCCTAAAGTTCGGTACAAACCCGAACTTTACAGTTCTGGTTCGCTCAACCCTACTGATAATACAACCATCTGCATCCGTTATGAACGGTTCCGGTTGTATTATCTTTAACATTGCCAAAACAGATCCATTTTGGCTATGTTAAAGATAATAGAAAAATTGATCCGTTCTGAACGGATGCATGCGGTTGTATTATCTGAACGGATGCGTTTGTGCAGATCCATGACGGATCCGCACCAAACGCGAGTGTGAAAGTAGCCTAAGCATACCCAGCTATTTTCAGAAGTGCGATAGCAGTTAGAAAGAAACATACAAGAGCGCCTATGACTCCATTTGGTGCAATGTACAGTACAGACCAAAAGTTTGGACACACCTTCTCATTCAAAGAGTTTTCTTTATTTTCATGACTATGAAGGCATCAAAACTATGAATTAACACATGTAGAATTATATACATAACAAACAAGTGTGAAACAACTGAAAATATGTCATATTCTAGGTTCTTCAAAGTAGCCACCTTTTGCTTTGATTACTGCTTTGCACACTCTTGGCATTCTCTTGATGAGCTTCAAGAGGTAGTCCCCTGAAATGGTCTTCCAACAGTCTTGAAGGAGTTCCCAGAGATGCTTAGCACTTGTTGGTCCTTTTGCCTTCACTCTGCGGTCCAACTCACCCCAAACCATCTCGATTGGGTTCAGGTCCGGTGACTGTGGAGGCCAGGTCATCTGGCGCAGCACCCCATCACTCTCCTTCATGGTCAAATAGCCCTTACTTTCAAAGTTTTCCCAATTTTTCGGCTGACTGACTGACCTTCATTTCTTAAAGTAATGATGGTCACTCGTTTTTCTTTACTTAGCTGCTTTGCACTTAGTGCAAGTCAAGTGATGAAGTCTCCTTTAGGCTGGGTTCAGACCTGAGCGTCTTTGATATGCGCATTTAACGCGCGTTTTTGACGCGCGTTTTTGACAAGCGTTTTTTGCAATAGTAAACGCGCGTTTGACGCGCGTTTGTGTGATTGACTGCAATGTCCTATGGCCACAAACGCGCGTCAAAACGCCCCAAAGAAGCTCAAGTACTTGTTTGAGCGTAGGGTGTTTTACAGCGCGTTTTTCAGCGCTGTAAAACGCTCAAGTGAGAACCAGGGCCATAGGGAAGCATTGGTTTTCATGTGTTGAGCGTTTTACAGCGCGTTTGAACGCGCTGTAAAACGCTCAAGTGTGAACCCAGCCTTAGACAGTTTAAGGAGTCCTTGTATTCAGGAGGACCTCTCAGCTCTCCACATCAACCACCACTAGTTGACAGGTTTTTTCCTATTCACACTATATAAAGAGAGCAATCAATTGTGTGCAGGGGAGAGGCCAGGCAGAGCAGAAGAATATCAAGTATTCCAGCAATTTATTTCTGTCACCCCCACAACGGGGTAACGAAACACCCTAATTTGATAACGCAGTTGTGCGATATTGTGTTTTTGTTGGTGAAAATGAAGGGGCGCAGGGAGTAGTAAATTACCTTTTCTGATAGTAGATTTGTGATTACTCAGTCTGTCCTTCATTCTCATTGAGGTTTCCCCCACATATAACAATCCATAGGAACACTTGAGAATGTAAATCACAAATCTACTATCACATGTAAATGTGCCCCGTATTGGAATCTTTTCACCTGAATGTGGGTGAGAGAAACATGAACCCTTGATGACACTGGAGCAATTTACACAATTGAGGCAAGGAAATGTACCTTGTCTAGGAGAAGACAATGTACTTTGTCTTATTTATATTCTGTTACTACCTACATCAGCCCTAACTATTTTATCTCTGATGTTATAAACGTGCCGATAACATCAGAGATAAAATACTGTAGTTTGGGCTGATGTAGGTAGTAGCAGAATAGAAATAAGACAAAGTACATTGTCTTCTCCTAGACAAGGTACATTTCCTTGCCTCAATTGTGTAAATTGCTCCAGTGTCATCAAGGGTTCATGTTTTTCTCACCCATATTCAGGTGAAAAGATTCCAATACGGGGCACATTTACATGTGATAGTAGATTTGTGATTTACATTCTGTCCCTATGGATTGTTATATGTGGGGGAAACCTCAATGAGAATGAAGGACAGACTGAGTAAACACTAATCTACCATCAGAAAGGGTAATTTACTACTCCCTGCGCCCCTTCATTTTCACCAACAAAACACAATATCGCACGACTCCGTTATCAAATTATTGAGGGTGTTTCGTTACCCCGTCGTGGGGGTGACAGAAATAAGTTGTTACTAAAGAGAGAGGCCTACTAGATCCATCGTTTGCAAACAATGAAACCCAGGGGCCTCAATCGTGAATACAGTGTATCCTGTTTTCTTTGATGTATTCTGTTTATTATAATAATTAAGTATACAATCTATAAATGTATTTCTTTTTTTCTAGCGGAATTGAATAACCAGATGAATTGGATAATATCCTTTTGTATACTTTACATTATATTGCCTATTGTCGTCAGTGAGGGGGAGGAGTCCTGCAGACGACGTCAGTTCCTCTGTATTTCATTTGTCTGCTTAAAGAACCGATGTGAGATGTTTGTGCATAGTCTGATGAAAGCACATTGGTGCTGAAACGCGTCATTATGACATTAATCTGTGACCAATAAATTCATCCATTGATTGAAATCCATGCGAAGTGCCGGTCTTCTTGCTACATTCCCACAATTGAGCTGTCATCCATTTGCTTGCAGAGAGGCCGTCGCAGCCATCTTGATTGGAGACACCGTGATGACGCCGCCGCACTTGGCCAGCACTCTAGTGTAGTAATGTCACCTCGCACAAGATTTTGAGCTATATCCTTTAATCAATATTGCCTCAGCCTCTATGCAAACAAATGGAATGGATGAGGTGAGACGAGCATGTTTTTTTTTTTACCACCATTTCAGGAAAAATAGATTCTTTACCATGAAATCCGAGGAAATTCAGCTTCGCAGCAAATTGTATTTGTCCGGAAATTTGATTCAAAGTAAATTCAGTTGACTTTGATTTCCTCAACAGCAGCTACGAGTAAGGCCTCATTCACATGTCTGTGTTTTGGTCAGTGATTTACAACAGTAGATGTGACCTAAAACCAGGATTGGAGCCTCCACAGACATAAGGTATAAGGGAAAGATCTGCACCTGTTCTGTGTTCAGAGCCGCACATGGTTTTGGGTAAAAAATCACTGATGTAAATCACTAACCGAAAGCTGTGTGAATAAGGCCTCATGCACATGGCCGTTGCTCAGCTATTCCATACATTGGGGACCGAAATTTGCAGTCCCCAATGAATAGCCAACATCTGCAGGCGGATGCAGACCCATTCAACTCGAATGGGTCTGTGGTCCATTTGTACCACAAAAAAGTAGCGCATGCCCTACTTTTGTGGTGCAGAAACATGGAGAGAAATCACTCGGAAGCATTCCGTAGTACTTCTGTGGGGTTCCGTGCCTCTCTTCCGCACCGGCCCTTCCAAATTGCGGACCCATTCAAGAGAATGCGTTCGCATCCATGATGCGATTTAAAAATGGCTGGGGCCCGTATATTGCTGACCCGCTGTATGCTGGCCACAATATGGGCCTGGCCGGCACACGGTCATGTGCATGAGCCCTAAGGAATAAAGGTGCCTTCACACTTTGCAGATTTTGTGGCAAAATATTCTGCGACTGAAAATTTGTTCCATTCATTTGAATGGGGCAGCAATCGCATGGATTTCTGCAAGCCCCATTAAGGTGAATGGGACTGATTTTCAGTTGCAGAATTTTCTGCCACGTTTGATTAATAGATTTTTCATTCCTTTTAGTTTTAAGGTTTTCTTTGGACTGTTAATAGTTTCAGGACCTGGTTTGATCACATGGTGCATTATGGGATATTATAAGGCGGCCACTTGCATTCTATAAATATTGCAATAAAGGGAATTATGTAGCATTAAACTGTGTGATTTTCTTGTTCCTTTCTTACTTTTTAGGGATCATGCACATGACTGTTGCTTTTTTTGCGGATCGGACGCTTAAGCATTAACTTCAATGTCGTATTACGGACAAGTATAAGAAAGTTCTATAGAGAGTTGGATGTTCTGTTCCGCAAAATGCAGAATGAACATGGGCGGTATTCATGTTTTGTGCACCACAAAAATGGCTATGGCTGTGTGCATGAGCCCTAAGCATGACATTTCATTAGCCTTTGCAACATTCTGGGCAGGGGTCAAGTCCTGGGAAAAAAAGTGTGGGAACTCACCCAAGATCCAGTGCCTCCGCGTGAAGTCACGGCACGCGGCGTACGCAAAGGGCAGGGAAGGTCGGGAGGAGGAGCAAGCAAGTGCCTTATTTTTCGCCCTATAAGATGCACCTAGGTTTTAGAGGAGGACAATAAGAAAAACATATTTTTCATTACACCTCAGGTCAGATCACCAATCAGACTCCCAATGTTAATCAGACCTCAGCTAACAGCCCCAATAAGATCCCCAATATTAATAAGAACCCAATAAGACCTCAGATCAGACCTCAGCTCAGACCCCAATATGAATGACCCCCAATCAGACCTCAGATAAGAGCCCCATGCCTTATAGCAGCCCCAGTAGCCTCATAGCAGCCCCCAGCGCCTCTCCATCAGCCCCCAGTGCCTCTCCATCAGCCCCCAGTGCCTCTCCACCAGCCCCCAGTGCCTCTCCATCAGCCCCCAGTGCCTCTCCACCAGCCCCCAGTGCCTCTCCATCAGCCCCCAGTAGCCTCATAGCAGCTCCCAGTGCCTCTCCACCAGCCCCCAGTGCATTTCCACCAGCCCCCAGTGCCTCTCCATCAGCCCCCAGTAGCCTCATAGCAGCCCCAGTGCCTCTCCATCAGCCCTCCCTTGTCACTCTCTTTCTCCTCAATCCCTCCCTCCCTTGTCACTCTCTTTCTCCCTCCTCCCTTGTCACTCTCTTTCTCCCCCCTCCCTCCCTTGTCACTCTCTCTTTCTCCCCCCTCCCTTGTCACTCTCTTTTTCTCCCCCTCCCTCCCTTGTCACTCTCTCTTTCCCCCCCCTCCCTCGTCACTCTCTCTTTCTCCCCCCTCCCTCCCTTGTCACTCTCTCTTTCTCCCCCCTCCCTCCCTTGTCACTCTCTCTTTCTCCCTCCTCCCTTGTCACTCTCTCTTTCTCCCCCCCCTCCCTTGTCACTCTCTCTTTCTCCCCCCTCCCTCCCTTGTCACTCTCTCTTTCTCCCTCCTCCCTTGTCACTCTCTCTTTCTCGCCCCCTCCCTTGTCACTCTCTCTTTCTCCCCCCCTCCCTTGTCACTCTCTCTTTCTCCCACCTCCCTCCCTTGTCACTCTCTCTTTCTCCCCCCTCCCTTGTCACTCTCTCTTTCTCCCCCATCCCTCCCTCCCTTGTCACTCTCTCTTTCTCCCCCATCCCTCCCTCCCTTGTCACTCTCTCTTTCTCCCCACCCACCTCGGGTGTAGCGTGGCCGAGCTCTGTTCGGTCCGTGGTACAGGAGCATTTGTTTTCTGTACCCGGCCGGACTGAAAGGAAGTGCACACTAAGTGAGCACTTCCTGTCAGTCCGGCCGGGTACAGGAAACAAAAGCTCCTGTACCACGGACCGGACAGAGCTCGGCCACGCTACACTTGAGGCGCTTCCCTCCTGTCAGTCCCTCTATTCATGCTGCGCCAGAGCGGGGCGCCGACAGTGTTGAGGGGCACAATGCGCTGCCCTGCTGAAAGGGAACGGCGTTCCTGCTAAGAAAAAAGTTCCCGCAGGACTCGAGCCCTGATTCTGGGTTTATATATGGAATAGTATGTATCATTTGCATTTTCACAGTACTCAGTGGCGTAACTACAGGGGTAGCAGGGAAAAAAGCTGCTTCGGGGCCTGAGTGGAGAAGGGGTCTGGGAGCAGTGGCTTTCTAGTACTATTTAAGGCAGGCAAGCCCACAGTGTGACTGTATCTGAAGGGGCCTGGCCTGGCCTGAAATGTACTAGAAAAGGTATACATACCAGTATGAAGGACCTTTAGAATCCAGTAAGGCCCCTTTCACACGAGCAAGTTTTCCACGCGGGTGCAATGCGTGACGTGAATGCATACCACCCACACTGAATCCTGACTCATTCATTTCTGTGTACATGAGCGTTTTTTTTACGCATCAGTTCTGCGTTGCGTGAAAAATGCAGCATGTTCTATATGTTCACGCAGCCCTGGCCCCATAGAAGTGAATGGGGCTTCAGTGAAAAACGATTTTCACTGATGGTTGCTAGGAGATGTTGTTTGTAACTTTCCAGCTGTCGAGAATTCTCGTAATATCCTATCAAGGAAAATAGCGATTCTACTAAAGACAGAGTCAGTGCCAGAAACGAGAGGGGCATCTCTGCTGTCAATAAATATTTGGATGATTCGTCCATAACACAACATTCAAAGTGTTTTATCAATGTCTTGTTGAGACTAATTCTGGAAAATAACTATTTTCTGTTTCAAGATACCTTTTTTAGTCAAAAACGTGGCGTTGCGATGGGGTCCAATGTGGCCCCAACGTACGCAAATATCTACATGCGGCACATGGAGGAGGACTTTATCTATGTATCCCACCACTTCCAACATGTTATTGGGTGGTGGCGGTAGATAGATGACGTCTTCCTCCTGTGGTCAGGTACAGAACCACAATTGGTTGAGTTCCATACATATCTCAATAGCATTGATTCTGATCTGCAATATACTGTGTCTCATTCTAAGACACAATTGTCCTTTTTGGATATCAATGTCAGATTGGTTGATGGTTCAATTAACACAGGCCTATATGTCAAGTCAACTGACAGGAATACAATTCTGCGCTACGAAAGTAATCACCCCCGTAGTTTAGTTAAACATCTTCCGCACTCGAATCAGACCGAGTTAGTGACTACATTGGAAACGATGGCGGGCAAATTTAGGGAGCGGGGCTATCCCCACGGATTACTAGATGAACAAAAAAATGTGATTTTACACAATAATGCTAAAACGATATCAACTACTTCTCAGCTGATCAACTACTTCTCAGCGGAGGATACCTTTCATGTCCACATATTCCGAGTGTAGTGTGGAGATGGGACGTATCCTCAAGGATAATTGGAGTATTTTAGGTAGGTCTATCAAAGATGTACCAGAGTTCAAGTCTCCTCCTCTTCTATCATATCGGAAAAGTAAAAACATCAAAGATCATTTAGTTAAAGCGGATGTTGGCCCTAAGAAAATCAGCATACAGCGAACATTGTCGCACTCGGGACTTGGTTGTTACCCGTGTCTCAATTGCGTCAATTGCCGCTATATATGCAAATCTAGGTCCTTTATACATCCCTCCACACATAAGGAATATCCCATCAAATTTCACTTGAATTGCTCATCATCATATGTAATTTATGTGTTGGCATGCCCTTGCAACTTGATATATATTGGTGAAACGTCCACAGAATTAAAATTGAGACTAAACAACCACAGGAATTCAATAAGGAAAAAACGCACTGACCTACCAGTTTCCAGGCACTTTGGATCCCTTGGGCATACCGAGCGGGATCTAAGATGCTGGATTCTGGATCATGTTGTGCTTCCCAGAAGAGGTGGGGACCGTTTAGCAATTTTGAGGAAAAGGGAATTGCGGTGGATATATGATTCGGATAGCTTGCACCCTAGAGGTCTAAATGTAGAGTTCAGGTATGTGGTGTATTTTCCTTATACATGTGTTAGTGCAGGAGAACTGTGAAAGAATTATGCGCAATCACAATTGCAACAGAATACTAATCTGGAAACTAATGTATCTATATTTCTTTTTGCCCTTTTAGAGTCTTTTAATCTTCACAATACTGGATGTGGATCCTTGAACTTTAACCCGCTGGAAGCGATGCAGCCCAGTACCGACTACAGCGTCCTCTCTTCTATGCGCTACTCCAGACATGCAATCAATTTGTAGTGTGATGCTGTTTCTGCAATGGTGAGGGAGAACCCCTCTATGACCGCTTTGTTTTCCAGTAAGTGGGTTACGGCTGTCGGCGGGGCACATGGAGATGTCCCCCTCCGCCATACACGGCCCCATGGCATGGTATCCCTTCCGAGAGGCGGGGATCCCGGTCCTGACACTGGTGTTTGTAGGAGATCCCTATTGCGGTCCTCTATTCATTTTCTGTTTTCCGTTCCACAGTCACTGTTCTTAGTCAATATGTTTAGTTATCATTCATGTGATGAATGTGAACGGATACATAGGGCAATCCTCCCATAAGCAAGATGGCGATGTTAGGTTATACCTTGCAAAACGCATGCGCACGATCGTCATACTGTGATTCACATAATGATGTCATTCTGGTCATGCGCACTGAGGAGACTGAGACGCTCAGGGAACGTGACGGTATATGTGGGCTCCATGGCTTTCCGGATTTTCATTTCTATGATCCCTATCCACTATGTTGTCACTATTTTATTATTCTAATTGGAATCAAGTTTTATATATGTCTTGTTCTGTATAAAAGGAATTGTATCCTACTATTATAGAACGTATGACGCCAGTCACTTTGGTAAGATGCACTTTATATTTGCACCATATGTCTGTAATTTAAGCTGATTGTAACCACACCTCGATGGGTGTGACACTTTTTAAAACACTTTATATGTCTTCACTTTCACTATCTCTATGCTTGAGGAAGGCTCGTATGAGCTGAAACGTCGCAAGATTTGCCATAATATGGGTGAATAAAACTACTTTGATTTTCATCACAATTTGGAGTGCAGTCCTGTTTTCTCAATTATACTATTGGGGATTGCCGTTGCCCCTTCTTGGACACTGCACCCACTTCTTAGGCTGGTGCTCCCGTTGGACTTTCTCTTTCTATATATATATATATACACACACTCACCTAAAGAATTATTAGGAACACCATACTAATACGGTGTTGGACCCCCTTTTGCCTTCAGAACTGCCTTAATTCTACGTGGCATTGATTCAACAAGGTGCTGATAGCATTCTTTAGAAATGTTGGCCCATATTGATAGGATAGCATCTTGCAGTTGATGGAGATTTGAGGGATGCACATCCAGGGCACGAAGCTCCCGTTCCACCACATTCCAAAGATGCTCTATTGGGTTGAGATCTGGTGACTGTGGGGGCCATTTTAGTACAGTGAACTCATTGTAATGTTCAAGAAACCAATTTGAAATGATTCGAGCTTTGTGACATGGTGCATTATCCTGCTGGAAGTAGCCATCAGAGGATGGATACATGTTCTCATTCTGTTTACGCCAAATTCGGACTCTACCATTTGAATGTCTCAACAGAAATCGAGACTCATCAGACCCGGCAACATTTTTCCAGTCTTCAACAGTCCAATTTTGGTGAGCTTGTGCAAATTGTAGCCTCTTTTTCCTATTTGTAGTGGAGATGAGTGGTACCCGGTGGGGTCTTCTGCTGTTGTAGCCCATCCGCCTCAAGGTTGTGCGTCTTGTGGCTTCATAAATGCTTTGCTGCATACCTCGGCTGTAACGAGTGGTTATTTCAGTCAATGTTGCTCTTCTATCAGCTTGAATCAGTCGGCCCATTCTCCTCTGACCTCTAGCATCCACAAGGCATTTTTGCCCACAGGACTGCCGCATGCTGGATGTTTTTCCTTTTTCACACCATTCTTTGTAAACCCTAGAAATGGTTGTGCATGAAAATCCCAGTAACTGAGCAGATTGTGAAATACTCAGACCGGCCCGTCTGGCACCAACAACCATGCCATGCTCAAAATTGCTTAAATCACCTTTCTTTCCCATTCTGACATTCAGTTTGGAGTTCAGGAGATTGTCTTGACCAGGACCACACCCCTAAATGCATTGAAGCAACTACCATGTGATTGGTTGACTAGATAATTGCATTAATGAGAAATAGAACAGGTGTTCCTAATAATTTTTTAGGTGACTGTGTATATATATATCTATATATATATATATATATATATATATATATATATATTGTGTGGTTTTGTTCTGGTAGAAAGGCTAGCGGACCCAGTATAGAGGCAATCACAAAGTCTTTAACTTGAACAGTTTGGTGTTTATTCACACTTAAGGAAAAACAAAATTACCGTTCACATTCTTGGTGTTTTTTCACACCATTCAACGTCTATAGAACAAAACCTTCACCTGGTTAGCAGTTTTCCACCCGCAGTCCACAGCAGGATTTAGGGGCCTGTTTCCAGGCATGCGGCTCTCAGCCCTTTAGCACGGCACAAATCCACAGGTCCCAAAACACAGACTCCCCAGCTTCTCTGTCAGATGGAGGATAAACCACAACCAGCTCAGACTGCTGGCTGGGTTTTATATAGGCCAAAAAAGACCCGGCCTGGAGCGTGGGGAGAAACCACCCACCCAGCACTTTGGCTACTCCCAGTAAGAGCCGGCCCAGATCGGCTTTACAGCCATACTAACAACAAACAGTGTCAGTCAGCACTAGCTGCCGCTGACACTTAAAACTACCGGCTTTTACCTCACCGAGGCCAGGAATCTCGGTGACACATACCTTCCATAAATGACGGCCCCTTCCGCCTTCCTACAATATATATATATATATATATAGTAGATGAAAAACGGACAGCACTCCAGGTAAAAGTAGATGGTGTTTATTCACCCATGTGGATGGCAACGTATGAGCTGAAACGTTGCCATCCACATGGGTGAATAAACACCATCTACTTTTACCTGGAGTGCTGTCCGTTTTTCATCTACTATTGACGGGGTAAGCTGCTACATCCCTGGACATAGCACCCTTTCTGTGTTGTTCTTCCGGTGCCGCCATTGTTTTTCTTTTTTTATATATATATATATATTTATATATATATATATATATACTTAACAAATGACGAGGCAGCACTTCCAGCTTTAGGTGGCAGGGTGAAGACCCCAAAACTTTAATCCCAGCAACGTTTCGGCCTACTCAATGAGGCCTTTATCAAGCTACATAACAGTGCATATAACCAGGTATATATACCCACAATTCAATACAAACCAATTACAATCAGTGATTACACATGTCATCAATCAGGTCACATGATCTCTAACCACATCATCACGTGACATTTGTGAGTGGTAAACATTTACAAATGAATCATACAAAAGGTATAAAAATTACAAATGGTGATCATCCATAATTACAATGAATATGTGCATTCCAATTAATATATGTACATACATCTAGTTTAGACAGAGTTTATGTCCCTTACGTACATAACCCCAAAACATACATAAAGTGCATATGTGCTCAGTGCATAAAGAGTTAAAATAATTTATCCATGATGCAGCTGCATATCTAAACTTAAAAACAACATGATGAAGCTCACCGTCCATGGACCCACAGAACCAGCCAGCGTTGGCGTCCCTCAGTCTGCAGTGCGCATGCTCCGGGTCAGACGTCACTGGTCCCGCCCCCGACGTCGCCGCGCACCTACGTGCCAACTCCATGGAACGCAGCGTCATCCAATGGAGCGCATCGCAGGAACAACAGCAAAGAGGGGAGGAGGGCCAGGTCATGTGACACGTCACACAGCATCAGGGGGCGTATTCAGTGTCCAAGGAGATGTGAGATACATATCTCTATGTGGACGATCGCGGAAGTGCCAGAAAAGATAATGGTGCACAACATTACATGTCACAATACATCTACAACCTCAATGTGTGGAGGGCGGACGGGGGGGAAAAAATGGCAATCAAACTCGACCAACTGGCCAGAGGCGATCACATCTTTTCCACCGGGTCCCCCACTGAAGTATTCGTTCTATGCGTGCAATTACAATGGGACAAACCCTTCCCATCTATCTGCAACGCGAACTGTAATATCAGTGTATATCCACTCGCTACCCGGTTTGTGGCCAGTGTAATATCATATATCAACTCATAAAGTTCACTAATTGTAAAATAACTTGTCGAGGTCAATAGACATATTGCGCATCAAGTCGCCCACTTGGACACATATCCGCCACCGTCCATCAAATCTCCTCACTATGGTCACTTCATTCACTGGCGTGTTCAGGGGTCCATAGGCGGCTCCATCCATGAAATAGATAAAGGGTCATTGGGCTCATCCAAAAGTTATCTGAAATAAATGAAAATTGTATCAACATACAACCGATGTGATAGATTCAAAAGAGAACAAGCACTGTTACATATCCCCCACACCCAACAAGATGAACGAGGCCCCCCATGTCTAGCAAGCTAACCGCACATCCACTATCCACATAGTTCCCATCTACATTCTGCATTGAGGCCATCAGGCTTCAATGTGTGTAACCTATGTATCCACATAATCTCACGTTGTTTAAGAAGCTTTTCCCTGTTCCCTCCCCTTTTCAGTGGGGGGATATGATCTATCACCCTAAATTTGAGGTCCTTCTCCCTGTGTCCAGCCTCAATGAAGTGCTTGGGCACAGGAAGATCTTTCCTCTTTTGGCGAATAGAATACCTGTGATAGTTCATTCTGGTCTTCACATCACATATAGTCTCCCCCACATATAAAAGATTGCAGGGACAAGACAAGAGATAGACCACATATGAACTATCACAGGTTAAAAAGTGTCGTATGTCAAACTGCGTATTTAATACAGGGTGTGTGAATTTCTCTCCTTTTAGCATATAGCTGCAGTTAACACAGCTCAAACACGGATAACATCCGTATTTTTTGCGACCTATATACGTCTGGACCTTAGCCCTATCTCCAGCCACCTCTGCTCTAACTAACTTATCCCTCAGGCTGTCTGCTCTCCTGTATGACATTAGAGGAGGTACGGTGAATTCTTTAACCTTGCCAAAGTTGCTACTGAGTATGGGCCAGTGTTTTTTAATGGCACCTGCTATTTTGTAACTGCCCTCAGTGAAAGTAGAGATGAATGGCACCCTAACGTGTTTATTAACTACCTTCGGGCTCTCTGATTCCAATTCATCTAATTGTCTACGGACCAGTCTTCTAGGATACCCTCTATTAATGAACTTGTCTGCCATTTCAGACAGTCTCTTAGTTCGTACCTGTGGATCTTTTACTATACGCTGCACACTGAGAAACTGACTCCGTGGCAATGTTTTGACCATGGACCGCGGATGACAGCTCTCAAACCTCAATAGTTTGTTACAGTCCGTCGGCTTGGTAAACAAATCAGTCACAAGTACGGTATCATGCTTCATAACCATGGTGTCCAGGAATTGGACCTGCTCGGTGGAGTACGTGAGAGTGAACTGGATATCAGGATCCATTTCATTCAAGAATTCATGAAAACTAGCCAACTCATTCTCAGTGCCGTCCCAGATGACAAAAACATTGTCTATGTATCTCCACCACCCCCGCACATTGCTGAAGTGGTGGGACATATAGACGTGTTCAGCCTCCAGGCCCGACATGAAAATGTTGGTGTAAGTCGGCGCCATATTTGAACCCATTGCGGTTCCCCGCTGTTGAAGGTAGTAGCCATCTTGGAACGCAAAATAATTGTATCTCAGTACTACACCGAGCAGGTCCAAAATGAACTCCCTGCATTCGTCAGTGTATTCTGTCTTAGTCAGACATTTCTTGACTGCCTCTACACCCCTATCATGATTGATAGAGGTGTAGAGGCTCACCACATCAAATGAAACCAACAGTGTGTTCGCCGTTACCCCCACATTTGCAATTCTATCTAGGAAGTCACCTGTGTCACGTATGTAAGATCTAGCCCCAACCGCAAACTTCCGTAGGATTTTATCTAGAAAGATCGCCAGATTGGAGAATACAGACTCCCTCCCGGAGACAATAGGTCTCCCCGGGGGATTTTTCACACACTTATGAATCTTAGGTAACACGTATATCAATGGTGTCTTGGGTTGAGTTATTATTAGGTACTTATACAGAGCTTCATCAATCAGACCCCCCATTTTGGCTCTATCTAATACTCTAGTGATTACCTTCATCACTTCAAATTTGGGGTCATGGTTGAGCCGTCTGTATACCTGGGTATCCCCCAGTTGTCTCTGTATTTCGGAGATATACCATTCGGTGTCCATCACAACGACGGCTCCATATATATATATATACAGTACAGACCCAAAGTTTCGACACACCTTCTCATTCAAAGAGTTTTCTTTATTTTCATGACTATGAAAATTGTAGATTCACACTGAAGGCATCAAAACTATGAATTAACACATGTGGAATTATATACATAACAAACAAGTGTGAAACAACTGAAAATATGTCATATTCTAGGTTCTTCAAGTAGCCACCTTTTGCTTTGATTACTGCTTTGCACACTCTTGGCATTCTCTTGATGAGCTTCAAGAGGTAGTCCCCTGAAATGGTTTTCACTTCACAGGTGTGCCCTGTCAGGTTTAATAAGTGGGATTTCTTGCCTTATAAATGGGGTTGGGACCATCAGTTGCGTTGAGGAGAAGTCAGGTGGATACACAGCTGATAGTCCTACTGAATAGACTGTTAGAATTTGTATTATGGCAAGAAAAAAGCAGCTAAGTAAAGAAAAACGAGTGGCCATCATTACTTTAAGAAATGAAGGTCAGTCAGTCAGCCGAAAAATTGGGAAAACTTTGAAAGTAAGGGCTATTTGACCATGAAGGAGGGTGATGGGGTGCTGCGCCAGATGACCTGGCCTCCACAGTCACCAGACCTGAACCTAATCGAGATGGTTTGGGGTGAGCTGGACCGCAGAGTGAAGGCAAAAGGGCCAACAAGTGCTAAGCATCTCTGGGAACTCCTTTAAGACTGCTGGAAGACCATTTCGGGGACTACCTCTTGAAGCTCATCAAGAGAATGCCAAGAGTGTGCAAAGCAGTAATCAAAGCAAAAGGTGGCTACTTTGAAGAACCTAGAATATGACATATTTTCAGTTGTTTCACACTTGTTTGTTATGTATATAATTCTAATGTGTTAATTCATAGTTTTGATGCCATCATAGTCATGAAAATAAAGAAAACTCTTTGAATGAGAAGGTGTGTCCAAACTTTTGGTCTGTACTGTATATATATATATATATATATATATATATATATGTGTGTGTGTTTATCTGTGTGTGTATATACAGTATGTGTGTATGTCTGTGTTTGTGTATATGTGTTTATCTGTGTGTGTATATGTGTGTGTATGTATCTTTGTGTATATGTGCTTATCTGTGTGTAAGTGTGAAGCCCGTGCTGTGGACTGCAAATTGCGGTCCGCAATGCGCGTGCACCGACCGTGGCCCAGCCGCATGGGGACCATGGACCCATTCACTTGAATGGGTCCACGATCCCGCCGTTCCACGAAAAGATAGAGCATGTTCTATCTTTTTGCAGTGCAGAGTCATGGAATGGAACCCCAGAAAGCACTCCGTAGTGCTTCCGTAGTGTTCCGTTCTGTGCTTCTGTTCTGCATCTCCGGATTTGCGCACCCATTGAAGTGAAGACACAAGTGTTTTTCATGCTGTGCAATCAGAGCCTGAAGCGAGGCATAAACGTTCTAAACCTGAGCACAACCTGCATGACCAGGCATCTAAGTGCAAAGCACGAGATACAGTGGAATAGACACCTCAAAAACCAAGAAAGGTCTCTGGCTTCTCCTGCTTCCTCTTCTGCTGCAGTTTTCATCCCCCTCTGGAGTGACAGTGACACCTGCCACGCCGCAAACAGAGGATGTGCCAGCAACGCCACCACCTGGGTCACCATACATCTCCACAATGTCCCATGGAAGCGTTCAGCTGTCTATCTTCCAAACACTGAAGCGAAAGAGGAAGTACCCCCCTACCCACCCGCGATCCCTGGCCCTGAATGCCAGCATTTAAAAATTCCTGGCCTTTAAAATGCTGTCATTCCGTCTGGTGAAGACGGAGAGTTTTAAAAGCCTTATGGCGGTGGCTGTCCCACAGTACGTCGTTCTCAGCCGCCACTACTTTTCCTGGCGAGCCATCCCTTCCCTGCACAACCAAGTGGGGGACAAAATCAGGTGTGCACTGCGCAATGCCATCTGTGGCAAGGTCCACCTGACTACAGATACGTGGACCAGTAAGCATGGTCAAGGACGTTATAGCTCCCTAACAGCACACTGGGTAAATGCAGTGGTGGCTGGGCCTGAGGCGGATGTCTTTCCACCACAGAGGATTGCAGGGCGTTTCTCTTTGCCTCCTATTGCTTCCTCCTCCTACTCTGCTTCCTCATCCTCTACCGCATCCTCATCCGGTCAGCGTAACACCTTCACCACCAACTTCAGCACAGCCAGGGGTTAACAACAACAGACAGTTTTAAAACTTATCTGTTTGGGGGGCAAACCCCACACATGAGTGATTACATGCTGCAGTGTTTCCGCAACGACCGCCAAGTTGGACACATTATAACTTGTGCTGATTACTGGGTGGCGACGCTGCTGGATCCCCATTGCAAGGACAACGTACCGTTCTTTATTCGGTCACTGGAGCGTGATCGTAAGATGCGCGAGTACAAGCGCACGTTGCTAGATGCGCTGCTGATGGAATTCCCACCTGACAACGGGGGCACAGTGGAAGCACAAGGCGAAGGCAGAGGAGGAGGAAGAGGTTGCCAATGCAGCTGGGGCACCGGCAACACCTCAGAAGGCAGGGTTAGAATAGCAGGAGGCAGTATTTCAGCAACATGGTGGAGCAATATGTGTGCACACGCCTACACGTACTGACTGATGGGTCTGCCCCCTTCAACTTCTGGGTCTCCACATTGGGCACATGGTCTGAGCTTGCCCTTTACGCCTTGGAGGTGCTGGCCTGCCCTGCAGCCAGTGTATTGTCTGAACGTTTGTTTAGCACAGCAGGAGGGGGTTATCAAAGAGAAGCGCAGCCGCTGTCCACTGCCAATGTGGCCAAGCTCACGTTCATTAAAATGAACCAGGCAGGGATCCCACAGGACTTGTCTGTACCCTGTGTAGAATAGACATGTATACAGGCCTCACCCAGCCATTGCTGTACTCCAGCGCACTTTCTCTTTGTTTTATTTTTTATATTTCCCAATGTTTTGGGGTCTACCCAAATTTAAACAAAATAAATAAAAAAATAAAATAAAATAAAAAAATAAAAAAACAGTGTTGGTTACCTTGTCCCCTCCACCGCTGCTTCCACCTACACCGCCACATCCACTGCCTCCTCAACCTCCTACTCCATATGGACCTCCTCCTCCTAGATCAAGATTATTATTTTTTATTTTTACGTATTTTATGTTATTTTAAGTAATTTCCCTATCCACATTTGTTTGCAGAGCACTTGCCATGCTCTTAATCATATTTTGCTGCCTTTTGCAGCCCTCTAGCCCTTTCCATGACTTTATTAGAGGCATTTTGGTGCTCCAAAGTTTGGGTCCCATTGAGTTCAAAGGGGTTCGGGTTTGGGGTAAAGTTTGGGTCCCGAACTCGAACTTTTTTGTGAAGTTCGGTCGAACCCGAACATCCAGGTGTCCGCTCAACTCGAAATGTCACAGATATTTTTAGGATGCGCACACGTTAAACAGGAGGTATAGCACAGGTAATGTCGCTGCCACCAGCAGCAACAAAATTAGACTGAATGTCACCGATATATCGGATATTCAAACGTTAGATAGGAGATGTAGCGCAGGTAATGTAACTGTCCGCAGTGGACACCATCTACGGAAAAAGTACACTGGATGTCACATGTATTTTTAGGCTGCACACACGTTATACAGGAGATGTAGCGCAGATAATGTCTCTGTCTGCAGCGGCCAAACAATTGCAAGCTATTTAGCGCACGTTGCGCTAAAAATATATATTGCTGTCAGATACATCTACAGGTGAAACTTGAAAAATTTGAATATCGTGCAAAGTTCATTTATTTCAGTAATGCAACTTAAAAGGTGAAACTAATATATGAGATAGACTCATTACATGCAAAGCGAGATATTTCAAGCCTTTATTTGTTATAATTTGGATGATTACAGCTTATGAAACCCCAAAGTCACAATTTTGAGGTACCCTTTGCTCAGGGGATATGGATTGATTAGTGTGACACTTTGAGCCTAGAATATTGGACCTTTTCACAAAATTCTTATTTGAATCTGCATTAATGCAATTCCATTTAATTTGCTTTACTGAAATAAATGGACTTTTGCAGAATATTCAAATTTTTCAAGTTTCACCTGTATAGTCCTTCAAAGGACTTTTGGGTCTCTAACAAGTTTTAGTAATTTAGTGCAGGTTGCACTAAAAATATATATTGCTGCCACAAGTATAGGCGCGGCAGACGCCGCATTTGTGTGAGGGGAGGCGCCAGCAGACCTACAAAAGGTAGGAGCAGCGAGCTCCCGGGTGACGCGGTCTTCAGCTACAGCTGACGTCACTTCCGGGATTCCTCTGCTCCTATTCTTGCTCCGGCGTCGGCGTGGTACGAGTCTCCCCATACTTCCTCCGGTGGGTAAGTATAGGGCCGGCAACCGAAGTGAGGGACCGTACGTTCGGTACACACGGAGGGTAAGTGTGGTAGGGGGGCGGCACGGCAAAGACACCAGCAGACACATTATACTCACCAGCAGCAGCCGGACCACTGGCACGCACGCCCGGTCATTGCGGCGCATCGGCCGCCTCCTCACATGTGTTTCCTCCAACAGGTTGTTTCAAAGTGACAACTCGGCAGCCTATCAAAGCAGCGCTATTGTGGGTGTGTGTAAAAGGTATGGTCTGGGGTGGTTAGGGCTGTGGCACCGCAGTCATAAGAAGCTCATCAAGCGCAACTTTCCATTACAGGGCGCCTGCTCACATGTGTTTCCTCCAACAGGTTGTTTCAAAGTGACAATTCGGCAGCCTATCAAAGCGGCGCTATTGTGGGTGTGTGTAAAAGGTATGGTCTGGGGTGGGTAGGGCTGTGGCACCGCAGTCATAAGAAGCTCATCAAGCGCAACTTTTCATTACAGGGCGCCTGCTCAGGGATAATTAAAGGTAAAGAAAAAAAAAAAATAAAATTAGGTGGTTTACTTATGGGGAAGAGGGGGGGGGGGGCCGGAAGAAGTGTCAGTGACGTGACATTCCTGCTGCATGATAGTGGGGCAAAATACAAATCCACAAGGGGCAGTATGGCCTGGGTGCCCCCCTCATCGCTGGGCACTAGTCACGTATCTTCACGGGTCTGTCCTCTGAGTATGCGCCTCACGCACGTGCGCAGATCCGTCACGCCTTCGGATCCACAGGTCAAAGCCCCGTCACGTCTTCAGGCACCAGTAGTCCATTACGCACGCAGGACACGACTTAAGTCCTGTCACGACTACAGGCAAGCATCAGTTCCACACGGTCTTGGACACAAATTAAGCCCTGTCACGACTACAGGCAGACTCGGTCCTTCACGTCCAAGGACTCCACTAAAGTCCTGTCACGACTACAGGCATACGAACGTGTATGTATGTACATATATACGTGTGTGTAGGGGGTAACGTATATACGTGTATATGTATGTATATGCAAAAAATAAAAAATAAAAAAATTATTTTACATTCATGCATCAATTCATGTCACGTCGCATCCATTTCGGGCATGCAAGGGTCACCCCAGTCACGAGGTTCCAGGGCACGCATTGCTTTCAATGTCACCATCTAGTCGGGGTGCACGGTTAGAATCCCACAGGTGATTAGTTCCGGGTACACTAGGGCATGCAGGTGGACACTCTGGGCAACAGGGCCTTCATGTCTTCACAATATCTTAGATGGAACCAGCGCAGGACCAGAGGAGCCAAGGCACGGTCGATTCCCAGAGAAGTCTCGACCTGATGTCAGACAGGGAGCACTCCCAGTCCCTCAGAGCCTGGACCATTCCAAAACTATCGGCCGAGCTCCTGCGCAGAGGCATCCCCTTTCCCGCATCAGCCAGGAAGGCAGAATTGTATCGTCTCCTCCAGGCGGATTCGGGCCCCAGCCAAGACGTGGTTACAATGAATACCATTCAAACGTCCATTAGTCAGCTGCACGCTGTCATAAATAACATGGCCTCATCCATGTCCAGCTTTCAGACCAGACTTGAAGTTGTTGAAAGCAGGGCTTCCAATCCTATCGAGGACAGCCAGGGTCCGGTGGTCCCATCTACTTCCACCGGCTTGGGCGTCCACACCCCACCCGTTTTCCCCAGCATATCCCCGTCTCATTTCATTCCTGCCACTCTGAGGAAGGACATCCTCGAGGGTAAGGACATCAATTTAGCCTCCTTACTTATTGCTACCCATGAAGTCCCTGATAACAAAACGATCGCATGCGGCGAAGTGTCGGTAATATTGAAATCCAGAGACAATCGATTAAACAGGAAGCTCAGTGTCATTGAATTCGTTCTGGCATTTAGCCTATACAGAGACGTCATCTGTACGGTATCCCCAACACGCAGAGAGGAGTTGGATCTGTACCTCTACAAGGTGGCGGAACTGGGTCACAAGTATGGGGGCACTGCCTTCTATGAATATCACCGCTCATTTTCCGCTAAAGCGGCTGCAATGCTTACCCAGTTCCGGCATTCTGTAGATTGGGCAGTCGTGGACACTGAGCTGTTCTGTCGGCACTTCGCCGGGCAGAAGTCACCAGCATGCGTCAATTGTGGGTCTTATTCCCATGCAGAAGAATGGTGCACCAATGCCAGCACGCGACTCGACATTCCCATCCCAAAAAACACCCCGGAGGCATTTCCGTCTAAAGCAGGCACGGGGGTGGACAAGTTAGGTCGGCCCATCAGATACTTGGGGAAGTCGCAGATATGCAACAATTTTAATGCGGGCAGCTGTTTCTACAATCAGTGCCGCCTGTTGCATCTGTGCGCTAATTGCTACAGGGCACATCCCCGCATTGCTTGCCCACAGAAAGGTCACAACCCCGCATGACTAAGCAGGGTAAACATCGACATGCTCGCGTGTCACCTGACAGGCCATCCCGATCTAGCTTGGGTCAGGTTTGTCATCAATGGCTGTTCATCAGGGTTTCATACCGGACAGGTCGCCATTCCCCAGGATTCGTTTGAATGTAGGAACCTCCAATCTGCATTAAATAACCCCGAGGTAGTGTCACTGCTGATCCAGGCCGAACTAGCCAAGGGATACCTCATCGGTCCATTCTCCATACCCCCGTTTGAAACCTTCAGGATCAACCCCATAGGGGTAGTCACCGGGAAGTTTAATAATAAACAAAGATTGATCTATGACTTGTCAGCGCCCCATTCTTTATCCATACCAAGTCTTAACTCACTCATCCCAGCGGAAGAGTTCACGATGAAATATTCCTCTATAGACGAAGCCATCCAGGTTATTCTGTCCTTAGGCGCACGGGCATGGCTATCCAAAGCTGACATCACGGATGCCTTCAAACTCCTTCCCATATCACCACAGTTATGGCAATGGCATGGGGTCAAATGGGAGGGCTGTTATTATTTCGCCAACAAATTAACATTCGGGTCTAGATCCAGTCCATGGCTTTTCGATCAATTCGCCAGGGGCCTACACTGGATCTTGCAGCACAAATTCCACGCTTTCCACGTCATACATTACTTAGACGATTTCCTGTTGATTGAACCCCCGTCACGACCACCGGTAGACCTCGATACCCTGATGCAAGTTTTTAGGGAACTCCAAGTACCAGTGGCTGATAACAAAACAGATGGGCCCAGCACTAGGATCACCTTCTTAGGAATCCAGCTAGACACCGCGTCTGGTCAGGCCAGTCTACCAGCAGATAAGCTGTCCAGAATAAAAACGGCGGTGCGCAACTTGCTTCAAGAGGGGGTCACGTCCAGGGTCAATCTGCAAAGCGTCCTGGGGATGCTCAATTTCGCCATGAGGATTATTCCCCAGGGCAGATCCGTCATCTCCAGACTCCTGCGCTTGTTGCCAGAGGCAGCGGATCAGAATTCGATCATCTATCTCGACCACCAGGCCAAGGCAGATCTGGTCATGTGGGATCGGTTTCTGACACACTGGAACGGAGTCTCTTTGTTCATACCCAAGGTCTCCAACAATTCCCCCGTCGTACACACAGACGCTTCATCTTCGGTGGGGTTTGCGGCTATTTACGGGGAGCACTGGATAGCTAGCGCTTGGCCGACAGAGGTATCCCGCATACCGGGGTTTTCAGGCTCATCACCTCTATTCGAGATTTACCCCATAGTCGCCGCAGCACAGACCTGGGGTAGTCAGTGGTCCAATAAAACGGTATTGTTCATATCTGATAACATGGTAGTGGTCGATCTAGTCAACAAAGGGAGATCGGCATCCGTGCAGGTCATGGCCTTCCTAAGGCGCTTCGTGTGGTTGGCGTTACAACATCATTTCAACTATGAAGTAGCACACATTGCTGGGAAGGCTAATCTGGCCGCCGACGCGCTCTCAAGACTTAACATGCAATCTTTCTTCCAGGTTTCTCCAGACGCAGACCCATGCCCGACTCCAACACCAGCTTACAGCCTCCTCCACATGGATTGAGGCAGCACTTGGAAGTGGCTAGGTTACTCATCAATCAGTCCCTCTCCAAAAACACACAAAGGAATTATAACACCGCCTGGGGACATTTCAGCACGTTCAAACACTTATTTCCACAGGCTCACGTAGATCATGTGTCTTACATCCTAGCATTCATAGCATACTGCCATAAGACTCTTAAATTATCACACAGCACCATCAAGCTATACTTAACAGGCGTCCAGCATTTCTGGTACAGCATGTACCCCGACAGGCCATCGTTATTTTTGGCACACCCCATTAAAGCTATCCTCAAGGGTATTCAATACACTACGGTTAGACCCAAGGCTTCACGAGAACCCATCACTGGGGAAATCTTCAAATCCCTGTCACACATGTTAGATAACGAACCTTTCGGACACCATACTAGTCTACTCATAAAAACAGCTATGTATCTCAGCTTCTATGGTTTCCTACGCCCAGGCGAGTTCACATGCCCAGGCTCCTCCCCCGGGTTCCTCCAGAAGGGACATCTTGTCCAGGTAGGTTCCGCTTTCTCTCTCACCCTGCCGCATTCTAAAACGGCTGGGCCGGGGGAAACCGTAGAGGTGAGATATTTTCCAACCGGCAATGCCTGGTGTCCGGTAACGGTCCTACGGGAATGGGCTGACACCATCATTCAGGCCCCAGCCCAATCTCCCCTACTAGCGTTTGGCTCCGTGCCACTCAGCATTCAAGTGTTCCTAAAGCACGTCCGGATCCTCCTGTCCAAGGTAAAGGTTAACCCGCGCTCAATCACAGGGCATTCCTTTAGGATAGGCGCAGCATCCGCAGCTTCGAAAAACGGCAGCCCGGAGCACATCATAAAGAAACTAGGTCGGTGGCAGAGTTCATGCTATACCAGGTACATTCCCAATCCACGCTCCGAAATGTCTTGTGCTTTTCAGAAAATATTACTGTAAATCTGTAACACGAATCCTTTGTACCATCCGTGTCTCACGCGTCATTTTTGGCCCTCTTTAGGCTTTCCTCACAGAAGCAGTTCCGCCACACCCCACTGCAAGGTTAGGGCTCATCATCTGCTAGCCGATCCGATCACAAGTATAGGCGCGGCAGACGCCGCATTTGTGTGAGGGGAGGCGCCAGCAGACCTACAAAAGGTAGGAGCAGCGAGCTCCCGGGTGACGCGGTCTTCAGCTACAGCTGACCCTCCCACCCACAACCCTCAACTCACACATCCTCCTTTCTAGGTGGCCCTCTTTAGGCTTTCCTCACAGAAGCAGTTCCGCCACACCCCACTGCAAGGTTAGGGCTCATCATCTGCTAGCCGATCCGATCACAAGTATATAACAAGTATAAAAGCTAAAATATTACTATTTCACTCACTACACTATCTCTCCCTTCTGCTCTCCACATCTCCCTGACTAAGACTGAGCCGAACACGTGTCATCGGGTGCTATATAGCACCCATTGACACGTTCCGGCCAGCCAATCACTGTAATGCCAGTAGCCAACATGGCTACGGCATTACAGTGAATGGCAGCACTTACCTGCACGTTTATTGGCTGCGTAACAGCCAACAAACGTGCGGGGAGGAGACTCGAGCATCGCGATCGAGCACACGCGGTATTCGGCCGAACACCGCAATGTGCCGAGCATTGCGATGCTCGAGTAAAATTAGTGTTCGGCCAACCATGCTCGCCCAGCACTAGTAATTACTTATGTTAAAGACAATGTGAACACCCCAAAAGCAGCAGTATTAGACCGCTATTTCACCCCAATTACAGAAACAAGGCCTAATGGAATCACTTATGTATAAAACAATGTGAACATCCCCAAATCAGTAGTAGTAGAATGCTATTTTCCCCCAATTACAGAATCAAGGCCTAATGGTGGAATTACTTATCTGTAACACAAAGTGTAAAATCAAATACGTGACAAAATAAAGCACTATTTCAACCCATTTACAGAATCAAGGCCTAATGGTGGAATTACTTATCTATAACACAAGGTGTAGAACCAAATACGTGAAAAAATAGAGCGCTATTTCACCCCAGTTACTGAATCAAGGCCTAATGGAATTACTTATCTATAACACAAGGTGTAAAACCAAATACGTGAAAAAATATTTAGAGCGCTATTTCACCCCAATTAAAGAATCAAGGCGTTATATAATTATATATGTATAAAATAATGTAAACACCACAATAAGGGTCCATTCACACGTCCGCAATTCTGTTCTGCATTTTGCGGAACGGAATTGTGGACCCATTCATTTCTATGGGGCCACACGATGTGCTGCCTGGATCCGGATTTGCGTATCCGTACTTCCGGGTCCGCAATTCTGTTCCCGAAAAAAATAGAACATGTCCTATTCTTGTCCGCAATTGCGGACAAGAATAGGCAATTTCTATTAAGTGCCGGCGATGTGCGGTCCGCAAAATGCGGAACGCACATGGCCAATGTCCGTGTTTTGCGGATCTACAGATCCGTGGATCCACAAAACACATACAGACATGTGAATGGACCCTAACAGTAGTACCGCTTTTTAACCCCAATTAGAGAATCAAGGTGTTATAGAATTACGTATGTAGAAAACAATGTGGATACCACAATAGCAGTACTATTAGACAGCTTTTTCACCCCAATTAGTGCAACAAGATGTAATAGAATTGCTTATCTAATTACCCAGGGGGACACTGTTCTACTGGTCCCGCACTCTCACTATTCTCTGACAAAATTTTACAAATAAAGGCTTTCTTAGTCCCTGTCCCTAGCGCCTGTTATATCTCTCCCTGGACTAAGTTCACAGTAAAATGGTGGAGACCGGGCAGGATGAGGCTTTTTATATAGCTATGAAATCACAGGGGCTGTCTATCTGCTGATTGGCTAGATGCACGGCATTATGGGTTATCCCTCATTCCTGGGCTTCTTACTTTCACTTTGTAACATTAGAATAAGTCTGAATTGTTACTACAAAGGGCAAGGAAATTCGTATTCCTGACAGATCAAATTTTTACTGAAATTCGGATCGAACTCCACTTAGTCAACTTCAATTCGCTCAACACTACTGTTTAATAATCTGTGTACCAAACCTGTGAATTTTTATTTATAAGCCTCATAATTAGTGTTGAGCGAACCCGGACCCGAACTTTGCCGGAAAAGTTTGGGTTTGAGTTCGGTGTTCGGGCATTTAATAAAGCTTTTGAAAGGCTGCAAGGCAGCCAATCAACAAGCTTTTAAGCTGTGGGCATAGCTGTGATTGGCCGGTGCATCATGTGACCCAGCCTCTATACAAGCTGGATCCCGTGTAGCACCGCCCATCAGCTCTGAGTAGTGCAGGGACATGAAGCAGGTAGCTTAAAGAGGACTTTTCACTAGATTTAAAAAATCTAAACTAAGTATACAGACATGTAGAGCGGCGCCCAGGGATCTCCCTGCACTTACTATTATACCTGGGCGCCGCTCCGTTCGCCCGGTATAGCCACCGGTATCTTCACATGTTAGGCTCCACCCAGGGGAACCTGCCGGGGTCTCCTTCTCCCATGCTGTAGCGCTGGCCAATCGCAGCGCTCAGCTCATAGCCTGAGAGTTTTTTTTTTCCTCTCAGGCTATGAGCTGAGCGCAGCGATTGGCCAGCGCTACAGCCTGGGAGATGGAGACGCTGGCAGGTTCCCCTGGGTGGAGCCTAACATGTGAAGATACCGGAGGCTATACCGGGAGAACGGAGCGGCGCCCAGGGATAATAGTAAGTGCAGGGGGATAGTTAGTTTAGATTTTTTAATCTAGTGAAAGGTGCTCTTTAAGTGAGGGAGAGTGTTAGGTGTGTAGGTGCAATACACCAGCTTTGCATCACTGACACTGCATACGTAACAGGGAAATTAATATAGTTAATCTGCCTGTTAGTTCGGTGGTGATCTCAAAGACTGAGGAGAGCATCAAATAAGGGACGTGGCCCTGGTCGTGGTGCTTATGGAGCTCCTGTTGATGGGAGAGGACATGGTTGATTTGTGTCAGCTATACTCCCAAAGAAACACCTTCCTCAGGTGCACGTAGGCGACAGGACGTTCAGCGTCATTTTGTAGGCCCGAATATCCTCTGGATAAACTTGCAGGATGACAGGCTGAACTGGATGGACAAATGTCTTTTTTCGGCCTTATGTACTATGTTACTACAAGGTAAAAGAGGAGAGAATATTTAAAAGAAGAAAAACTGCTAAAAGAGGACATAGTTTTAAATTAGAGGGGCAAAGGTTTAAAAGTAATATCAGGAAGAATTACTTTACTGAGAGAGTAGTGGATGCATGGAATAGCCTTCCTGCAGAAGTGGTAGCTGCAAATACAGTGGAGGAGTTTAAGCATGCATGGGATAGGCATAAGGCCATCCTTCATATAAGATAGGGCCAGGGGCTATCCATAGTATTTAGTATATTGGGCAGACTGGATGGGCCAAATGGTTCTTATCTGCCGACACATTCTATGTTTCTATGTTTCTATGTTACCCCTGTTGAGGAAGGCTGTGTGATAGCCTGCAGGAGTCCCCCTGCATAGAAAGGAAAGCCAGGATCTTGTCTCGGCTGAGACATTGATCAAATACCCAGACTGAGCCCTGCAGCCTCAGCTGGATGACAAGAAAGCAGACAACCTCCAGAGTTCCAGGACGAAAGCATTACCTGAGAGCCTATCTGTGAGTAAAGTCCAGAGACCTAGGTGAAGCCATATTCCTCCTCAGCTAGTCAGTCCCCACAAAGCAGAAGATAAAGAGTAGCGCATAAGATAAATTCCTGCCACAGTTACAGAGCTACTAAGCAGACGTCTTATCCTGCAAGCTCCAGATTTATAGTGCAGAAGATTTAATCCTGCCAACCATTGCCAAAACCTGCTGGGACCAAAGACCAAAGCTGTATTCTGTATTCTGCTTGGATGAAAGTTATCTTCAGTAAAGAAAAGTTTGAACTTCATCTAAAGGTCTGGACATCAATTTCTGCTGCAAAATTCCTCTATTACTCCTACTATCACTACACTCAAATTTATTGCAAGTGAGCCAGGAGCCAGGAGTCCAGCCGTACCTAGGTAGGAGATACCGTTGACACCACTACCACTATCCTACATTATAGGCCATTACACCATTCTGGCATTCCTAACCTGGGACGTGCGTTATAACACCTTGGGAGGGCCCTGGGGTAGTATCCTGCACACGCTGCAATTGGTGTCACAAGCTATAGACTATCATCTACACCTGACTTAGTCGCTGCATAATTTGGCCTCAACGTTTACCCCGTTCCTGCTCATTGCATTTTTGGTGTCTCAAACAGGATTGGAGTGTGTGCCAACAGGATCAAATTGTGTGCCTAACAGGATACTTTTGTGTGCCTAACACTGCTTCAACAGGATCGGATTGTATGTCTAACACTGCTACCAGGCCTACAGACTGTGCCAAAAACCTGAAAATTGACTTTATTGCTTTCATTGTGGTGCCAGACAGCTCTAAACCGTGCGCGCCAGCACTCCAAGGGTTAATTCGCCATATTTCTGTAATGGCGCCGCTTCTTCATGCCCTTCAGAAGCGGGAAAACACAGGAATGCCCTCTCAAGAGCGCGAAAATGATGACTACGCCCCCCTAGAAGACAGAAAACTAAAGCCTGCCCACCAAGAACTTTTCAATGTGAGCCAAGGGAGTGAAGACTCCTCCCCATGGGCTCCACCCTTACCTCCTGCATTCATCATGACAGAGGAAGCAAGAAAGATGGCCGCGACCCCGGAAAACAATATGTCCGCCGCAGTCAAGCCCACTTCCGCGGAGGTGACGACTCCGACTGAGAAGGCCCCAGTGGGGACAACTATACTTGAACTTTCACCACCTGGCCCAGGGACCAGCGCAACAGCACTGGATCGAGCCGCGACCGTATCCGTAATGACAGCAGCACAGCAGGACGAGGCACTGGAACCAGCCACCCGGCCGCAACCTCAGGTAGTAACCAACCTGTTCCCTGAGGCCCCGGTCCAGTCTGCAGCTGCCCCTACACCGCGCCCGGTGGTACCTGACTTGCCTACTAGGCCCAGAGAGAGCGCTCCTTCCCTGCCATCACCACCACTGGCGATACCTTTGCCAGTGCCACTGAAGCCAGGAGTTCTGAGTCCTTCTGTCCCGGCAGGAGTTCCGGATGTACAGCAGCTCACCGTAGCTTTGACCAGCCTCACTACCCAGACAGTACCAGGAACCGCCACAAGTGGTAAGTGGAGCTCCATCACAGCAGCCAGCCTGAGCTACAAGATGCAGGAGCGCCCTCTAGTGTTCCTCAACAGTTCCAGCAGTGATGAAGAGTAGGGTTGAGCGAACCCGAACTGTAAAGTTTGGGTTCGTAGCAAACTTTAGGATTTTTGGACCCCGGACCCGAACATTTCAGTAAAAGTTCGGGTTCGGTGTTCGGTGATTTATTGGCGCTTTTTGAAAGGCTGCAGAGCAGCCAATAGACAAGCGTTTAACTCTGTGCCCTTAGAAGCCATCACAGCCATGCCTACTAATGCCATGGCTGTGATTGCCCAGTGCAGCATGCGAGCCAGCCTCTTTATAAGCTGGAGTCACGTAGCGCTGCACATCACTCTGCTGTGCTCAGTGTAGGTATAGGATGCTGCTGCTGTGAGGAAGAGAATAGGAAAGAAACTTTAATCAGAACTGCAATTGAACTCAGTGATCTACATAGATTTTGTTGTGTGAGTGCAGTGCACAATCTTTTTACCCTGCCCTGAGCCCAGTGACAGAGAAAAATAACTTTTATCCATCTGTTAGTTAGGTGGGAGGCGGCGGACATTTTATGCAAGCTCAGAGCACCAGCACTGCATATGTGCTTTTGTGGCATTCAAATCCAAGCTTGAAATACTGCAATAATAATCTGGGTTTAAAAAAACACAAATTTTTGGCAATATCCTACATCTGGTGCCTTTGCAGCATTAGTCAGTGTGCAATTTAAGCTAGAAATATAGCTATAATTTTATGAGTTTTAAAAAACACCCTTTTTTGGCAAAGTACTAAATTTTACAGCGATTGCTGCATCTGTACGTGTGAAAATCAAGAGTTATATACTGCTGTCATATTCTGTTATAAAAAAAAACACCCTTTTTGGGCAAAGTACTTAATTTGCGGCCTTGTCTGCATCTGTCAGTGTGAAACTCAAGCGTTATATACTGCTGTCATATTCTGTTATTAAAAAAACACCCTTTTTGGGCAAAGTACTTAATATTGCAGCCTTTGCTGCATCTGTTATTGTTAAAACCAGCTTGAAATACTTCAATAAATTTCTGGGTTTTAAAATACACCAATTTTTTTTGCAATACCCTCTATCTGGGGCCTCTACCGCATTAGTCAGGGTGCAATTTAAGTTAGAAATACAGCTTTAATTTTCTGGGTTTAAAAAAAAAACACCCTTTTTGGGCAAAATACACAATTTTACAGCCCTTTCTGCATCTGTACGTGTTAAATTCAAGCGTTATATACTGCTACCATATTCTGTTATTCAAAAAACACCCATTTTGGGCAAAATACTTAACATTGCAGCCTTTCCTGCATCTGTTATTGTTAAAAACAAGCTTGAAATACTTCAATAATTTTCTGGCTTTGAAAAAACACAAATTTTTGGCAATACCCTCCATCTGGGGCCTCTGCCACATTAGTCAGTGTGCAATTTAAGCTAGAAATACAGCTATAATTTTCTGGGTTTTAAAAAACACCCATTTAGGGCAAAATACTTAATTTGCGGCCTTGTCTGCATCTGTCAGTGTGAGATACATGCTTTAGATACTGCTGTGGTATTCTGGTATTAAAAAAACACCCATTTATGGCAAAATACTTAATTTGTGGCCTTGTCTGCATCTGTACATGTGAAATTAAAGCGTTATATACTGATGTCATATTCTGGTATTAAAAAAACACCTATTTAGGGCAAAAAATATAATTTTGCAGCCTTTGCTGCATATGTCATTGTGAGATACACCCTTTAGATACTGCTGTGCTATTCTGGTATTAAACACCCATTTTGGGCAAAAATCTTAATTTGCGGCCTTGTCTGCATCTGTACGTGTGAGATACATGCTTTAGATACTTCTGTGCTATTCTGGTATTAAAAAAACACCTATTTCGGGCAAAAATCTTAATTTGCAGCCTTGTCTGCATCTGTACGTGTGAGATACACGCTTTAGATACTGCTGTGCAATTCTTGTATTAAAAAAACACCTACGGGAATTTAGGGCAAAAATCTAAATTTTACAGCCCTGTTTGCCTTGTTTGCATCTTTGTGTGAGATACACCCTTTAGACACTGCTGTGCTATTCT
This sequence comes from Bufo bufo, assembly GCF_905171765.1. NCBI lineage: Eukaryota > Metazoa > Chordata > Amphibia > Anura > Bufonidae > Bufo > Bufo bufo. The sequence continues at coordinate 145,782,370 of NC_053389.1, forward strand.
GGTATTATAAAAACACCAATTTAGGGCAAAAATCTTAATTTTGCAGCTTTTGCTGCATCTGTCATTGTGAGATACACCCTTTAGATACTGCTGTGCTATTCTGGTATTAAAAAAAACACCCATTTCGGGCAAAAATCTTAATTTGCAGCCTTGTCTGCATCTGTACGTGTGAGATACACGCTTTAGATACTGCTGTGCAATTCTTGTATTAAAAAAACACCTACGCCAATTTAGGGCAAAAATCTAAATTTTACAGCCCTGTGCTGCATATGTCATTGTGAAATACACCCTTTAGAATCTAAAGTTTAGATACTGTTGTTCTATTCTGCTATTAAAAAAAACACCCATTTAGGGTAAAAATCTTAATTTGTGGCCTTGTCTGCATCTGTACAAGTGAGATACACGCTTTAGATATTGCTGTGCTATTCTGGTATTAAAAAAAACACCCATTTAAGGCAAAAATCTTAATTTTGCAGCCTTTGCTGCATCTTTCATTGTGAGATACACGCGTTAGATACTGTTGTACTATTATGTTATAAAAAAAAACACCCATTTTGGGCAAGATCCTAAAGTTGAGAAATATGAGGAGAGCGTCAAATAATGGACGTGGCCCCGGTCGTGGTGCTGCTGGTGGAGCTCCTGTTGCAGGGAGAGGACGTGGTCGATCTGTGCCAGCTACACGCACAAGTGAAACACCTTCCTCAGGTGCGAGTAGGCGACAGAACCTTCAGCGTTATTTGGTCGGGCCTAATGCGAGTCTACGAATGGTGAGGTCAGAACAAGTACAGGCGATAGTAGATTGGGTTGCTGACAGTGCCTCCAGTTCCTTCACATTGTGTCCTACCCATTCTCCTGCTGAAAGATCAGAGTTGGCACCTGCAGCCCATGGCCATCAGTCTTTCACCTCATCCCCTTGCAAATCAGCCAAGCAGTCTGAGCCCCAAGCCATGCAGCAGTCTCTTCTGCTTTTTGATGACTAGCATGGTTTCCCAGGGCTATCCACCTAGCCCTGCCCCAAAAGTGGAAGAGATTGAGTGCACCAATGCCCAACCACTTATGTTTCAAGATGAGTACACGGGAGGACCATCGCAGCACGTCTCGGATGATGACGAAACACAGGTGCCAACTGCTGGGGCTTTTGAAAGTGTGCATACCGATAAGTAGGGCAGGTGTGAAGACTGGGTGGAAGATGATGTGGAGAACGATGAGGTCCTCGACCCCACATGGAATCAAGGTCATGCGAGTGACTTGTGTAGTTCTGGGGAAGAGGCGGTGGTCGCACAGAGCCACCAGCACAGTATTAGAGGGAGCAGGGTGCAAAAGTGGAGTGGCTGTCCCCTAGACAGTACGCCTGCTACTGCCCACCGCAGCAAGGGACCGAGCACACCAAAGCCAGCTCCAAGGAGTTCCCTGGTGTGGCAGTTCTTCAGACAAGACACTAGTGGTTTGCACGCTGTGCAATCAGAGCCTGAAGCGAGGCATAAATGTTCTCAACCTGAGCACAACCGGCATAACCAGGCATCTACAGATGTACCATGGTTAGCACTCCCGCTGTTAACTCAAATTTCTTAACTCTTTTCATTATCTTGAGACAAAAGCCATTGAAAAGCATTTGAAGGTGTTTGCTTAGATTAGATAACCAAACTCAGAAATCTCAGAAAAAAAGAAGTGCTAACCATGTAATATCTGTAAGTGCAAAGCACGAGCTGCAGTGGAGTAGACACCTCAAAAACCAAGAAAGGTCTCTGGCTCCTTCTGCTTCCTCTTCTGCTGCAGTCTCGGCATCTTCATCCACCTCTGGAGTGACAGTGCCACCTGCCACCCTGCAAACAGAGAATCTTCCAGAAACACCATCCTTGGGTCACCAAACATCTCCACAAAGTCCCACGGAAGCGTTTAGCTCTCCATCTCCCAAACACTAGAGCGTAAGAGGAAGTACCCCCCTACCCACCCGCAATCCCTGGCCCTGAATGCCAGCATTTCAAAAATACTGTCCTTTGAAATGCTGTCATTCCGTTTGGTGGAGACGGAGAGTTTTAAAAGCCTTATGGTGGTGGCTGTCCCACAGTACGTCGTGCCCAGCCGCCACTAGTTTTCCAGGCGTGCCATACCTTCCCTGCACAACCAAGTGGGAGACAAAATCAGGTGTGCACTGCGCAACGCCATTTTTGGCAAGGTGCACCTCACTACGGATATGTGGACCAGTAAGCACAGTCAGGGACGTTATATCTCCATAACAGCACACTGGGTAAATGCAGTGGCGGCTGGGCCGGAGGCGGATAGCAGTTTGGTGCATGTCCTTCCACCACTGAGGATTGCAGGGCGCTTCAGTTTGCCTCCTGTTGCTTCCTCCTCCTACTCCACTTCCTCATCCTCTACCGGCTCCTCATCCAGTCAGCGTAGCACCTTCACCACCAACTTCAGCACAGCCATGGGAAAACAACAGCAGGCAGTTTTAAAACAAACTTATTTGTTTGGGGGACAAACCCCACACCGCGCAGGAGCTGTGGACGCGCCTTGAACAACATACCGATGAGTGGTTGGTGCCAGTGAGCCTCAAGCCCGGCCTGGGTGGTGTGTGATAATGGGCGAAATCTCGTAGCAGCTCTGGGACTAGCCGGTTTGACGCACATCCCTTGCCTAGCACATGTGCTGATTTTGGTGGTGCAGAGATAACTTAAAACTTACCCCGATATGTCAGAGCTGCTGCATTAAGTGCGCGCCGTCTGTGCGCGCTTTCGGCTCACCGCCTCATATACGACGTACCCACAAGGTGGAACTCCACCTTGCACATGCTGGCCAGACTGTGCGAGCAGCAGCAGGCGATAGTGGAGTTTCAGCTGCAGCACACACGGGTGAGTCGCTCTGCGGAACAGCACGACTACACCACCAATGACTGGGCCTCCATGCGAGACCTGTGTTTCTTGTTGCACTGTTTCGAGTACTCCACCAAAATGGCCGGGGCCGATAACGCCGTTCTCAGCGTTATTATCCCACTTCTATGCTTCCTTGAAATAACTCTGCTGGCGATGTTGTAAGGTGATGTGGCACAGGAGGAGGAGGTGGTAGAGGGATCATTTCATAGGGTTTCCGGCCAGTCATTCACAAGTGGCTTTGAGGGTGGGTTCCTGCACTCAGACGCCAGGTACACAATTGTCCAGCCAGGGCACAGATCTGGAGGATGACGAGGTGGAGGATGAGGTGGAGGAGGAGGAGATGGAGGAGGAGGAACCATGTTCACAGCAGGGTGGCACCCAGACCAGCTCATGGCCATCACTGGTGCATGGTTGGGGGATACAGAGGACACAGACGATACACCTCCCACAGAGGACAGCATTTCATTGCCTCTGGGCAGCCTGGCACACATGAGCGATTACATGCTGCAGTGCCTCCGCAACGACCGCCGAGTTGCCCACATTCTACAAGGACAACATACCGTCCTTAATTCCCTCAGTGGAGCGTGATCGTAAGATGCGCGAGTACAAGTGCATGCTGGTAGACGCGCTGCTGGTGGCATTCCCACCTGACAGCAGGGGCACAGTGGAAGCACAAAGTGAAGGCAGAGGAGGAGGAAGAGGTCGCCAACGCAGCTGGGGCACCGCCAGCACCTCAAAAGGCAGGGTTAGCATGGCCGAAATGTGAAAAAGCTTTGTCAGCACGCCACAACAAGCAGCACCACCAGCTGATATGGAACGTCTTAGCAGGAGGCAGCATTTCAGCAATATGGTGGAGCAGTATGTGTGCACACGCCTACACGTACTGAATGACGGGTCTGTCCCTTTTGACTTCTGGGTCTACAAATTGGGCACATGGCCTGAGCTTGCCCTTTACGCCTTGGAGGTGCTGGCCTGCCCTGCAGCCAGTGTATTATCTGAACGTGTGTTTAGCACGGCAGGGGGAGTTATCACAGACAAGCGCAGCCGCCTGTCCACAGCCAATGTGGACAAGCTCACGTTTAATAAAATGAACCAGGCATGGATCCCACAGGACTTATCCGTACCTTGTGCAGAATAGACATGTATACCGGCCTTAACCAGCTATTGTTATACTACAGCGCAATTGCTCATTGTTGTATTTTGGAAATTTCACACTCTTTTGGAGTGTACCCTAATAAAATAAAAAAAATTAAAAATTAAAACTAAAAACCAGTGTTGGCTACCTCGTCCTCCTCCACCGCTGCTTCCACCTACACCGCTACATCCACCGCCTCCTCAAACTCCTACTCCATATGGACCTCCACCTCATAAATCAAGTTTTTTTTTTCATTTGTATGTATTTTATGTAATTTCACTAATTTGTCTGTTACATTTTCTGGTGAAATTAGCCAATTTTTGGGTGTGATATACCACTGCTATACCTAGTAGACAGGTAAAAAAAAATCATTAATATGTCTGTTACATTTTCGGGTGAAATTCAACAATATTTGGCTGTGATAGACCCCTGCTTTACCTATTAGACAGGTTAATAAATTTCCCTCATTTTTCTGTTACATTCTTGGGTTGACATTTTACAATTTCTGCCTTGAATAAACCCCTGTTCTGCATAGGTGACAAGGACCGAAATTTTTTAAGATAATCTGTTCCATTGGTGGGTGACATTAACCCATTTCTGGTGATGAAAAACCCCTGCTCTGCATAGGTGACAGGGACTTAAATTTCTAAAATTTGTCTTTAATTGGCCCTTTCATTCGATCCTTCTGCTTTAATAACTTGTCCCACATTTCCGCTTCATCCCATTGCAGCCATTGACCTCCCTTGGATGAGGTCTCCCTTTCTCACGCTCCCTCTGACGTGGAACCCTGATTCGTCGATAACTGTGATCAACATGGTAGGCTCAGAAAACATTAAAAGTTGATAGAGAAGATATCCAAATGGATGGTGGACGTCACAGGGACGTGCGATTAGGCAGAAGTTATCTAGAGTCAACAAAACGGCAGCAGGGCCTCTCCTGGCTAAAGTTTCCAAATCCAAAATACCCCAGTGACATTCCCTATAATTTTTTATTAATCATTCTAATAACAGGGCATCTTAAGAGTTCTGTATTGTTATTTATCGTCACTACCTCCCCGAGTCGGGAGTGGGTAATTGCCGCACGCCTCCTCCTTTCCTTCAATTCTTCCGTTTTAATAGCTTCTCCCACATTTCCACTTGATCACAATAAAATTTTAATCCATTGATCTCCCTTGGATGTGGTCTCTCTTTCTCACGCTCCCTCTTCGGCGTGGAACCCTGATTCGCCACTGATCGCTAACCGTGATCAACATGGTAGGCGCAGAAAAGAACATCGAAAGTTGATAGAGCAGATATCCAATTGGATTGTGAACATCACGGGGACGTTCGACATGGTGGGGCAGTATGTTTGCACATGCCTACACGAACTGACTGATGGGTCTGCTCCCTGCAACTTCTGGGTTTCCAAATTGGGCACATGGCCTGAGCCTGCCCTTTACGCCTTGGAGGTGCTGGCCTGCTCTTCAGCCAGTGTATTGTCTGAACGTGTGTTTAGCATGACTGGAGGGGGTTATCACAGGTTATATTTCCCAATGTTTTGGGGTGTACCCTAATTTAAAAAATATAAATAAATTTAAAACCAAAAATCAGTGTAGGCTACCTCCTCCTCCTCCACCGCCGCTTCCACCTACACTATCACATCTACTGCCTCCTCAACCTCCTACTCCATATGGACCTCGTCCTCCTAGATCAAGATTATTATTTTTTATTATGTATTTTATGTTATTTAAAGTAATTTCCCTATCCACATTTGTTTGCAGAGCACTTGTCATGCTCTTAACCATTTGCAGCCCTTTAGCCCTTTCCATGACATTTTTACAGCCATTTTAGTGTGCAAAAGTTCGGGTCCCCATTGATTTCAATGGGGTTCAGGTTCGGGGACAAGTTCGGGTCAAGGTCAGGTCCCGAACTCAAACTTTTTTGTGAAGTTCGGTTTAACCCGTCGAACCCGAACATCCAGGTGTCCGCTCAACTCTATTCACCACCAACGAGTGGGCCTACATGTGGAACATGTGTGCCGTTTTGCGCTGTTTCAAGTACTCCACCAACATGGCCAGCGGTGATGATGCCATCATCAGCCTTGCTATCCCACTTCTATGTCTCCTTGAAAAAATGCTTTGGGCGCTGATGGATGAGAATGTGGCACAGGAGGAAGAGGAGGAGGAAGAGGGATCATTCCCACGGTTATCAGGCCAGCTGTCCACAGGTGGCTCAGAGGGTGGGTTCCTGCACCAACAGCAGCCAGTTTCACAACCGTCCAGACAGGGAACAGTTTTGGAGGAGGAGGATGAGGATGAGTAGGATCCGCACTCAGAGCAGGATGGCACCCAAATAAGCTCACGGGCATCACTGGAGCATGGCTGGGGGGATACAGAGGGCACAGAGGACCACCAAGGACAGCTAGTTGTCAGGGCCGGACTGGGGATAAAAACCAGCCCTGGAAAAAGTTGCATACCAGCCCCACAGCATTGCATCATTATTTACTTGTTTATAATAGGAGAAAGCATTCATTTTAAAACACGTGTGTAAACACGAATATGAACTTTGCCCCACGATAGCTCTTTTGTAGAACCCCCATTGTTCATATTATCACAGTGTTTTCCCAACCAGGATGCCTCCAACTGTTGCAAAACTACAACTCTCAGCATGCTCAGACAGTTTAATGATTGTTGCATGCAACATTTTACTTGACCAGCTATTTTTGATATTCTACGGCAGTCCTGTTACAATCCCCCCTCCCCCCAATGAGCCTTTCGACCAAATAATAAAAATATTTATAAAATCTCACGCATATGCTGCAAAAAAAATTTAAATCTGCAATGTAAAATCGATAATAAAGATCAACTACAAACATAAACATATTTCACATGAAAACTTACAATTACTTGGCTTGGTCCTTGGGGATCTCGGACACCACTTCAACACTTGGCTGGGGGGCTCGGCCGAGCTGATGTTGTGTTTTATCCTAATGAGAACGATTTCATAATAAGGATTTGGAGAAGGGGCAGAGGGATAGCAGAGCAGGGAGAGGCTGGTGCTGCTACTAGGGGGCTCATACCATGGGGGAGTAATAAAGCCCACCATAATGCCCCCCCCAGTAGAAATAATTCTCCTTATAATGTGCAAAACATACCCCTTTGTAATGCTCCCAGTTGAGCTAATGTTCCCATAATGTGCCAATATATAATACCCCTTCTAAGTGCCCCCGTAGATGACCCCATAGTGCTCCTCCCCCCTTTCCCCCACCATAATATGTCCCAGTATAAAATGCCCCTATACAGAGCCCCCCATTAAAAAATACCCCTTCTTTTAGCCTCAGTAGATGCCCCTATAGTGTCAGTAAATTGTGCCCCAATAGATGCCCCCCAATCATGTGCCAGTAAGATGTGCCCCCATAGATGCCCCCAATCATGTGCCAGTAAGATGTGCCCCTATAGATGCCCCCAATCATGTGCCAGTAAGATACCCCCCAATCATGTGCCAGTAATAAGAGCTCCCCCACAATCATGTGCCAGCAGCCAGAGCCCCCCCATATCATGTGCCAGTAGCCCCCCCTTATGTGCCAATAACCCCCCTTATTATGTGCCAGTAACCCCCCTTATGTGCCAGTAGCCGCCCCTTATCATGTGCCAGTAGCCCCCCTTATGTGCCAATAGCCCCCATATCATGTGCCAATAGCCCCCATATCATGTGCCAATAGCCCCCATATCATGTGCCAATAGCCCCCTTATCATGTGCCAGTAACCCCCCCTTTTGTGCCAGTAGCCGCCCATATCATGTGCCAGTAGCCCCCATATCATGTGCCAGTAGCCCCCATATCATGTGCCAATAGCCCCCATATCATGTGCCAATAGCCCACATATCATGTGCCAATAGCCCCCATATCATATGCCAATAGCCCCCATATCATGTGCCAATAGCCCCCATATCATGTGCCAGTAGCCCCCATATCATGTGCCAATAGCCCCCATATCATGTGCCAGTAGGCCCCCCCTTATCATGATCCAGTATTGTACCTATATAAAAAAAAAAAAAAACACTTATACTTTATGTACTATGCTACTATGTTACTTACCTCCAGCGATGCGATGCAGGAATCTTCCGGCCTGTGTCCCTCGCTATACGGCTCAGGCGGCGCAATGACATTGTCACGGCCACGGTTATGGCCGTGACTCCTTGGAAGCCGCATACTGTTGCCCGCGGTTTTGGGTTGTAGTGTCAACCGCAGCTTGAGGCATAATGTAGTTGGCCTCAGGTGCGGTTGCCGCGGACAACAGCTATGTGTGCGGTTCCCTTGGAGTTATGTGCACGTTTGTATGCACTTTTGTATGTCTGTGTGCACTCTGTTTTGTGTGTGGTGTGCACTGACATCTTCCCGTCCACACATCACACACAAAACCGCATGCGCAGCGTAGCGAGCTGCATGGCACAGCTCAGCCTGCTACGCTGCCACATACATACTGTTGCCAGCGGCAACCACAGGTGAGGCCAATACCACAGCCCTCACCTGTGATTGAACACCAATGAAAACCGCTGACAACCGCATGCGGTAAAGAAGTCACGGTCATAGCCATGGCCGTGACAGACATCATCGCGCCGCCTCTACCGGCCTCTGATAGGCTGCCAGCACTAGGCCGGCCGCCTATCAGAAGAACAGGAGGGGACACACCTCTCCCTCCCCTGCCGCAGCATAGACATCTGTATCGCCGTCCTGAGGACGGCGATACAGATGACTATGGAGATGAGCGCTTCCACAATGGAAGCGCTCATCTCCTGCTGCTGTGCCCTGCCACCGGCCGCCCCCACTTGCCACCAGGGCCGCGGCCTTGCGGCACTCAGGACTGCCGGCCTATCGGGAAATTTCCCGGTATCCCGGCAGGCCAGTCCGGCCCTGCTTGTTGTTGCCTCTGGACAGCCTGGCAAACATGAGCGACAACATACTGCAGTGCCTGCGCAACGACCGCTGAGTTGCCCTCATTCTTACCAGTGCTGATTACTGGGTGGCCACCCTGCTGGATCTCTGCTACAAGGACAAGTAGAAGCACACATTGGTAGATGCGTTACTGATGATGTTCCCACCTGACAGTAGGGGCTCAGTGGAAGCACGAGGTGGAGACGGAGAAGGAAGTCGCCAACGCAGCTGGGGCACCGTCAGCACCTCAGAAGGGAGGGTTAGCATGGCCAAAATGTGGAAAAGCTTTGTCAGCACACCACAATATCCAGCACCACCATCTGATACGGGCCATATTAGCAGGAGGCAGCGTTTCAGCAACATGGTGGAACAGTACATGTACACACGTCTGCACGTACTGACCGATGGGTCTGCCCCATTTAACTTCTGGGTCTACAATCCGGACACACAGCCTGAGCTTGCCCTTTACGCCTTGGATGTGCTGGCCTGCCCTGCGGCAAGTGTATTGTTTGAATGTGTGTTTAGCACGGCAGGGGGTATGATCACTAAGAGGTCCATCTGCCTGTCCACAGCCAATGTGGACAAGCTCACGTTCATTAAAATGAACCAGGCATAGATACCACAGGACTTGTCCGTACCTTGGACACAGTAGAGAGGTATACCGGCCACACCCAGCCGTTGTTATACACCAGCACATTCTCTTTACCATTTCCCAATGTTTTGGGACCTCCACAAACAAAAAAACAAAACAAGCAAAAAAAAAAAAGGTTGGTAACCTCCTCCACCTCTTCCGCCACCTCCAACTCTTTTACCTGCACCGCCAGGCTAAAGGACCTTTGGTGACGTCAGATCACATGCTCCAATCACATGGTCCATCACCACGGTGATGTACCATGTGATTGGAGCATGTGATCTGATGTCACCAAAGGTCCTTTAGCCCACAGCTCATCATTAAAGAAGTAAAGAAGAGACCGGGAACTACGCGAACAAGAGGAGAAGGTGAGTTAATTTTTTATTTTTTTTAACCCTCAATTGATCACCTACTAAGCATTCTGTATTCAAAATGCTATTATTTTCCCTGATAACCATGTTATAAGGGGAAATAATAACATCTACATAACACCGAACCCAAACCTGAACTTCTGTGAAGAAGTTCGGGTCTGGGTACCAGAGTCGGTTTTTTATCACGTGCGTGCAAAACACATTGCACCCGCGTGATAAAAACTGAACATCGGAACGCAATCGCAGTCAAAACTGACTGCAATTGCATTCCTACTCGCGCGGGTTTGCCGCAATACACCGGGACGCATCCGGACCTAATCCGGACACGCTCGTGTGAACCCAGCCTTAGGATTTCACAGGGCATTTTTACGCATTTGGATTCCAAACTACTTCTCACGCTTTAGGGCCCCTAAAATGCCAGGGCAGTATAAAAACACCACAAGTGACCCCATTTTGGAAAGAAGACACCCCAAGGTATTCCATGAGATGCATGGCGAGTTCATAGAAGATTTTTTTTTTTTTATTACAAAGTTTCATATTCCACTAACTTGTGACAATTTTTTTTTTTTTATATGAACTCACCATACCCCTCACGGAATATGTACTGATCCGTGGATCCGCAAAACACATATGGACGTCTGAATGGAGCCTTACAGGGGGGTGATCAATGACAGGGGGGTGATCAGGGAGTCTATATGGGGTGATCAGGGGTTAATAAGGGGTTAATAAGTGACAGGGGGTGTGTGTGTGTAGTGTAGTGTAGTGTGGTGCTTGGTGCTACTTACAGAGCTGCCTGTGTCCTCTGGTGGCCGATCTAAGCAAAAGGGACCACCAGAGGACCAGGTAGCAGGTATATCAGACGCTGTTAACAAAACAGCGTCTAAAATACCTTTCTGATGCGATTTTTTTAACATCTACAGCCTGCCAGCGAATGATCAGCGCTGGCAGGCTGTAGATCAACTTGTGAACTGTGCGATCCTGTGAAAATATCGGGTCTCACGAGATGACATCAATAGGCGTCGCTGAGCCCTGAGAGCGCTGCCGCCCGGACGCCTATCGGCGTTACGTGTGCGGCAAGCGGTTAAAGTTCGGGTCCCCTTTGACTTCAATGGGGTTTAGTGTTCGGGATCAAGTTCGGGTCAAGTTCTGGACCCAAACCGAACTTTGAAACTCAGTTCCGTCGAACCAGTCAAACCCGAATATTCAGCGGTCAGTTAAGAGCTTAAAAGGGGAAAGGAGAGAAAGCACTTAAAAAAAAAAAAAAAGGGAAAGACCAGAAAAAATAACTCTGTGTCACGTATCTTCGGGGCAACGGGAGCACTTTTCATTTGGGTAAAATTGATTAAGACCCAAACTGATTTTTTTTATCGATTTGTTGGAATATCTAATGATTTTTATTTAGTTAACCATTTTAGCTTTACTGTGCTTTGCTGGCATGGCAAAGTCTAAGTGGATGAACTGTGCATGTCTTTGATTAAGGCTACTTTCAAACTTGCGACAGAACTGCCTGCCGGAATCCAACAACGCAAGTGTGAAGTACCATAAGCCTGTATAGATCTAAAATTAATGCAATGAATGTTTGTGAGTAGGTGTTTATGTAGATATTATTTATTGTACGTTGCATGCTGGACTAAGGCCATGTGCAGGACTTACTAAATGTCTTCCAGTATATGGTGGAGGAAGGCCTCATGCTTAGAGTTGAGCGGACACCTGGATGTTCGGGTTCGGCAGGTTCGGACGAACTTGAAAAAAAAGTTTGGGTTCGGGACCCGAACTTGACCCCGAACCCGAACCCCAACCCCATTGAAGTCAATGGGGACCCAAACTTTTAGGCACTAAAATGGCTCTAAAATAGTCCTGGAAAGGGCTAGAGGGCTGCAAAAGGCATCAAAATGTGCTTAAGAGCATGACAACTGTTCTGCAAACAAATGTGGATAGGGAAATGACATAAAATACAGAAAAATTAAAAATAACAATCTGGATCTAGAAGTAGGAGGTTGAGGAGGCGGTGGATGTGGATGGGTGTATGTGGCGGTGTAGGTTGACGTGGCGGTGTAGGTGGAAGCGGCGGTGAAGGAGGAATAGGTAGCCAACACTGATTTGTTTTATTTTTTTTATTTTTAAATTGGGGTATCCTCCAAAATATTGGGACATATAACAAAATAAAACTAAGAATAAGTGCACTTGAGTACAAGAATGGATGGTTGAGGCTGGTATAAATGTCTATTCTGCACAAGGTACGGAAAAGTCCTGTGGGATCCATGCCTCGTTCATTTTAACCACTTCAGCCCCCAGTGCTTAAACACCCTGAAAGACCAGGCCACTTTTTACACTTCTGCACTACACTACTTTCACCGTTTATTGCTCGGTCATGCAACTTACCACCCAAATGAATTTTACCTCCTTTTCTTCTCACTAATAGAGCTTTCATTTGTGGTATTTCATTGCTGCTGACATTTTTACTTTTTTTGTTATTAATCGAAATTTAACGTTTTTTTTGCAAAAAAATGACATTTTTCACTTTCAGTTGTAAAATTTTGCAAAAAAAACGACATCCATATATAAATTTTGCTCTAAATTTATTGTTCTACATGTCTTTGATAAAAAAAAAATGTTTGGGTAAAAAAAAAATGGTTTGGGTAAAAGTTATAGCGTTTACAAACTATGGTACAAAAATGTGAATTTCCGCTTTTTGAAGCAGCTCTGACTTTCTGAGCACCTGTCATGTTTCCTGAGGTTCTACAATGCCCAGACAGTACAAACACCCCACAAATGACCCCATTTCGGAAAGTACACACCCTAAGGTATTCGCTGATGGGCATAGTGAGTTCAAAGGTGTCTTTTTACATATACCCATGCTGGGTGAGATAAATATCTTGGTCAAATGCCAACTTTGTATAAAAAAATGGTAAAAGTTGTCTTTTGCCAAGATATTTCTCTCACCCAGCATGGGTATATGTAAAATGACACCCCAAAACACATTTCCCAACTTCTCCTGAGTACGGAGATACCAGATGTGTGACACTTTTTTGCAGCCTAGGTGGGAAAAGGGGCCCATATTCCAAAGAGCACCTTTCGGATTTCACAGGTCATTTTTTACAGAATTTGATTTCAAACTCCTTACCACACATTTGGGCCCCTAGAATGCCAGGGCAGTATAACTACCCCACAAGTGACCCCATTTTGGAAAGAAGACACCCCAAGGTATTCCGTGAGGGGCATGGCAAGTTCCTAGAATTTTTTATTTTTTGTCACAAGTTAGTGGAAAATGATGATTTTTTTTTTTTTTTTTTCATACAAAGTCTCATATTCCACTAACTTGTGACAAAAAATAAAAACTTCCATGAACTCACTATGCCCATCAGCGAATACCTTGGGGTCTCTTCTTTCCAAAATGGGGTCACTTGTGGGGTAGTTATACTGCCCTGGCATTCTAGGGGCCCAAATGTGTGGTAAGGATTTTGAAATCAAATTCTGTAAAAAATGACCTGTGAAATCCGAAAGGTGCTCTTTGGAATATGGGCCCCTTTGCCCACCTAGGCTGCAAAAAAGTGTCACACATCTGGTATCTCTGTATTCAGGAGGAGTTGAGGAATGTGTTTTGGGGTGTCTTTTTACATATACCCATGCTGGGTGAGATAAATATCTTGGTCAAATGCCAACTTTGTATAAAAAAAATGGGAAAAGTTGTCTTTTGCCAAGATATTTCTCTCACCCAGCATGGGTATATGTAAAATGACACCCCAAAACACATTCCCCAACTTCTCCTGAGTACGGAGATACCAGATGTGTGACACTTTTTTGCAGCCTAGGTGGGCAAAGGGGCCCATATTCCAAAGAGCACCTTTTGGATTTCACAGGTCATTTTTTACAGAATTTGATTTCAAACTCCTTACCACACATTTGGGACCCTAAAATGCCAGGGCAGTATAACTACCCCACAAGTGACCCCATTTTGGAAAGAAGAGACCCCAAGGTATTCGCTGATGGGCATAGTGAGTTCATGGAAGTTTTTATTTTTTGTCACAAGTTAGTGGAATATGAGACTTTGTATGAAAAAAATAAATAAAAAATCAGCATTTTCCACTAACTTGTGACAAAAAATAAAACATTCTAGGAACTCGCCATGCCCCTCACGGAATACCTTGGGGTGTCTTCTTTCCAAAATGGGGTCACTTGTGGGGTAGTTATACTGCCCTGGCATTTTCCAGGGGCCCTAATGTGTGGTAAGTAGGTAAATGACCTGTGAAATCCTAAAGGTGCTCTTTGGAATATGGGCCCCTTTGCCCACCTAGGCTGCAAAAAAGTGTCACACATGTGGTATCGCCGTATTCAGGAGAAGTTGGGGAATGTGTTTTGGGGTGTCATTTTACATATACCCTTGCTGGGTGAGAGAAATATCTTGACAAAAGACAACTTTTCCCATTTTTTTATACAAAGTTGGCATTTGACCAAGATATTTCTCTCACCCAGCATGGGTATATGTAAAATGACACCCCAAAACACATTCCCCAACTTCTCCTGAGTACGGCGATACCAGATGTGTGACACTTTTTTGCAGCCTAGATGCGCAAAGGTGCCCAAATTCCTTTTAGGAGGGCATTTTTAGACATTTGGATACCAGACTTCTTCTCACGCTTTGGGGCCCCTAGAATGCCAGGGCAGTATAAATACCCCACATGTGACCCCATTTTGGAAAGAAGACACCCCAAGGTATTCAATGAGGGGCATGGCGAGTTCATCGAATTTTTTTTTTTTTGGCACAAGTTAGCGGAAATTGATATTTTAAATTTTTTTCTCACAAAGTCTCCCGTTCCGCTAACTTGGGACAAAAATTTCAATCTTTCATGGACTCAATATGCCCCTCACGGAATACCTGGGGGTGTCTTCTTTCCGAAATGGGGTCACATGTGGGGTATTTATACTGCCCTGGCATTCTAGGGGCCCTAAAGAGTGAGAAGAAGTCTGGAATATAAATGTCTAAAAAATTTTACGCATTTGGATTCCGTGAGGGGTATGGGGAGTTCATGTGAGATTTTATTTTTTGACACAAGTTAGTGGAATATGAGACTTTGTAAGAAAAAAAAATAATAATTCCGCTAACTTGGGCCAAAAAAATGTCTGAATGGAGCCTTACAGAGGGGTGATCAATGACAGGGGGGTGATCAATGACAGGGGTGTGATCAATGACAGGGGGGTGATCAATGACAGGGGGGGTGATCAATGACAGGGGGGTGATCAATGACAGGGGTGTGATCAATGACAGGGGGGTGATCAATGACAGGGGGGGTGATCAATGACAGGGGGGTGATCAATGACAGGGGGGGTGATCAATGACAGGGGGTTGATCAATGACAGGGGGGTGATCAATGACAGGGGGGTGATCAGGGTGTCTATATGGGGTGATCACCACAGTCATTGATCACGCCCCTGTAAGGCTTCATTCAGACGTCCGGATGCGTTTTGCGGATCCGATCCATCTATCAGTGCATCCGTAAAAATCATGCGGACATCTGAATGGAGCTTTACAGGGGGGTAATCAATGACAGGGGGGTGATCAGGGAGTCTATATGGGGTGATAACCACAGTCATTGATCACGCCCCTGTAAGGCTTCATTCAGACGTCCGGATGCGTTTTGCGGATCCGATCCAT
Source organism: Bufo bufo (assembly GCF_905171765.1). NCBI lineage: Eukaryota > Metazoa > Chordata > Amphibia > Anura > Bufonidae > Bufo > Bufo bufo. The sequence goes on from NC_053389.1 coordinate 145,797,947, forward strand.
CTATCAGTGCATCCGTAAAAATCATGCGGACATCTGAATGGAGCTTTACAGGGGGGTAATCAATGACAGGGGTGTAATCAATGACAGGGGGGTGATCAGGGAGTCTATATGGGGTGATCACCACAGTCATTGATCATGCCCCTGTAAGGCTTCATTCAGACGTCCGGATGCGTTTTGCGGATCCGATCCATCTATCAGTGGATCCGTAAAAATCATGCGGACGTCTGAATGGAGCTTTACAGGGGGGTAATCAATGACAGGGGGGTAATCAATGACAGGGGGGTGATCAGGGAGTCTATATGGGGTGATCACCACAGTCATTGATCACGCCCCTGTAAGGCTTCATTCAGACATCCGGATGCGTTTTGCGGATCCGATCCATCTATCAGTGCATCCGTAAAAATCATGCGGACATCTGAATGGAGCTTTACAGGGGGTTGATCAATGACAGGGGTGTAATCAATGACAGGGGGGTGATCAGGGAGTCTATATGGGGTGATAACCACAGTCATTGATCACGCCCCTGTAAGGCTTCATTCAGACGTCCGTATGCGTTTTGCGGATCCGATCCATCTATCAGTGCATCCGTAAAAATCATGCGGACATCTGAATGGAGCTTTACAGGGGGGTGATCAATGACAGGGGTGTAATCAATGACAGGGGGGTGATCAGGGAGTCTATATGGGGTGATCACCACAGTCATTGATCATGCCCCTGTAAGGCTTCATTCAGACGTCCGGATGCGTTTTGCGGATCCGATCCATCTATCAGTGCATCCGTAAAAATCATGCGGACATCTGAATGGAGCTTTACAGGGGGGTGATCAGGGAGTCTATATGGGGTGATCACCACAGTCATTGATCATGCCCCTGTAAGGCTTCATTCAGACGTCCGGATGCGTTTTGCGGATCCGATCCATCTATCAGTGGATCCGTAAAAATCATGCGGACGTCTGAATGGAGCTTTACAGGGGGGTAATCAATGACAGGGGGGTGATCAGGGAGTCTATATGGGGTGATCACCACAGTCATTGATCACGCCCCTGTAAGGCTTCATTCAGACGTCCGGATGCGTTTTGCGGATCCGATCCATCTATCAGTGGATCCGTAAAAATCATGCGGACATCTGAATGGAGCTTTACAGGGGGGTAATCAATGACAGGGGGGTGATCAGGGAGTCTATATGGGGTGATCACCACAGTCATTGATCACGCCCCTGTAAGGCTTCATTCAGACGTCCGGATGCGTTTTGCGGATCCGATCCATCTATCAGTGGATCCGTAAAAATCATGCGGACATCTGAATGGAGCTTTACAGGGGGGTAATCAATGACAGGGGGGTGATCAGGGAGTCTATATGGGGTGATCACCACAGTCTTGATCACACCCCTGTAAGGCTTCATTCAGACGTCCGGATGCGTTTTGCGGATCCGATCCATCTATCAGTGGATCCGTAAAAATCATGCGGACGTCTGAATGGCGCTTTACAGGGGGGTGATCAATGACAGGGGGGTAATCAATGACAGGGGGTTGATCAGGGAGTCTATATGGGGTGATCAGGGGTGATCAGGGGCTAATAAGGGGTTAATAAGTGACGGGGGGGGGGGGGGGGTGTAGTGTAGTGTAGTGGTGCTTGGTGGTACTTTACTGAGCTACCTGTGTCCTCTGGTGGTTGATCCAAACAAAGGGGACCACCAGAGGACCAGGTAGCAGGTATATTAGACGCTGTTATCAAAACAGCGTCTAATATACCTGTTAGGGGTTAAAAAAAACACATCTCCAGCCTGCCAGCGAACGATCGCCGCTGGCAGGCTGGAGATCAACTCTCTTACCGTCCGTTCCTGTGAGCGTGAGGAAATCTCGGCCATCGCGAGAGGACGCGCCGGCGCGTCCACTCGGAATGAATCAACCACCTCCAGGACGCGTCTGTGCGTACATCGGTCCGGAGGTGGTTAATAAACGTAAGGTTGTCCACATTGGCTGTGGCCTGTGATAATGCTCTCTGCCATACTAAACACACGTTCACACTATACACTGTCTGCAGGGCAGGTCAGCACCTCCAAGGCTGACAAAGCTTTTCCACATTTTGGCCATGCTAACACTGCCTTCTCATGTGCTGGTGGTGCCCCAGCTGCTTTGGCGACCTCTTCCTCCTCCTCTGCCTTCGCCTTGTGCTTCCACTGTGCCCCCCGCTGTCAGGTGGGAATGCTATCATCAGCGTGCACTTGTAGTCGCGCATCTTCCGATCAGTAACAGATGTTTTCACTAAATTTTGTTCCCTGTCAGCAATGCAGAGCAGGGGTTCATTCACAGCAAAAGGGGTTCATGTCACCCAGCAATAGAACAGAGGATTTTGAGAGATTTAGGCCCCTGTCATCCAGGCACAGCAGGGGTTCATTCACGGCAAAAGGGGGATCATGTTACCCAGCAATAGAACAGAGGATTTTGAGAGATTTAGGCCCCTGTCAGCAATGCAGAGCAGGGGTTCATTCACGGCAAAAGGGGGTTCATGTCACCCAGCAATTATACTCCAGTAGTGGGCCCTGGCTGGCCAAATTTGTACCTGGCCTCTGCTGTTGCAAAAATCCTCTTTCTGAGCCACTTCTAAAAGACTGGCCTGAAAGTGTTAGAGATTACCCCTCTTCCTCCTCCTCGTCCTGGGCCACATCCTCTTCCATCATCGCCCTAAGTGTTTTCTCAAGGAGACATAGAAGTGGTATTGTAACGCTGATAACGGCGTCATTGCCACTGGCCATGTTGGTGGAGTACGCGAAACAGTGCAACAGGACACACAGGTCTCGCATGGAGGCCCAGTCATTGGTGGTGAAGTGATGCTGTTTCGCAGTGCGACTGACCCGTGCGTGCTGCAGCTGAAACTCCACTATGGCCTGCTGCTGCTCGCACAGTCTCTCCAGCATGTGCAAGGTGGAGTTCCTCCTGGTGGGCACGTTGCATATGAGGCGGTGAGCGGGCAGGCCAAAGTTACACTGTAGAGCAGACGGGCGAGCGGTGGCAGGATAAGAACGCCGGAAGCGCGCATAGACGGCCCGCACTTTATGCAGCAGCTCTGACATGTCGGGGTAGTTGTGAATGAATTTCTGCACCACCAAATTCAGCACATGCGCCAGGCAAGGGATGTGCGTCAAACCGGCTAGTCCCAGAGCTGCAACGAGATTTCGCCCATTATCGCACACCACCAGGCCGGGCTTGAGGCTCACTGGCAGCAACCACTCATCGGTCTGTTGTTCTAAACTCCTGCGAGGTGTGGGGCCTGTCCCCCAAACACATCAGTTTCAGAACGGCCTGCTGACGTTTACCCCTGGCTGTGATGAAGTTGGTGGTGAAGGTCTGTCGCTGACTGGATGAGGAGGTGGTAGAAGAGGAGGAGGAAGCCGAGTGGGAAGAGGAGGCAACAGGAGGCAAAGAATGATGCCCTGCGATCCTTGGCTGCGGAAGGACGTGCACCAAACAGCTCTCCGCCTGGGGCCCAGCCGCCACTACATTTACCCAGTGTGCAGTTAGGGAGATATAGCGTCCCTGGCTGTGCTTACTGGTCCACGTATCTGTGGTTAGGTGGACCTTGCCACAGATGGCGTTGCGCAGTACACACTTGATTTTATCCGATACTTGGTTGTGCAGGGAGGGCACAGCTCTCCTGGAGAAGTAGTGGTGGCTGGGAACGACGTACTGTGGGACAGCAAGCGACATGAGCTGTTTGAAGCTGTCTGTCTCTACCAGCCTGAATGACAGCATTTCAAAGGCCAGCAGTTTAGAAATGCTGGCATTCAGGGCCAGGGATCGAGGGTGGCTAGGTGGGAATTTACGCTTTCTCTCAAAGATTTGTGAGATGGAGAGCTGAACGCTTCCGTGTGACATGGTGGAGATGCTTGGTGACGGAGGTGGTGTTGTTGGTGGCACATCCTCTGTTTGCTAGGCGGCAGGTGCCAACATTCCTCCAGAGGCGGAGGAAGAGGCCGAGGCAGCAGCAGAAGAGGGAGCAGGAGGGGCCTGAGCCCTTTCTTGGTTTTGAAGGTGCTTACTCCACTGCAGCCCGTGTCTTGCATGTAGATGCCTGGTCATGCAGGTTGTGCTAAGGTTCAGAACATTAATACCTCACTTTAGGCTCTGATGGCACAGCGTGCAAACCACTCGGGTCTTGTCGTCAGCACATTGTGTGAAGAAGTGCCATGCCAGGGAACTCCTTGAAGCTGCCTTTGGTGTGCTCGGTCCCTGTTGACGGTGGCCAGTAGCAGGCAAACTGTTTTGCACCCTGCTCCCGCTTTTGCTACGCTGTTGGCTCGGTCTCACCACTGCCTCTTCCTCCGAACTCTGAAAGTCAGTGGCACAACCTTCATTACATGTGGGGTCTAGGACCTCATCGTCCCCTGCATCGTCTTCCACCCAGTCTTCCTCCCTGACCTCCTTTTCGGTCTGCACACTGCAGAAAGACGCAGCAGTTGGCACCTGTGTTTCGTCATCATCAGAGACGTGCTGAGGTGGTATTCCCATGTCCTCATCAGGAAACATAAGTGGTTGTGCGTCAATGCATTCTATGTCTTCCACCCCTGGGGAAGGGCTAGGTGGATGCCCTTGGGAAACCCTGCCAGCAGAGGCTTCAAACAGCATAAGAGACTGCTGCATGACTTGAGGCTCAGACAGGTTCCCCAATATGCACGGGGGTGATTTGACAGACTGATGGGCATGGGTTTCAGGCGCCACCTGTGCGCTTTCTGCAGAAGACTGGGTGGGAGATAATGTGAACGTGCTGAATCCACTGTCGGCCACTCAATTGACTAGCGCCTGTACTTGCTCAGGCCTTACCATCCTTAGAACGGCATTAGGCCCGACCAAATATCGCTGTAGATTCTGGCAGGCTACTGGGACCTGTGGCAGTAGGTTCAGTAGGATGTGTAGCTGCGGCAGAACGGCCACGTCCTTTCCCTGCACCAGAGGCTCCACCAACACCACCACAATGACCATGACCGCGTCCCTTATTAGATGTTTGCCTCACAAATAGTTAGCGTTCACAAAGCAAAGTAAAAAGTGGTTAAGTATGTTAAAAATAATTAACCGCCAATAAAAACCCTGATGTAGGGAATTGCACTCTATTTTTCTTTTTTTTTAACTCAATATGACAGCGGTATTTGTGGCCTAAATGTGGCACTCACTTATGCACGTCTTATCCCAGATGTGCAGTATATCAGAGGGTTTATTCACCCCAGTAACCAAAAAGCCGTATTTCTGGCCTAAATGTTACAGTCACTGATGCTTGTCTAATCCCAGATGTGCAGTATATTAGAGGCTTTTTTCCCCCCAGTAACAAAAAAAACGTATTTCTGGCCTAAATGTGACAGTCACTTATGCACGTGTAATCCCAGATGTGCAGTATATTAGAGGGTTTTTTCACCCTAACCAAAAACCTGTATTTCTGTCCTAAATGTGACAGTGACTTATGCACGTGTAATCCCAGATGTGCAGTATATTAGAGGCTTTTTTTACCCTAACCAAAAAGCTGTATTTCTGTCCTAAATGTGACAGTGACTTATGCACGTGTAATCCCAGATGTGAAGTATATGAGAGGCTTTTTTCACCCCAGTATGCCAAAGCCGTATTTATGGCCTAAATGTGACAGTGACTTATGCATGTGTAATCCCAGATGTGCAGTATATGAGAGGGTTTTTTCACCCTAACCAAAAAGCTGTATTTCTGTCCTAAATGTGACAGTAACTTATGCATGTGTAATCCCAGATGTGCAGTATATGAGAGGGTTTTTTCACCCTAACCAAAAAGCTGTATTTCTGTCCTAAATGTCACAGTAATTTATGCATGTGTAATCCCAGATGTGCAGTATATTAGAGGCTTTTTTCACCCAGTATGCCAAAGCCGTATTTCTGTCCTAAATGTGACAGTGACTTATGCACGTGTAATCCCAGATGTGCAGTATATTAGAGTGTTTTCACCCTAGCCAAAAAGCTGTATTTCTGTCCTAAATGTGACAGTCACTTATGCACGTGTAATCCCAGATGTGCAGTATATGAGAGGCTTTTTTCACCCCAGTATGACAAAGCCTTATTTATGGCCTAAATGTGACAGTCACTTATGCACGTCTAATCCCAGATGTGCAGTATATTAGAGGCTTTTTTCACCCTAACCAAAAAGCTGTATTTCTGTCCTAAATGTGACAGTGACTTATGCACGTGTAATCCCAGATGTGCAGTATATGAGAGGCTTTTTTCACCCCAGTATGCCAAAGCAGTATTTATGGCCTAAATGTGACAGTGACTTATGCATGTGTAATCCCAGATGTGCAGTATATTAAAGGCTTTTTTCACCCCAGTATGCCAAAGTCGTATTTCTGTCCTAAATGTGACAGTGACTTATGCACGTGTAATCCCAGATGTGCAGTATATTAGAGTGTTTTCACCCTAACCAAAAAGCTGTATTTCTGTCCTAAATATGAGTCATTTATGCACGTGTAATCCCAGATGTGCAGTATATGAGAGTTTTTTTCACCCCAGTATGCCAAAGCCGTATTTATGGCCTAAAAGTGACAGTCACTTATGCACGTGTAATCCCAGATGTGCAGTATATGAGAGGCTTTTTTCACCCCAGTATGCCGCTAACCTCCCTTTTTTTTCCCCTGTCAGACAAAAAAAAAGGAAGACACAAGGAAACACAACTGAAGCAAAATCGGACACGGACCACTGAATCCAAATCACTGACAGTGAAAAAACACTGTCGTGTGCAGGAGGCCTTAGGTGGATGAAAATGCGGTGTTATTAAGGAAAAAAAAATTTGCTTTGTGCTACCGAAACAATTAAAAGATGGATTAACTATTGCATTTTTGTGTCACAGGGGCAATTTAAGGGTTCTGCAACAAAAAAAAATAGTTATGTGTCGCAGACAAAATTAACAAATGGATTAACTATTATATTTCCATGTCATGGGGCAATTTAAGGGATTTGCACCAAACAAAAATAGCTATATGTCGTCAAAACAATTAATAGACAAATTAACTATTGGATTCCCAAGTCACATTGACAATTTAAGGGTTTTGCAACAAAAAAATAACTCTGTGTTACCAACACAATTAACAGACAGATTAACTATTGTATTTCCATTTCACTGGCGCAAAGGAGTACTATTACACCGACCAAAAATGACTACAGGTCACCCACAGACATATGCGATGTTCGGTCCGCCCCCTATTTGTCATCATTGAGCAAACTTTGACCCTGTACCTCACAGTCAGCAGACACATTCCAGCCAATCAGCAGCATACCCTCCCTCCCAGACCCTCCCACCTCCTAGCAAAAAGCAAGGACAGCATCCATCTTAGATTTATTCGGAAGCTGCAGTCTTAGTGAGAGGAGGGACAGTGCAGTTGCTGCTGTTTTAATAGGGAAATCGATAGCTAGGCCAGTGTATTCAGTGTCCACTCCAGTCCTGAAAGACTCATCTGATCTGCTGTAAAGACAGCGTCCTGACAGCACCCCAAAAAGCCCTTTTTAGGGCTAGTACATCAGTCTGCTTTTTTCTTTTTTTCCTCTGTAATCTAATTGCAGTTGCCTGCCAGCGTGTGTGTCAGGCGGCCCACAGCGTATACTGTGCCCACTTGCCCAGTGCCTCCACTCATATCTGGTGTCACAGTAGCTTGCATAAAAAAAAAAAAATCACTGTCATCTAATTGCAGTTAGTTTCCTGCAAGCGTGTGTGTCAGGCCTACAGCGTGTACTGTGCCAACTACTGCCGCACTGGCCACTCAAATCTGGTGTCACAGTAGATTACCTAAAAAAAAACAACCTTTTCACTGTAACCTAATTGCAGTTAGTTGCCTGCAAGCGTGTGTGTCAGGCCTACAGCGTGTACTGTGTCAACTACTGCCAGTGCACAGTGCCACTCATATTTGGTGTCACAGTAGCTTGCACGCATAGTACAACTAATTTTAAAAAAATGACAGACAGAGGCAGGCCACCCCGCAGGGGCAGTCGTGGTGCTGTGCCTTCCTTTGGCCCTAGAATAATGCCCAGTGTTCAGAGGCCACGTACCCTGAACTCAAAAAGTTCTGAGGACATAGTTGACTGGCTAACACAGGACACCCAATCTTCTACAGCTTCCTTGATGCACCATCCTCCTCCATCTCAGCTTCGGGCACCTCTCAAGTTACCACTCGCCCGCCTGCCACCACCACCACTAGCACCACAGCCGCTTCACTTGATCTGTCAGAGGAGTTATTTACACATCAGTTGGAAGAAATGAGTAATGCGCAACTATTATTGCCAGAGGATGTAGATAACAAGGATATGTCTCAGTCAGGCAGCATTGCACACATGGACGTACGGTGTGATGATGATGATGTTGTACCCGCTGCTGCTTCCTTTGCTGAGTTGTCAGATACAAGTGTTAAATACCTAAATTTTCTGGCATGTGTACATGCCTAATTTTTCAAGCCTCTGGTGCTGCACTGTGGCTGCAAAAACAAAACAAAAAAAAAGGCACATACATGTGTCAATCCCCCTTCGTGATCGTTACCTTGTTGTGGTGAAGGGGCTTGCGTATCACAATGAAGTGATCACCTCTAAGTGTGTTGGCAATGGCAATGTTGGCACACCACAGATGAGATAAGGTCGTTGCTTCATTGTGAACAGACCAAAAGCGATCGGCTGGATAATTTTCCATAGAAAAAACATACATTTTCTTTGTGATCATCTAAGGTGATCATTAGAGATGTCCCGAACTATTCACCGGCGAATAGTTCCCGGTTAACATCGCTTGTTCGCGTTCGCCGCGGCGGGCGAACATTTGCGATGTTCGGTCCGCCCCCTATTCATCATCATTGTGTAATCTTTGACCCTGTACCTCACAGTCAGCAGACACATTCCAGCCAATCAGCATCATACCCTCCCTCCCAGACCCTCCCACCTCCTGGACAGCATCCATTTTAGATTTTTTCAGAAGCTGCAGTGTCACAAATTTGACTAAGTTGTAATCGCAATGCGATTAATACAGGTTATATTAATCACATTGCGAATTCAACTTACAGGGAGTGCAGAATTATTAGGCAAGTTGTATTTTTGAGGATTAATTTTATTATTGAACAACAACCATGTTCTCAATGAACCCAAAAAACTCATTAATATCAAAGCTGAATATTTTTGGAAGTAGTTTTTAGTTTGTTTTTAGTTTTAGCTATTTTAGGGGGATATCTGTGTGTGCAGGTGACTATTACTGTGCATAATTATTAGGCAACTTAACAAAAAACAAATATATACCCATTTCAATTATTTATTTTTACCAGTGAAACCAATATAACATCTCAACATTCACAAATATACATTTCTGACATTCAAAAACAAAACAAAAACAAATCAGTGACCAATATAGCCACCTTTCTTTGCAAGGACTCTCAAAAGCCTGCCATCCATGGATTCTGTCAGTGTTTTGATCTGTTCACCATCAACATTGCGTGCAGCAGCAACCACAGCCTCCCAGACACTGTTCAGAGAGGTGTACTGTTTTCCCTCCTTGTAAATCTCACATTTGATGATGGACCACAGGTTCTCAATGGGGTTCAGATCAGGTGAACAAGGAGGCCATGTCATTAGATTTTCTTCTTTTATACCCTTTCTTGCCAGCCACGCTGTGGAGTACTTGGACGCGTGTGATGGAGCATTGTCCTGCATGAAAATCATGTTTTTCTTGAAGGAAGCAGACTTCTTCCTGTACCACTGCTTGAAGAAGGTATCTTCCAGAAACTGGCAGTAGGACTGGGAGTTGAGCTTGACTCCATCCTCAACCCGAAAAGGCCCCACAAGCTCATCTTTGATGATACCAGCCCAAACCAGTACTCCACCTCCACCTTGCTGGCGTCTGAGTCGGACTGGAGCTCTCTGCCCTTTACCAATCCAGCCACGGGCCCATCCATCTGGCCCATCAAGACTCACTCTCATTTCATCAGTCCATAAAACCTTAGAAAAATCAGTCTTGAGATATTTCTTGGCCCAGTCTTGACGTTTCAGCTTGTGTGTCTTGTTCAGTGGTGGTCGTCTTTCAGCCTTTCTTACCTTGGCCATGTCTCTGAGTATTGCACACCTTGTGCTTTTGGGCACTCCAGTGATGTTGCAGCTCTGAAATATGGCCAAACTGGTGGCAAGTGGCATCTTGGCAGCTGCACGCTTGACTTTTCTCAGTTCATGGGATTTTGCGCCTTGGTTTTTCCACACGCTTCTTGCGACCCTGTTGACTATTTTGAATGAAACGCTTGATTGTTCGATGATCACGCTTCAGAAGCTTTGCAATTTTAAGAGTGCTGCATCCCTCTGCAAGATATCTCACTATTTTTGACTTTTCTGAGCCTGTCAAGTCCTTTTTTTGACCCATTTTGCCAAAGGAAAGGAAGTTGCCTAATAATTATGCACACCTGATATAGGGTGTTGATGTCATTAGACCACACCCCTTCTCATTACAGAGATGCACATCACCTAATATGCTTAATTGGTAGTAGGCTTTCGAGCCTATACAGCTTGGAGTAAGACAACATGCATAAAGAGGATAATGTGGTCAAAATACTAATTTGCCTAATAATTCTGCACTCCCTGTAGAGCTGGGTTCCTAATGGTTGTTGTATTGCTAGAATATAACGAAGATTGAGAATATAGTGCTATATTCGTTATATTCGTCAATTCTAGCAATACAACCATTAGGAACTCAGATCTAAGTTGTAATCGCAATGCGATTAATACAGGTTATATTAATCGCATTGCGAATTCAACTTAGAGTTGGGTTCCTAATGACCCTGTACCTCACAGTCAGCAGACACATTCCAGCAAATCAGCAGCGTACCCTCCCTCCCAGACCCTCCCACCTCCTGGACAGCATCCATTTTAGATTCATTCGGAAGCTGCATTCTTAGTGAGAGGAGGGACATTGCAGCTGCTGCTGATTTAATAGGGAAATCGATAGCTAGGCCAGTGTATTCAGTGTCCACTACAGTCCTGAAAGACTCATCTGATCTCTGCTGTAAGGACAGCACCCCAAAAAGCCCTTTTTAGGGCTAGAACATCAGTCTGCTTTTTTTTTTTTTCATGTGTAATCTAATTGCAGTTTCCTGCCAGCGTGTGTGCCAGGCCCACAGCATATACTGTGCCCACTTGCCCAGTGCCACTTGCCCAGTGTCACAGTAGCTTGCATTTAAAAAAAATAAAAACTTTTTTGACTGTAATATAATAGCAGTCAGTTGCCGTCACGCACTTGTGTTTCATGCCCTGCAAGTGCATAGTGTCACCAGCGCTACTCATATCTGGTGTCACAGTAGATTACATTTAAAGAAAAACAACAATTTTGACTGTGAATAAATTTCACACACGTGTTTGTGCGTTTAAGGCCCAGCTGCAAGTGCATAGTGTCACCAGCGCAACTCATATCTGGTGTCACAGTAGCTTGCACGCATAGTACAACTTAACTAATCAAAAAAAAATGACAGGCAGAGGCAGGCCACCCCGCAGGAGCCGTCGTGGTCATGGTGCTGTGATTCCCTTTGGCCCTAGAATAATGCCCAGTGTTCAGAGGCCACGTACCCTGAACCAAAAAGTTCTGAGGACATAGTTGACGGGCTAACACAGGACACTCAATCTTCTACAGCTTCCGCTCGGAACCTTGATGCACCATCCTCTTCCAGCTCAGCTTTGGGCACCTCTCAAGTTACCACTCGCCCGCCTGCCACCACCACCACTAGCACCACAGCCGCTTCACTTGATCTGTCAGAGGAGTTATTTACACATCAGTTGGAAGAAATGAGTGATGCGCAACCATTATTGCAGGGAGGATGTAGATAACAGGGATATGTCTCAGTCAGGCAGCATTACATGACAGGGTACTGGTTACTTACACTCGACCCCCTTTTCTCCGGCTGCCCCTCGACACTCCATCCCTCCTCTACCTCTCCTCCAACCTTCTTCCCTTCAAATAAAAAACACCGACACCTGGATGGATAAATTGGCCACAGCAGCCTTTTATTAAACAAACATACATATATAAATTGACCCCACATTAACCTAACCCAGGGGGAGGTCCTTGAAGCCCGGAAACCTTGGAAACCATGCCGAGGTGGCCAACCTTACCTCCAGCCGTTGCACCTTAGCTCGGAAGCACCACGGTTGACACACCCCAACAATCCCGCCACAGCCGCCAAGCAACCATGGGAGTCTAGCCCCCACCGTGGGGCCCTCCCATCCTCCTCCTCTGATAAACCCACCGACTCCAAGGACCTCCCACCGCCAAACTAAGCCGCCGCGACAATAACCTTCCTTCTTCATCCTTCTTCTTTCTTCGCTTTTTCTTTCTTTTTTTTTTTAATAGAACCCTCATTATGCAGAACAAAACACAACACAACATCCCATACTGACAGCTATGACCCAAGGGGCCCCAGCCCCTCTCCCCTTTCCAAAACACAGGGGTGGGTGGGCGGGGGTCAGTACACACAAAATGGCCCCTTTCTCCTGCCTCGCATCCCCTCTTAACCCCTTTGTCCCCCTCCCACCAAATCAAACCCACCAATCCCTAACCATCGCCAGGGAGGGGTCTCCTTAAACCACCCCCTGTCATGTTCGCCTCCCCCTAAGCTGCACTCTCAGTCCGGCTTCTTCTTGACAGGGTACTGGTTACTTACACTCGACCCCCTTTTCTCCGGCTGCCCCTCGACACACCATCCCTCCTCTACCTCTCCTCCAACCTTCTTCCCTTCAAATAAAAAACACTGACACCTGGATGGATAAATTGGCCACAGCAGCCTTTCATTAAACAAACATACATATATAAATTGACCCCACATTAACCTAACCCAGGGGGAAACCTTGGAAACCATGCCGAGGTGGCCAACCTTACCTCCAGCCGTTGCACCTTAGCTCGGAAGCACCACGGTTGACACACCCCAACAATCCCGCCACAGCCGCCAAGCAACCATGGGAGTCCAGCCCCCACCGTGGGGCCCTCCCATCCTCGTCCTCTGATAAACCCACCGACTCCAAGGACCTCCCACCGCCACTGAAGCCTAGGCTTGACCTCTTAAGCCTTGGCGTCCCTCCACACCCGCACCGCAACCTCGATGCCTTCCTGCAAAACCAAACACCACATGTCTATGCCTAGCGCATTCAGGTGAACCCCATCACTGCGCCAATAGCCACCAACACCCTTCTCCAGCTCCCGGTGCCTGACCGCCAATGCCCCATTCCGGGCCATAAACCTACCTATTGCCCTGTTTGCCTTCACTCGCGCCTTGTTCACACCCTCCACTGAGCGAGCCCCCCTCCAAACCGTCCGCGGCACCATGTCCGACCAGACCGTCACCATGCCCGGGTAAAGGGACCACAATCTGAGCAGGTCAAATTTAACATCCCTCACCAACTCCCGTGAAGGACGCGCACACAGATCATTGCCCCCCACATGCAATACAAGTACGTCCGGAGCCCTATCCTGCTTTACAAACTGATGGAATTCCGGCAACATACCCTTCCACATCATGCCCCGCCTGCCTATCCACCTTACCACTGCCACATCCCGCGCCAAACCGAGCTGCTGGCCATCAGGCCGCACTGCCGCCCGAAGAGCTCCCCAGAAAACGTAGGAGTGCCCTAGCACCCAAACCAACGCCGGACCGGAACCTGCAAAGAAACAAAAACATAACAGAACCACAATTGATTAGCCAACTTCCCCCATCCTACACAAGACTGACTTCACGACAAGTCACCACCCCCCAAGCCCCTCCAGGCGCACATAGGACCTAAACCGCACTGACTCCCATCTCCCGATCTTCTTGATGACCTCCTCTCCCAAACCCCATCTGGCAGCCTCCGTTGCCGCACCTATCCGAAAAGAATGACTAGCAAATCCCGCATCTCGCAGACCCAACTGAACCAAGCACCGTCTAAACACTGCCGTGAACTGGAACCTGGACAGAAAAGCCCCATCCGCATGCACCAACAGGGGATTAGCCACCCTACCCCATTCCCCACCGTAATCCAGCCAACAGCGAACAGGACACATCTCACAATCCGGGACACTAAACAACACCACCCGCCTGCCTCTTCCCTCCACATCTGTCTTGGACCGTCGCAAAACTATCTCCATCCGGTCCGGAAAAACATCCACATCATCACGCAACAGGCCCCCCAACCTATCTGTTGCCGGGCAGACCAGCTCCCCCACTCTCAATGCCCCGAAAAATGCTAATGAGAACGCCAAGTGAAACAAACGCACCTCCCATGGCGATGTGCACACATCCGCCAACGTCCTACCCAACTGCAACAACATCAAAAACGACACCGGGCGACGAGAATCCTTCCCTGTACCATCCCTACGCCACCCCTTTAACGCCCTCCTCACCAAAAAGGCCTTAGTAACGTCGACCATCCCCCGTAAGCGAAACGGCCGCAATCCAACTATTCATCTTGGTGACAGACCATCCTTCCTCCCTACAATGCCCAATAAACAACAAAAGGGGAATCTCCGAATCCTCCCGCTCCCCCACACCCAACCTCACTTCCCACTCTTCCCACCCCCGCCAAGCTCCAGCATACTTATCCCATGTCTCAGGCGCCAAGGATGACCGAATCAAACCCATCACCGCGGTTCCAGGATTTCCCAAATCCCCGCCGGACACTCCAGGCCCACATCCGCTGCTCCAGGAGCCAGCTGGCGGAAAAGGGTCCCACTGCGAACGAGAGAGGGCATCAGCAATACAGTTATCCACACCGGGCACATGAACCGCCACGACCCACGCATTAAGTAGCAGGCTTTTCCAGCACCAACTTCTGTAGCAGCCGCACAACCAATGGTGAAGAAGCCGACAAACTGTTAATCGCTTGCACTACCCCCAAATTGTCGCAGTGGAACCGAACCGCCCTATTACGAAAAAGGTCCCCCCACAACAACACCGCCACAACAATCGGAAACAGCTCCAATAACGCTAGGTTGCGCACCCATCCCTTACTGACCCAACTGTCCGGCCACCTACCCGCGCACCACTGACCCCCCAAATAGACCCCAAAACCACAACCCCCCGCCGCATCCGAAAACAAATCAAAATCAAACGAACTAACCTCCTCCATGAATAAAGAACGCCCATTATACTGCTCCAAAAACATACCCCAAACCCTCAGATCAGCCTTCAACTCCCGACCTAACCGAACAAAATGATGAGGAGCCTGAACCCCCCCAGTAGCACCCGCCAGCCTCCTACAGAAAATCCTCCCCATCGGCATTACCCGGCATGCAAAATTAAGCTTCCCCAGAAGAGACTGCAAATCCCTCAACTTGATTTTTGATGATCTCCCCGCCCTCGCCACTTCCTGTCTAAGGTCCTCCACCTTATCCAATGGCAACCTGCACTCCATCCTCCCAGAGTCTATTACTATCCCTAGAAAGCTCAATTCCGTAACCGGACCCACCGTTTTCTCCCCTGCAACGGAACCCCAAACGCCTCAAACAACGCAAACAACGTGTTCAACAAAACTGAACACACCCGGGACTGGGCCGGACCCACACAAAGGAAATCATCCAGATAATGGATGACCGACTCGCACCCCGACGCGTCCCGAACTGCCCACTCTAAAAATGAACTGAACACCTCAAAGTAAGCGCACGATAAGGAGCACCCTATTGGTAAACAACGATCCACGAAAAAAAACCCGTTCCAAAAACACCCCAACAGATGTAAGCTATCAGGATGTACTGGCAACAGCCTAAATGCCGCCTCAATGTCGGTCTTTGCCATCAAGGCTCCCCGCCCATACCCCTTCACCAATGCCACTGCCGCATCAAATGAAGTATAGACAATGGAACACATTGCCGGGTCGATACCATCATTGACCGACGTTCCCTTAGGGAAGGACAAATGGTTAATCAGCCTGAATTTATTAACTTCCTTCTTTGGAACCACCCCCAAGGGCGACAAACGCAACGCCGCTAAAGGTGGCTCAAAAAAGGGGCCAGCCATCCTACCCAACCTAACTTCTTTCTCGAGTTTTTCCGTGACTACCTCCGGGTGCTCCATAGCCGACCGCAAGTTCTTCCTAACCAAAACAGCGTCGGACGGAACAAACGGAATCCGAAAACCAAACGCAAACCGATTTCTCAACAACTCCGCCGCTCCCCTATCCGGGTACCTATCGAGGTACGGAACCATCCTTGCTAGCCGCACCGGCGTCTCCCCCTTTTCCAGAATTATCCCCTCCCCTGTGCTTCCCCCCTTTAAAGCAGCTCGCCGCTCCATGCGCCCCCCCGCAAGTTGAGCACTCGTGCTTAAACTTGCACTTTGCCCCGAACTTGCATCCCCCCTCATTAAACAGGAAGCACAGCCCTTTCGCGGATGCTGACGCAAAACCTGACTGGCCTCCTCCCCCCACCTCCCCTCGAAAGGACTGGCCCCCCCTAACCGGCGCCGTAACCTTTAACCACAGCGCGATATCTTTGTGGTCCCACCGGATACCTTGCCGTACGGCCTTGCGCTGCCTGAACTGCTCATCGTAGCGCAGCCAAGCCAGCCCCCCATACACCCGATAGGCCTCCCCTATCGCGTCCAGATTACAAAAAAGAGCGGAACAACATTCCAACCAGTTTGCAAACGTGCGCGGTATTAACCTATGTCTCCGCTTCTCTTCCTCCTCTCTTTTCCCCTCATCTTTCCTCACCGTATCCAGGTTAAACTTTTCAAGAGGGAGCAGCGAAAAAATATCCACATACTCCCCCTTCCAGATCCGATCCCTCACCTCCTGCTTCAAATGGGCCCCCAGCGGCCCCTCAAAGCAAACATAAACCTCACCCTTTGCCCGGTCATCTAACCGCGACTCCCCCGCCTCCCCCACTCCGCCGGCCTAAGTCTGTACTGACACGCTAGAAGCCCGCACGTCCGATACCGTACCCCCCCACTCTGCACCCCACTGGGACCCCCCAACGCCCCCCAAACTGGCAACGGTGACAGGCCCCTGGCCCCCCAGCTAGCCGCCAGCCCCGCCAAAGCCCCCAGCAACTGACCTAAACCTCTGCTCAAATCAAGGTGGGCCCCCCCAGGGCCCCCCCACCCCCAGCCCCTGCCAAACTAGCCCCCAACTGAACTAAAGGTCCCCAAGGTGTCTCACCTGGCTGCGTGGGTGCTGTGACCCCACCAGCCGCAGGTCCTGCATCCGGATGAGCTGCTCTCTGCGCTGATCCTCCAGGGGCATCTTCTTCCAGGCGTCGCACCCCTCCACTAGCCGAGGATCCACTGCTGCAGGCGATTTCTTCAAGGAGGGCCGGCCCCTCCCCCTCTCCTCTGCTGGACATCACCGCTGGGAGCCTGCTGCCTCCTGCCTCCTGGCCTGCAGCAGCTCCGCCATGCTGCCCCTCTCTCCCACGCTGAGAGGCCCCAGTCGCCGATCCATGGACTGGGCCTGCCGAACCTGGTCCCGCCTCCAAACGCCATCCATCACGCCGGGCAGGCCTGGCACAGCCTGCAGCAGAGCTCCGCCGCTGACCAGGATTCCTCCCACGCCTGGGCGTCCGGGGAGGCACAGGTACCGACTGCCCCAGGCGTGAAGGGTCCCTTGAGGGGCTCCTCTTTCGGCGCTGAGCCCTAGGGGGCACCATCTCCGGACTAAGGCGCGCCGGCGGTACGGACCGCCGCGGCCGGGACGTCTGAGGCAGAGGCAAAGCGGGCGCCTCTGCCACCCCCTGCAGCAGCTCCTGGACCCGACCCTGCAGCCAGTCCTCACCCTTCTCAGCCGCCGCTGCACGAAGCTGTGCGATTATCACCTCCATTGTGCGTCTGGATAGCGGTCAGTACACACAAAATGGCCCCTTTCTCCTGCCTCGCATACCCTCTTAACCTCTTTGTCCCCCTCCCACCAAATCAAACCCACCAATCCCTAACCATCGCCAGGGAGGGGTCTCCTTAAACCACCCCCTGTCATGTTCGCCTCCCCCTAAGCTGCGCTCTCAGTCCGGCTCCTTCTTACATGGACGTATGGTGTGATGATGATGATGTTGTACCCGCTGCTGCTTCCTTTGCTGAGTTGTCAGATACAAGTGAAGAGGTTGATGATGACGATGTGTCCGTGGATGTCACGTGGGTGCCCGCTCGAAGAGAAGAAGAACAGGGGGGAAGTTCAGATGGGGAGACAGAGAGGAGGAGGAGACGAGTTGGAAGCAGGGGGAGGTCGACGCAAGGAGCTAGTGGCACAGTCAGACAGCATGTATCGGCACCCGGGGTCAGTCAGACAGCACGCCAATCAACGCATTCTGTTGCCACCACCAGAATGCCGTTATTGCAAAGCTCAGCAGTGTGGCATTTTTTGTGTGTGTCTGTCTCTGATAACAGCGATGCCATTTGCAACCTGTGCCAAAAGAAACGGAGTCGTGGGAAGTCCAACACCCACCTAGGTACAACTGCTTTGCGAAGGCACATGATCTCAAATCACAAACGCCTATGGGATCAACACATGAGTACAAGCAGCACACAAACTCAAAGCCGCCATCCTCCTCCTGGTCCAGCATCTTCAGCCACGTCAACCACTGCTGTCCTCCTTGCCCCCTCTCAACCATCCGCCACTTCGTCTCTCGCCTTTAGCAGTTCCTGCTCATCTGCCCACAGTCAGGTGTCTGTCAAGGACATGTTTAAGGCGTAAGAAGCCAATGTCACAAAGTCACCCCCTTGCCCGGCGTCTGACAGCTGGTTTGTCTGAAATCTTAGCCAGCCAGGTTTTACCATACAAGCTGGTGGAGTCTGAGGCCTTCCAAAAATTTGTAGCTATTGGGAAACCGCAGTGGAAGGTACCCGGCCGAAATTTCTTTGCACAAAAGGCAATTCCCAACCTGTACTCGATTGTGCAAAAGGAAGTCATGGCATGTCTGGCACACAGTATTGGGGCAAGGGTCCATCTGACCACTGATACCTGGTCTGCAAAGCACGGTCAGGGCAGGTATATCACCTACACTGCGCATTGGGTAAACCTGCTGACTGCTGCCAAGCATGGAATGCGTGGCTCTACAGAGGACTTGGTGACACCGCCACGACTTGCAGGCAGGCCTGCTGCCACCTCCTCTTCTCCTCCTACTCCACCCTCTTCCATAACCTCCTCGGCTGAGTCCTCTTCTGCTGCTGCGTCTTGCTCCACATAAACGGCACCCCCCCAGCTCCCCAGGGGTAATTCACGCCGTCTTGGGGTTGACTTGCCTGAAAGCAGAGAGTCACACCGGACCAGCACTCCTGTCCGCCCTGAACGCACAGGTGGATCAGTGGCTGACTCCGCACCTACTGGAGATCGGCAAAGTGGTGTGTGACAACGGAAAAAATTTGTTGGCAGCATTGAATTTGGGCAAGTTGACACATGTGCCGTGCATGGCACATGTGTGTAATCTGATCGTACAACGCATTGTGCATAAGTACCCAGGCTTACAGGACGTCCTCAAGCAGGCCAGGAAGGTGTGTGGCCATTTGAGGCATTCCTACACGGCCATGGCGCACTTTTCAGATATCCAGCGGCGAAACAACATGCCAGTGAGGCGCTTGATTTGCGACAGCCCGACACGTCGGAATTCATATCTCCTGATGTTCGACCGCCTGCTCCAACAAGAAAAAGTCGTCAACTAGTATTTGTATGACCGGGGTGCTAGGACAGCCTCTGCGGAGCTGGGAATTTTTTTGCCACGTTACTGGACGCTCATGCGCAATGCCTGTAGGCTCATGCGTCCTTTTGAGGAGGTGACAAACCTAGTCAGTCGCACCGAAGGCACCATCAGCGACATCATCCCTTTTGTTTTCTTCCTGTAGCGTGCCCTGCGAAGATTGCTGGATCAGTCCGTAGATGAGCGTTAAGAGGAAGAGTTGTGGTCACCATCACCACCAGAAACAGCGTTATCAGCATCGCTTGCTGGACCTGCGGCAACGCTGGAAGAGGAGTCTGAGGAAGAGGAGTCAGAGGAGGAATGTGGCTTTGAGGAGGAGGAGGAAGACCAACCACAGCAGGCATCCCAGGGTGCTCGTTGTCACCACGTGGTGTTGTACGTGGCTGGGGGGAAGAACAGACCTTCAGTGGACTTTTCCCACATTGTCTTTGGATTTGCAGCGCTTGAGAGGACAAGTATTTCCAACAGAGACTTTATTTTATTTTATTTCTAAATTGTTGTTGTGGGTTGTCTCTGTTTGTAGACCTTCAGTGAGATCAGTGAGGATGAGGAACGGGACATTAGTAGCTCGGCATCCAACCTTGTGCAAATGGGGTCTTTCATGCTGTCGTGCCTGTTGACCCTCGTATAAAAAGGCTGAAGGAGAACGACCTGTACTGGGTGGCCACGCTACTAGACCCCGGTATAAGCAGAAAGTGCCTGAAATGTTACCGAATTACCGGAAGTCGGAAAGGATGCAGCAGTTCCAAAACAAGTTAAAAAGTATGCTTTACACAGTGTATAAGGGTGATCTCCTACCACGACCACCCCGGCAAGGACAGGACACTTTACAGACGTGTTGTTGATGGAGGACATGCAGAGCTTTTTAAGTCCTACGCATCGCCACAGCCCTTCAGGGTCCACCCTCAGAGAACGACTCGACCGACAGGTAGCAGACTACCTTGCCTTAACTGCAGATATCGACACTCTGAGGAGCGATGAACCCCTTGACTACTGGGTGTGCAGGCTTGACCTGTGGCCTGAGCTATCCCAATTTGCGATAGAACTCCTGTCAGAAAGGACCTTCAGTGCAGCAGGAGGTATTGTCACTGAGAAGAGAAGTCGCCTAGGTCAAAAAAGTCTAGATTACCTCACCTTTATTAAGATGAATGAGGCATGGATCCCGAAGGAACTGACAGTGAGCGATACATTTGACTAAAAAAGGCCTGGTGATGAGATGAGCTGCCTTGGGGTAAAAATGGTTCACACGCTGCTGTATTTTATGTCTGCATGCTGGATGACTTGCGTGACTTCTCCGCCACCAACTAGGGTTCAAGCCAAAATGTTTTAGGGCACTTTCTGCCTGGAAAACATCAATTTTTCCGGCCGCTGCTACAGCAGTGGCTGCAACAATGCCTAATTTTTCAGGCCTCTGGTGCTGCAAAAAAAAAAAAAAAAAGGCACATACATGTGTCAATTCCCTTTCGTGATCGTTACCTTGTTGTGGTGAAGAGGCTTGCGTATCACAATGAAGCGATCACTTCTATGAGTGTGTTGGCAATGGCAATGTTGGCACACCCCAGATGAGATAAGGTCATTGCTTCATTGTGAACAGACCAAAAGCGATCGGCTGGATAATTTTGCATAGAAAAAACATTAATTTTCTTTGTGATCATCTAAGGTGATCATTAAAGCCTACTAGGCTAACAATGGGCCTACACTGCAGAATCATTGTTTTCTGGGTCACTTAACTGTCACTGAACTACCTCAGCACGACCATAGGCTTTGAAAAACCACCATCGCCTTCAATCTGCCAAACGTGCGCACGAGCACAGTCATCACTACACCAAGATTGACGCATAGAGGAATAAAATTTATGTCATGAGTGTGTCAACTATTGACAACTCTTTAAGGTTGTCTGAACTCTATTCCATACACGTCCCCTGATAGGGGACATAAGAGGGATTAAACTGATACGAAAAGTAATACGTAACATACCACTCATATCTGGTAGCACAGTAAATTGTGCGGCGCACGCGCAGTGCCCCAAGTTGGAAGTAAGAGGACCAGCCAAGCATCTTTTCCAATTTCCTGGTTCCTAAAATTTATTCCATACACCACACCGGCCCCTGATAGGGGACAAAACAGAGATTAAACTGGTAAGAACAGATTTTTTTAAATTAAAATAAAAAAGAGGACAGCCTCTGCGGAGCTGGGTATTTTTTGGCCGCATTACTGAACGCTCATGCACAATGGCTGTAGGCTCATGCGTCCTTTTGCGGAGGTGACAAACCTGGTCAGTCAAACCCAAGGCAACATCATGGACCTCATCCCATATGCGTTTTTTCTGGAGCGTGCCCTGCGAAGAGTGCTGGATCAGGCCGTAGATGAGCGTGAAGAGGAAGAGTTGTGGTCACCATCACCACCAGAAGCAGCCTTGTCGTCGTCGATTGCTGGACCTGCGGCAACGCAGAGAGAGGAGTCTGAAGAAGAGGAGTCAGAGGAGGAAGGTGGCTTTTAGGAGGTGGAAGACCAACCACAGCAGGCGTCCCAGGGGGCTTGTTGTCACCTTTCGGGGACCCTTGGTGTTGTACGTGGCTGGGTGGAGGAAGAGACCTTCCATGACGTCAGTGAGGACAAGGAACGGGACATGGCTAGCTTGGTATCCAACCTTGTGCAAATGGGAAGTTTGCGGTTGTGCAAATGGACTGTTTGCGGTTGTTTGCGGTGCGTTAAACTGGGAGTTTGGTCTGTCAGAGTTTGGTCTGTCACTGTGAAGCGGGCGTAAACCTTACACTACCTGATCGATACAACATCATACCTGATGTTTTAAAGCACGCTATTCCAAACAATTTAGGAATGTTAGGTGATTTATGCCCTTTATGGATTAAAACCCGACTCTGCGTCAACTACGTAATTTTCCATGGGAGTTTTGCCATGGATCCCCCTCCGGCATGCCACAGTCCAGGTGTTAGTCCCCTAACAAACAACTTTTCCATCACTATTGTGGCCAGAAAGAGTCCCTGTGGGTTTTAAAATTCGCCTGCCTATTAAAGTCTATGGCAATTCGCCCTGCTCGCCCGTTCGCGAACATTTTTGCGAAAATTCGCGTTTCGCCGTTTGCGAACGTAAAATTTTATGTTCGCGACATCTCTACTAGGTATAGCCGGGGAATATCACACCCAAAAAGTGGTGAATTTCAGCGAAAATGTAACAGACAAATTAGTGAAATTACATAAAATAAAATACGTACAAATAAAAATAAAAAACTTGATTTATGAGGTGGAGGTCCATATGGAGTAGGAGTTTGAGGAGGCGGTGGACATAGCGGTGTAGGTAGAAACGGCGGTGGAGGAGGACGAGGTAGCCAACACTGGTTTTTGGTTTAAATTATTATTTTTTTATTATTAGGGTACACTCCCAAAGAGTCTGAAATATCCAGAGTACAACAATGAGCAATTGCGCTGTAGTATAACAATGGCTGGTTAAGGCCGGTATACATGTCTGTCTATTCTGCAAAAGGTACGGACAAGTCCTGTGGGATCCATGCCTGGTTCATTTTAATGAACATGAGCCTGTCAACATTGGCTGTGGACAGGCGGCTGCGCTTGTCTGTGATAACGCCCCCTGCCATGCTAAACACACGTTCAGACAATACACTGGTTGCAGGGCAGGCCAGCACCTCCAAGGCGTAAAGGGCATGCTCAGGCCATGTGCCCAATTTGGAGACCCAGAAGTTGAAGGGGGCAGACCCGTCATTTAGTACGTGTAGGCGTGTGCACACATACTGCTCCACCATGTTGGGGAAATACTGCCTCCTGCTAAGACGTTCCATATCAGCTGGTGGTGCTGGTTGTTGTGGCGTGCTGACAAAGCTTTTCCACATTTCGGCCATGCTAACCCTGCCTTCTGAGGTGTTGGTGGTGCCCCACCTGCGTTGGCAACCTCTTCCTCCTCCTCTGCCTTCGCTTTGTGCTTCCACTGTGCCCCTGCTGTCAGATGGGAATGCCACCAGCAGCTCGTCTACCAGCTTGCGCTTGTACTCGCGCATCTTACGATCACTCTCCAGTGACGAAATTAAGGATTGTACGTTGTCCTTGTAATGGGGACCCAGTAGCGTGGCCACCCAGTAATCAGCACAAGTTAGAATGTGGGAAACTCGCCGGTTGTTGCGTAGACACTACAGCATGTAATCGCTCATGTGTGCCAGGCTGCCCAGAGGCAATAAAAAGCTGTCCTCTGTGGGAGGTGTATCGTCTGTGTCCTCTGTATCCCCCCCAGCTATGCGCCAGTGATGAGCTGTTTTGGGTGCCACCCTGCTGTGAACACGGTTCCTCCTCCTCCATCTCCTCCTCCTCCTCCACCTCATCATCCTCCAGAACTGTGCCGGACAATTGTGTACCTGGCGTTTGTGGGTGCAGGAACCCACCCTCGGATCCACTTGTGAATGACTGGCCGGAAACCCTATGAAATGATCCCACTTCCTCCTCCTCCTCCTGTGCCACATCCTGTTCCATAATCGCCAGAAAAAATTTTTCAAGGAGGCATAGAAGTGGGATAGTAACGCTGAGAACGGCGTTATCGGCTTTGGCCATGTTGGTGGAGTACTCCAAACAGCGCAACAAGGAACACAGGTCTCGCATGGAGGCCCAGTCATTGGTGGTGAAGTGGTGCTTTTAATGACCAGGCCACTTTTTACACTTCTGCACTACACTACTTTCACCGTTTATTGCTCGGTCATGCAACTTACCACTCAAATTAATTTTACCTCCTTTTCTTCTCACTAATAGAGCTTTCATTTGGTGGTATTTCATTGCTGCTGACATTTTAACTTTTTTTGCTATTAATCGAAATTAAACGTAATTTTTGCAAAAAAATGAAATTTTTCACTTTCAGTTGTAAATTTTTAAAAAAAAAACGAATCTATAGATACATTTTTCTCTTAATTTATTGTTCTACATGTCTTTGATAAAATAAAATGTTTGGGTAAAAGTTATAGCGTTTACAAACTATGGTACAAAAATGTGAATTTCCGCTTTTTGAAGCAGCTCTGACTTTCTGAGCACCTGTCATGTTTCCTGAGGTTCTAAAATGGCCAGACAGTACAAACACCCCACAAATGACCCCATTTCGGAAAGTAGACACCCTAAGGTATTCGCTGATGGGCATAGTGAGTTCATAGAACTTTTTATTTTTTGTCACAAGTTAGCGGAAAATGATGATTATTTTTTTTTTTTTTTCTTACAAAGTCTAATATTCCACTAACTTGTGACAAAAAATAAAAACTTCCATGAACTCACTATGCCCATCACAAAATACCTTGGGTGTCTTCTTTCCAAAATGGGGTCACTTGTGGGGTAGTTATACTGCCCTGAAATTCTAGGGGCCCTAATGTGTGGTAAGTAGTTTGAAATCAAAATGTGTAAAAAATGACCTGTGAAATACTAAAGGTGCTCTTTAGTGTTGAGCGAACAGTTCGAGCATAGTTCGGGTCCGTACCGAATTTTGGGGTGTTCGTGACACGGACCCGAACCCGAACTTTTACGAAAAAGTTCGGGTTCGGGTCCGTCGTTCGGCATGTATTTTGGCGCATTTTGAAAGGCTGCAAAGCAGCCAATCAACATGCATCATACTACTTGCCCTAAGATGCCATCGCAGCCATGCCTACTATTGGCAAGGCTGTGATTGGCCAAGTGCAGCATGTGACTCAGCCTCTTTATAAGCTTGTGCGCACGTCGGGACGTGCTCACTCCCGATGTGAATAGAACAGGGATAGACGCAGCTGATGCTAGGGCGAGAATAGGCAGGGATAATTGAATAACTGGAAGCAAATTTCTCTCCTCCACCTGTGATTCATCTGAACAACTGCAGCTGAGCTGCTTTTTTGATAGGGATTGGCTATTTTTAGAGTGGCCAGAGTGATTTTTCCATCCACATGTACCTGGGCTGACCGCCGGCCGCCATTTTGCGACTTGTAGTGCTGCAGCAGAAGCTGCCACAGTGTGCATTCCAAAGCTCCAAACAAGTCAGACATCTACACCTGGGATTCAGACCAATAGCGATTTAGCAGCACAGTCCAAGGCTATTTTTTTTAAAGGTTGTGCAGACCATTTTGTGGCACATGTTACTGGGCTGATAGGCGGCGGCCATCTTGGGACTAGTGCTGCAGCACAATCTCTCCCAACGTCCATTAATCACTTGTAATAGTGGTCTGTGCCATAGAAATCCTACATCAGGGACTTGGGTGTGCTTGTGTCACCCCTACTAATACCAGTCCACCTGTAATCCATACAGTGAAAAGCCATAAAGTATTCCAGTGAGGGAATTTTTTTTTTATTTAAAAAAGGCCAAGTTAGTTTATCTGGCGTTCAATATACTAGATACAGTTAGGCCTGCGTTTCATACATCTGGAATTAGCAAACTAATGTGCTGGGGTTGGGAAAACATATATGTACCCATACTAGAATCTGTCAAAGAAAGCGGTACTCACATATAACAGTCATTCCATCTGTAATCCATACAGTCAAAAGACTGAAAGTATTCCAGTGAGGGAATTTTTTTTATTTAAAAAAGGCCAAGTTAGTTTATCTGGCGTTCAATATACTAGATACAGTTAGGCCTGCGTTTCATACATCTGGAATTAGCAAACTAATGTGCTGGGGTTGGGAAAACATATATGTACCCATACTAGAATCTGTCAAAGAAAGCGGTACTCACATATAACAGTCATTCCATCTGTAATCCATTCAGTCAAAAGACTGAAAGTATTCCAGTGAGGGGATTTTTTTTATTTAAAAAAGGCCAAGTTAGTTTATCTGGCGTTCAATATACTAGATACAGTTAGGCCTGCGTTTCATACATCTGGAATTAGCAAACTAATGTGCTGGGGTTGGGAAAACATATATGTACCCATACTAGAATCTGTCAAAGAAAGCGGTACTCACATATAACAGTCATTCCATCTGTAATCCATACAGTCAAAAGACTGAAAGTATTCCAGTGAGGGAATTTTTTTTATTTAAAAAAGGCCAAGTTAGTTTATCTGGCGTTCAATATACTAGATACAGTTAGGCCTGCGTTTCATACATCTGGAATTAGCAAACTAATGTGCTGGGGTTGGGAAAACATATATGTACCCATACTAGAATCTGTCAAAGAAAGCGGTACTCACATATAACAGTCATTCCATCTGTAATCCATACAGTCAAAAGACTGAAAGTATTCCAGTGAGGGAATTTTTTTTTTATTTAAAAAAGGCCAAGTTAGTTTATCTGGCGTTCAATATACTAGATACAGTTAGGCCTGCGTTTCATACATCTGGAATTAGCAAACTAATGTGCTGGGGTTGGGAAAACATATATGTACCCATACTAGAATCTGTCAAAGAAAGCGGTACTCACATATAACAGTCATTCCATCTGTAATCCATACAGTCAAAAGACTGAAAGTATTCCAGTGAGGGAATTTTTTTTATTTAAAAAAGGCCAAGTTAGTTTATCTGGCGTTCAATATACTAGATACAGTTAGGCCTGCGTTTCATACATCTGGAATTAGCAAACTAATGTGCTGGGGTTGGGAAAACATATATGTACCCATACTAGAATCTGTCAAAGAAAGCGGTACTCACATATAACAGTCATTCCATCTGTAATCCATACAGTCAAAAGACTGAAAGTATTCCAGTGAGGGGATTTTGCTTATAAAAAATAATATATTTCATTGTGGTGCGAGTTGAATCGCAACAATGAAGAAAAATACTATTAAGGGACGAGGACGCGGTCGTGGTGGTGTCCGTGGAGCCTCTGTTGCTGGTAGAGGACGTGGCCGTTCGGCCCCAGGCGCACACAGTAGGGAACGAACTCCCTCAACTAGCCGGCAGAATGTACCGCAATATCTCGTGGGGCCCAATGCCGCTCTTAGGATGGTAAGGCCTGAGCAGGTACAGGCATTAATCGATTGGGTGGCCGACAGTGCTTCCAGCACGTTCACCACATGGTCTTCCACCCAGTCTTCTGCGGAAAGCGCACAGGTGGCACCTGAAAACCAAGCCCATCAGTCTGTCACATCACCCCCAAGCATATCAGGGAAACGGTCTGAGCCACAAGTTATGCAGCAGTCTCTTCTTCTGTTTGAAGACTCTGCTTCCAGGGTTTCCCAGGGGCGTCCACCTAGCCCTTCCCCAGTGGAGGAAGACATACCATGCACTGACGCACAACCACTTATGTCTCCAGATGAAGAGGACATGGGAATACCACCACAGCAGAGTCACCGACTCTCTGATGATGACGAAACACAGGTGCCCACTGCCGCGTCTTTTTGCAGTGTGCAGACTGAACAGGAGGAGGTCAGGGAGGGAGACTGGGTGGAAGACGATGCAGAGGACGATGAGGTCTTAGACCCCACATGGACTGAAGGTCGTGGCGATGACTTTCACAGTTCAGAGGAAGAGGTAGTGGTGAGACCGAGACAACAGCGAAGCCAAAGAGGGAGCAGGGGGCCAAAGCAGACGAGCCGCCGCCCCCAGAGTTCGCCTGCTACTGGACATCGCCAACAGGGACCCAGCCCCACAAAGGCAGCTTCAAAGAGTTCCCTGGCATGGCACTTCTTTAAACAATGTCCTACCGACAAGACCCGAGTGACTTGCACGCTCTGCCATCAGAGCCTGAGGCGAGGCATTAACGTTCTGAACCTCAGCACAACCTGCATGACCAGGCATCTACATGCAAAGCATGAACTGCAGTGGGGTACACACCTTAAAAACCAGGCACTCGCTGAGGCTCCCCCTGCTCCCTCTACCGCTGCTGCCTCGGCTTCCGCCTCGAGAGGAATGTTGCCACCTGCCGAGCAGCAAACAGAGGATGTGCCACCGACACCACCACCACCGCCACCGTCAACTAGCGTCTCCACTATATCACACAGCAGCGTTCAGCTCTCAATATCTCAAACCTTAGAGAGGAAGCGCAAATTCCCCCCGAGTCACCCTCGAGCCCTTGGCCTGAACGCCAGCATTTCTAAACTGCTGGCCTTTGAAATGCTGTCATTCCGGCTGGTGGACACAGACAGCTTCAAACAGCTGATGGCCATGGCTGTCCCGCAGTATGTGGTTCCCAGCCGCCACTACTTCTCCAAGACAGCCGTGCCTTCCCTGCACATGCAAGTGTCCGATAAAATCAAGTGTGCACTGCGCAACGCCATTTGTGGCAAGGTCCACCTAACCACAGATACGTGGACCAGTAAGCACGGCCAGGGACGCTATATCTCACTAACTGCACACTGGATGAATGTAGTGGCGGCTGGGCCCCCGGCGGACAGTTCCTTGGCGCACGTCCTTCCGCCCCCTAGGATCGCAGGGCATCATTCTCTGCCTCCTGTAGCCTCCTCCTCCTACTCGGCTTCCTCCTCCACTGCTTCCACCAGCTCATCCGGTCAGCCACACACCTTCACCACCAACTTCAGCACAGCCCGGGGTAAACGTCAGCAGGCCATTCTGAAACTCATATGTTTGGGGGACAGGCCCCACAGCGCAAAGGAGTTGTGGCGGGGTATTGAACAACAGACCGACGAGTGGTTTCTGCCGGTGGGCCTCAAGCCAGGCCTGGTGGTATGCGATAATGGGCGAAATCTCGTGGCAGCTCTGGGACTAGCCGGTTTGACGCACATCCCTTGCCTGGCGCATGTGCTGAACTTGGTGGTGCAGAGGTTCATTCACCACTACCCCAACATGTCAGAGCTGCTGCATAAAGTGCGGGCCGTCTGTGCGCGCTTCCGCCGTTCACATCCTGCCGCTGCTCGCCTGTCTGCGCTACAGCGGAACTTCGGCCTTCCCGCTCACCGCCTCATATGCGACGTGCCCACCCGGTGGAACTCCACCTTGCACATGCTGGAGAGACTGTGCGAGCAGCAGCAGGCCATAGTGGAGTATTAGCTGCAGCACGCTCGCGTCAGTCGTACTGCCGAACAGCACCACTTCACCACCAATGATTGGGCCTCCATGCGAGACCTGTGTGCCCTGCTGCGCTGTTTCGAGTACTCCACCAACATGGCCAGTGGCGATGACACTGTTATCAGCGTTACAATACCACTTCTATGTCTCCTTGAGAAAACACTTAGGGCAATGATGTTAGAGGAGGTGGCCCAGGTGGAGGAGGAGGAGGATGAGGGCTCGTTTCTAACACTTTCGGGCCAGTCTGTTCGAAGTGGCTCAGAGGGAGGTTTGTTTAAGCAGCAGAGGACAGGTTCACAAGTCGCCAGCCAAGGCACTGTACTGGAGGACGAGGAGGATGAGGAGGAGGAGGTGGAGGGGGACGAGGATGACGCAAGTTCACAGCGGGGTGGCAGCCCAGGCCCATCACTGGTGCGTGGCTGGGGGGATACGGTGGACGATGACGATACGCCTCCCACAGAGGACAGCTTGTCCTTACCCATGGGTAGCCTGGCCCACATGAGCGAATATATGCTCCAATGCCTGCGCAACGACAGCAGAGTTGCCCACGTTTTAACGTGTGCAGACTACTGGGTGGCCACCCTGCTGGATCCCCGGTATAAAGACAATGTGCCCACTTTAATTCCTGAACTGGAGCGCGACCGTAAGATGCGCGAGTACAAGCGCACGCTGATAGAGGCGCTCTTGAGAGCATTCCCACATGTCACAGGGGAACAGGTGGAAGGTGAAGGCAGAGGAGTGGCAAGAGGTCACCAACGCAGCTGTGTCACGGCCAGCTCATCTGAGGGCAGGGTTAGCATGGCAGAAATGTGGAAAAGTTTTGTCTCCACGCCACAGCTATCTGCACCGACACCTGATACGGAACGTGTTAGCAGGAGGCAGCATTTCACTAACATGGTTGAACAGTATGTCTGCACACCCCTCCACATCCTGACGGATGGTTCGGCCCCATTCAACTACTGGGTTTCGAAATTGTCCACGTGGCCAGAGTTAGCATGTTATGCCTTGGAGGTGCTTTCCTGCCCGGCGGCCAGCGTTTTATCTGAACGCGTATTCAGCACGGCAGGGGGCGTCATTACTGACAAGCGCAGCCGCCTGTCCACAGCCAACGTGGACAAGCTGACCTTCATAAAGATGAACCAGGCATGGATCCCACAGGACCTGTCCCTCCCTTGTGCAGAGTAGTCCTTATTAACTGCCTAAAACATGTCTTGTTGTGCTACGGGCCACTTCTTTATTTGATACAAATTTTATGAAACCCACAGTTGAATGAAACTCTTCTCTGTCTGGGCGCCGGGGCCTAACCAGATGAAAGTGGCCGGTTAAACTAACGGGTGACATGAAGCCATAACCTCTGCCATGCTACCTCTGTCTTCTGTCTGGGTGCTGAGGCCTAAGTCAAATAAAGCGGTCTTCTGCTGTGCTGGGGGATATGAAGCTAATCTCTGACCTCTCTCCTCTGTCTGGGTCCAAAGGCCTAAATCACTGAAAGAGGCCTTCTCCTGTGGTGTGTGATATGATGCCAGAATATGTGCTGTGGGGCCTCTCTCCTCTTCCTGGGTGCAGGGGTCAAATAAACTAAATTGTGGCCTACTCCTGTGGTGGTTGATATGATGCCTGATTCTCTGATGTGGAACCTCTCTCCTCTGTTTGGGTGAAGGGGTCAAAGTAACTAAATGGTGGCTTCTCCTGTGGTGGCTGATATGATGCCAGAATATGTGCTGTGGTGCCTCTCTCCTCTTCCTGGGTGCAGGGGTCAAAGTAACTAAATGGTGGCTTCTCCTGTGGTGGCTGATATGATGCCAGAATATGTGCTGTGGGGCCTCTCTCCTCTTCCTGGGTGCAGGGGTCAAAGTAACTCAATGGTGGCTTCTCCTGTGGTGGCTGATATGATGCCAGAATATGTGCTGTGGTGCCTCTCTCCTCTGTCTGGGTCCAAAGGCCTAAATCACTGAAAGAGGCCTTCTCCTGTGGTGTGTGATATGATGCCTGAATATGTGCTGTGGTGCCTCTCTCCTCTTCCTGGGTGCGGGGGTCAAAGTAACTCAATGGTGGCTTCTCCTGTGGTGGCTGATATGATGCCAGAATATGTGCTGTGGGGCCTCTCTCCTCTTCCTGGGTGCAGGGGTCAAAGTAACTCAATGGTGGCTTCTCCTGTGGTGGTTAGTATGATGCCAGAATATGTGCTGTGGGGCCTCTCTCCTCTTCCTGGGTGCGGGGGTCAAAGTAACTCAATGGTGGCTTCTCCTGTGGTGGCTGATATGATGCCAGAATATGTGCTGTGGTGCCTCTCTCCTCTTCCTGGGTGCGGGGGTCAAAGTAACTCAATGGTGGCTTCTCCTGTGGTGGCTGATATGATGCCAGAATATGTGCTGTGGGGCCTCTCTCCTCTTCCTGGGTGCAGGGGTCAAAGTAACTCAATGGTGGCTTCTCCTGTGCTGATTGATATAAAGCTGATGGTTGTGCCATCTGACATGGTTGCCAGGGTCTGATTCAATGGGGGCCTACTCCTGTGGTGGGTGATCTAAATGCCTGATTCTCTGCTGTGAAACCTCTCTCCTCCGTCTGGGTGTAGGGGTCAAAGTCTTTCAAAGTCGCCTTCTCCTGTGCTGATTGATATGAAGCTGATGGTTGTGCCATCTGACATGGTTGCCGGGGTCCCATTAAATTGTGGCCTACTCCTGTGGTGGTTGATATGATGCCTGATTCTCTGATGTGGAACCTCTCTCCTCTGTTTGGGTGAAGGGGTCAAAGTAACTAAATGGTGGCTTCTCCTGTGGTGGCTGATATGATGCCAGAATATGTGCTGTGGGCCTCTCTCCTCTTCCTGGGTGCAGGGGTCAAAGTAACTCAATGGTGGCTTCTCCTGTGGTGGCTGATATGATGCCAGAATATGTGCTGTGGTGCCTCTCTCCTCTGTCTGGGTCCAAAGGCCTAAATCACTGAAAGAGGCCTTCTCCTGTGGTGTGTGATATGATGCCTGAATATGTGCTGTGGTGCCTCTCTCCTCTTCCTGGGTGCGGGGGTCAAAGTAACTCAATGGTGGCTTCTCCTGTGGTGGCTGATATGATGCCAGAATATGTGCTGTGGTGCCTCTCTCCTCTTCCTGGGTGTGGGGGTCAAAGTAACTCAATGGTGGCTTCTCCTGTGGTGGCTGATATGATGCCAGAATATGTGCTGTGGGGCCTCTCTCCTCTTCCTGGGTGCAGGGGTCAAAGTAACTCAATGGTGGCTTCTCCTGTGGTGGTTAGTATGATGCCAGAATATGTGCTGTGGGGCCTCTCTCCTCTTCCTGGGTGCAGGGGTCAAAGTAACTCAATGGTGGCTTCTCCTGTGGTGGCTGATATGATGCCAGAATATGTGCTGTGGTGCCTCTCTCCTCTTCCTGGGTGCGGGGGTCAAAGTAACTCAATGGTGGCTTCTCCTGTGGTGGCTGATATGATGCCAGAATATGTGCTGTGGGGCCTCTCTCCTCTTCCTGGGTGCAGGGGTCAAAGTAACTCAATGGTGGCTTCTCCTGTGGTGGTTAGTATGATGCCAGAATATGTGCTGTGGGGCCTCTCTCCTCTTCCTGGGTGCAGGGGTCAAAGTAACTCAATGGTGGCTTCTCCTGTGGTGGCTGATATGATGCCAGAATATGTGCTGTGGTGCCTCTCTCCTCTGTCTGGGTCCAAAGGCCTAAATCACTGAAAGAGGCCTTCTCCTGTGGTGTGTGATATGATGCCTGAATATGTGCTGTGGTGCCTCTCTCCTCTTCCTGGGTGCGGGGGTCAAAGTAACTCAATGGTGGCTTCTCCTGTGGTGGCTGATATGATGCCAGAATATGTGCTGTGGGGCCTCTCTCCTCTTCCTGGGTGCAGGGGTCAAAGTAACTCAATGGTGGCTTCTCCTGTGGTGGTTAGTATGATGCCAGAATATGTGCTGTGGGGCCTCTCTCCTCTTCCTGGGTGCGGGGGTCAAAGTAACTCAATGGTGGCTTCTCCTGTGGTGGCTGATATGATGCCAGAATATGTGCTGTGGTGCCTCTCTCCTCTTCCTGGGTGCGGGGGTCAAAGTAACTCAATGGTGGCTTCTCCTGTGGTGGCTGATATGATGCCAGAATATGTGCTGTGGGGCCTCTCTCCTCTTCCTGGGTGCAGGGGTCAAAGTAACTCAATGGTGGCTTCTCCTGTGCTGATTGATATAAAGCTGATGGTTGTGCCATCTGACATGGTTGCCAGGGTCTGATTCAATGGGGGCCTACTCCTGTGGTGGGTGATCTAAATGCCTGATTCTCTGCTGTGAAACCTCTCTCCTCCGTCTGGGTGTAGGGGTCAAAGTCTTTCAAAGTCGCCTTCTCCTGTGCTGATTGATATGAAGCTGATGGTTGTGCCATCTGACATGGTTGCCGGGGTCCCATTAAATTGTGGCCTACTCCTGTGGTGGTTGATATGATGCCTGATTCTCTGATGTGGAACCTCTCTCCTCTGTTTGGGTGAAGGGGTCAAAGTAACTAAATGGTGGCTTCTCCTGTGGTGGCTGATATGATGCCAGAATATGTGCTGTGGGCCTCTCTCCTCTTCCTGGGTGCAGGGGTCAAAGTAACTCAATGGTGGCTTCTCCTGTGGTGGCTGATATGATGCCAGAATATGTGCTGTGGTGCCTCTCTCCTCTGTCTGGGTCCAAAGGCCTAAATCACTGAAAGAGGCCTTCTCCTGTGGTGTGTGATATGATGCCTGAATATGTGCTGTGGTGCCTCTCTCCTCTTCCTGGGTGCGGGGGTCAAAGTAACTCAATGGTGGCTTCTCCTGTGGTGGCTGATATGATGCCAGAATATGTGCTGTGGTGCCTCTCTCCTCTTCCTGGGTGCGGGGGTCAAAGTAACTCAATGGTGGCTTCTCCTGTGGTGGCTGATATGATGCCAGAATATGTGCTGTGGGGCCTCTCTCCTCTTCCTGGGTGCAGGGGTCAAAGTAACTCAATGGTGGCTTCTCCTGTGGTGGTTAGTATGATGCCAGAATATGTGCTGTGGGGCCTCTCTCCTCTTCCTGGGTGCAGGGGTCAAAGTAACTCAATGGTGGCTTCTCCTGTGGTGGCTGATATGATGCTAGAATATGTGCTGTGGTGCCTCTCTCCTCTTCCTGGGTGCGGGGGTCAAAGTAACTCAATGGTGGCTTCTCCTGTGGTGGCTGATATGATGCCAGAATATGTGCTGTGGGGCCTCTCTCCTCTTCCTGGGTGCAGGGGTCAAAGTAACTCAATGGTGGCTTCTCCTGTGGTGGTTAGTATGATGCCAGAATATGTGCTGTGGGGCCTCTCTCCTCTTCCTGGGTGCAGGGGTCAAAGTAACTCAATGGTGGCTTCTCCTGTGCTGATTGATATAAAGCTGATGGTTGTGCCATCTGACATGGTTGCCAGGGTCTGATTCAATGGGGGCCTACTCCTGTGGTGGGTGATCTAAATGCCTGATTCTCTGCTGTGAAACCTCTCTCCTCCGTCTGGGTGTAGGGGTCAAAGTCTTTCAAAGTCGCCTTCTCCTGTGCTGATTGATATGAAGCTGATGGTTGTGCCATCTGACATGGTTGCCGGGGTCCCATTAAATTGTGGCCTACTCCTGTGGTGGTTGATATGATGCCTGATTCTCTGATGTGGAACCTCTCTCCTCTGTTTGGGTGAAGGGGTCAAAGTAACTAAATGGTGGCTTCTCCTGTGGTGGCTGATATGATGCCAGAATATGTGCTGTGGGGCCTCTCTCCTCTTCCTGGGTGCAGGGGTCAAAGTAACTCAATGGTGGCTTCTCCTGTGGTGGCTGATATGATGCCAGAATATGTGCTGTGGTGCCTCTCTCCTCTTCCTGGGTGCGGGGGTCAAAGTAACTCAATGGTGGCTTCTCCTGTGGTGGCTGATATGATGCCAGAATATGTGCTGTGGTGCCTCTCTCCTCTTCCTGGGTGCGGGGGTCAAAGTAACTCAATGGTGGCTTCTCCTGTGGTGGCTGATATGATGCCAGAATATGTGCTGTGGTGCCTCTCTCCTCTTCCTGGGTGCAGGGGTCAAAGTAACTAAATGGTGGCTTCTCCTGTGGTGGTTGATATGATGCCTGATTCTCTGCTGTGAAACCTCTCTCCTCCATCTGGGTGTAGGGGTCAAAGTCTTTCAAAGTCGCCTTCTCCTGTGCTGATTGATATAAAGCTGATGGTTGTGCCATCTGACATGGTTGCCAGGGTCTGATTCAATGGGGGCCTACTCCTGTGGTGGGTGATCTAAATGCCTGATTCTCTGCTGTGAAACCTCTCTCCTCCGTCTGGGTGTAGGGGTCAAAGTCTTTCAAAGTCGCCTTCTCCTGTGCTG
Organism: Bufo bufo; assembly: GCF_905171765.1. Taxonomy (NCBI): domain Eukaryota; kingdom Metazoa; phylum Chordata; class Amphibia; order Anura; family Bufonidae; genus Bufo; species Bufo bufo. The sequence continues at coordinate 145,833,853 of NC_053389.1, forward strand.
ATTGATATGAAGCTGATGGTTGTGCCATCTGACATGGTTGCCGGGGTCCCATTAAATTGGGGCCTACTCCTGTGGTGGGTGATCTAAATGCCTGATTCTCTGCTTTGAAACCTCTCTCCTCCGTCCGGGTGTAGGGGTCAAAGTCTGTCAAAGTCGCCTTCTCCTGTGCTGATTGATATAAAGCTTATGCTTGTGCCATCTGACATGGTTGCCGGGGTCTGATTCAATGGTGGCCTACTCCTGTGGTGGGTGATCTAAATGCCTGATTCTCTGCTGTGTAACCTCTCTCCTCCGTCTGGGTGTAGGGGTCAAAGTAACTAAATGGTGGCCTACTCCTGTGGTGGGTGATATGATGCCTGGTTCTCTGCTGTGGGACCTCTATCCTTTGTCTGGGTGCTGTGGTCAAAATAATAGTAAGTGACCTTCTCCATTGGTGGGTGACTTGAAGCCTGATTCTGTGCTATGGGACCTCACTCCAATTAATATTGTTTAATTTTTATTTATTTTATGTTAACTCATCATTTCCCTATCTACATTTGTTTGCAGGGGATTTAACTACATTTTGCTGCCTTTTGCAGCCCTCTAGCCCTTTCCGGGTGTGTTTTACAGCCTTTTTAGTGCCCAAAAGTTCGGGTCCCCATTGACTTCTATGGGGTTCGGGTTCGGGATGAAGTTCGGGTCGAGTTCGGATCCCGAACCCGAACATTTTTCGAAAGTTCGGCCGAACTCGTCGAACCCGAACATCCAGGTGTTCGCTCAACTCTAGTGCTCTTTGGAATTTGGGCCCCTTTGTGTCATGGTCTTACCTGCTTGCTGCTCTCCTTCGTTTGACATGTGCTGGCGGCCATCTTGGTTTCTGGGTTTCTTGTAGCCTTCCACCCTGCGGCTCCTCCTTCCCCTGGGAGGAGCTGGATGCCTAGCTCATATATATAGGAGGTCTGTGGCTTCAGTTCCTTGCTTGGTCCTCTTGTGTTCACATGCTTCTAAGACTGCTGCTGCTTCTGGTTCCTGATCCTGGCTTTGTCTGACTACCCTGCTGGTTCCTGATCCTGGCTTCTTCTGACTACCCTGCTGGTTCCTGATCCTGGCTTCGTCTGACTACCCTGCTGGTTCCTGATCCTGGCTTCGTCTGACTACCCTTCTGGTTCCTGACCTCTGGCTTCGCAAAGACTCTGCTCGGTTTCACCATCCGTTTGGACTTTTGCTTTACAGCTTTATTTTCAATAAAGCCTTCTTATTTTCACTTATCTCTTGTTGTACGTCTGGTTCATGGTTCCGTGACATTAGGACCAAGCCATGAATTCTGACGGTACAGGGCCATCCTCGCTACCCACGCTGGTTGCCAGACTTGATCAGCAGGATCACCTGTTGGGTCGGTTCGCTGTGGCGTTGCAAACCCTGCTTGAACGCACGGCTCATTTCGCTCCCGTTGCCGATGGGTCGGTTGTCGCTCCTGGGCTCGCTCCTACTGCCGCTCCGGTTGTTGCGCCAGAGTCTACCCCGACACCTGTTGTTGCGCCTGCGGTGTTTCGGGGTATGACCGGTTCTGCCCCTCTTCCACAGCGCTTTGGGGGAGAGCCAACTCAGTGCCGAGGTTTCCTTAACCAGGTGGGCATTTATTTCGAGTTGCTGCCACATGCCTTTCCTACTGAGAGATCAAAGGTGGGCTTCTTGATCTCGCTGCTCTCGGACAAGGCCTTGGCCTGGGCCAGCCCTTTATGGGAGAACAACAATCCGGTGGTTGCCGAGTTTTCCGGTTTTGTTGCTTCTCTTCGGAAGGTATTCGATGTGCCGGCTCGTGCTGCCTCTGCTGCGAAGCTCCTTATGTCCATCAGACAGGGTTCACGATCCGTAGCTGAATACGCCATTGAGTTTCGTACCCTGGCAGCAGAGGTGGGCTGGAATAATGAGGCTCTGGTCGCTGCTTTCTCTCATGGTCTCTCGGATGCCTTGAAGGATGAGGTTGCAGCTAAGGACCTACCAGTTGAGCTCGAGTCTCTTATTTCTTTCCTGATTTTGATTGACACCAGACTCAGGGAGAGACCTTCCTTTAAGGAGAACCTGCGGAGGTCTTCTAACAGATTGGTGCCTACGTTTGCTGTCCCACCCGTGCCTCCCTCTCCTCCCACGCCTCCTGGGGATGACTTGTCTGGGGGTGAACCCATGCAGCTGGGGTTTGCTCGCCTGTCCGAGGGGGAGAGGGCACTCCGGAGACGCGAGGGCCGATGCATGTACTGTGGTCTCGGTGGGCATTTTCGGTTAGCATGTCCGAACCGTCCGGGAAACGCTCGTACCCTGAGATCCTGTCGGGGGCAGATCTTGGGTGGAGTCTCCTCGTCCCCGGTTTCCCGTGTTGACAAACCACTGATCACTGTTGTCCTCTCCTGGGTCGGGGGCTCGGTGACGACCCAGGCGTTGGTGGACTCTGGTGCTGGTGGTTTGTTCATTGATAGTGTGTTCGCTGCCGCCAATTCCATTCCTCTGCAGGCTCGAGGTTCCCCACTGGCTCTTGAGGCGATAGACGGCAGACCCCTTCTGCCGCCACACGTGACTCATGAGACCCTTCCAGTGGGGATAGCCATTGGTGCCGTTCACAGAGAGTCGGTCTGCCTCCAGGTTATTTCGTCTCCACACTACTCGGTGGTCTTGGGGTACCCCTGGCTCCAGAAGCATAATCCGACTTTCGATTGGAGATCGGTCGAGATCCTCTCGTGGTCACCGCAGTGTGGGGCTAGTTGCATCCATGGGTCTGTCAAGTTGCTGTGTACTTCCTCGGACTCTCTGTTGCCTCCTGAATACGAGGAGTACCGGGATGTATTCGATAAGGTGCGCGCGGTTGCCCTACCTCCGCACCGCCCATACGATTGTGCCATAGAGTTACAATCTGGTGCCGTTCCTCCTCGTGGCAAAGTCTATCCACTGTCGGTAGCGGAGAATGAGGCCATGGAGGAGTACGTGAGGGAGGCGCTTTCACGCGGACACATTCGCAAATCTTCGTCCCCGGCAGGGGCTGGATTTTTCTTTGTGAAAAAGAAGGGCGGTGAGTTGAGGCCTTGCATCGATTACAGGGGTCTCAATCGCATCACGATCAAGAACGCTTACCCGATACCCTTGATTTCCGAGCTGTTCGATCGCCTTAAAGGGGCCACGGTCTTTACCAAACTCGACCTGAGGGCGGCATATAACCTGGTAAGGATCAAGGCGGGCGATGAGTGGAAGACCGCGTTTAACACCAGGACCGGTCATTACGAATCCTTGGTTATGCCCTTTGGGTTGTGCAATGCGCCCGCAGTCTTTCAGGAATTCATCAACGATGTTTTCCGTGACCTGTTGCAGCAGTGTGTGGTAGTCTATTTGGATGACATCTTGGTATATTCTGAATCCATGGAGGCCCACATTCTGGATGTCAGACGAGTGTTGCAACGGTTACGAGAGAACAAGCTGTTCGGTAAGCTTGAGAAATGCGAATTTCACCGATCCCAGGTAACCTTCTTAGGTTACATCATTTCCGCTGAGGGGTTCTCCATGGATCCTGAGAAGGTTTCGGCTGTCTTACAGTGGCCCCAGCCCAGTGGTCTTCGTTCCCTGCAGCGCTTTTTGGGCTTCGCCAATTATTATCGGAAGTTCATCAGGGACTTTTCCATGCTGGCCAAGCCTCTCACGGATCTGACCAGGAAGGGCAGTAATTCCCAGGTCTGGCCGCTCGAGGCCATCCGAGCTTTTGAGGCCCTAAAGTCTGCCTTTGTGTCGGCTCCGATTCTGTCGCATCCCAACCCTGGGTTGCCCTTTGTCCTCGAGGTGGACGCGTCTGAGACGGGAGTAGGCGCCCTTCTGTCTCAGCGTAGAACACCAGAGGGTCCTCTGCTTCCTTGTGGGTTTTACTCCCGGAAACTGTCTTCCGCGGAGTGCAACTATCAGATTGGTGACAGGGAGTTATTGGCCATCGTGCAGGCCCTTAAAGAATGGAGGCACTTGCTCGAGGGTTCGGTGGTTCCGGTTCTCATCCTGACGGACCACAAGAATCTGACCTACCTTTCTGAGGCCAAGAGATTGACACCACGTCAGGCCAGATGGGCTCTGTTCTTGTCACGTTTTAATTACGTGGTCTCCTACCTACCCGGTTCCAAGAACATCAGGGCGGATGCCTTATCACGGCAGTACTCCGAGCTGTCCAGGGAGGAGTCGATTCCGACTTCGGTCATACCTCCGAATCAGATCCTGGCCGCCATTCGCACCAGCCTGACCTCTCCCCTGGGTGAGCAGATTTTGGCGGCTCAATCTGGTGCTCCCTCTGGGAGACCCAACGGCAGATGTTTTGTGCCTGAGGAGTTGCGCACTCGGTTGTTGCGAACCTACCATAACTCCAAGACCGCGGGGCATCCTGGAAAGAATCAGCTGTCCTGGGCTGTTTCACGTCTGTTCTGGTGGCCTTCCCTACGTTCCGACATCGCCGCATATGTAGCGGCATGCTCCGTTTGTGCCCAGAGTAAGTCCCCTCGGCACCTTCCGTTGGGCCTTCTGCAACCCATAGCCACCGGGGAGCGCCCATGGTCACACCTGGGGATGGATTTCATTGTGGACCTCCCTGCATCCCGAGGCCATACGGTCATTCTCATGATTGTGGATCGGTTCTCCAAAATGTGCCACTGTGTTCCTCTCAAGAAGTTACCCTCTGCACAAGAGTTGGCCACGATTTTTGCCAGGGAGGTCTTCCGGTTGCACGGTTTGCCTAAGGAGATTGTGTCGGATCGGGGGAGTCAGTTTGTGTCCAGGTTCTGGCGCGCCTTTTGCTCCCAGTTGGGGATTCATCTCTCCTTCTCCTCGGCCTACCACCCTCAGTCCAATGGGGCCGCAGAACGATCCAATCAGGCCTTGGAGCAATTCCTTCGTTGCTATGTCTCCGATCACCAAGACAATTGGGTTGACCTCCTGCCTTGGGCTGAGTTTGCCAGGAACACGGCGGTGAACTCTTCCTCTGGGACGTCTCCCTTCATGGCCAATTATGGGTTCCAACCTGCCGTGTTACCGGAGGTATTCTCTCCCCAGGATATTCCGGCTGTGGAGGATCACCTTTCCGTCCTACGTGCTTCTTGGGTACAGATCCAGAAGTCCCTTGAGGTCTCTGCGCAGCGCCAGAGACTCCAGGCTGATCGCAGACGAGCGCCTGCTCCTTCCTACCAGGTCGGAGACCGTGTATGGTTGTCCACCCGCAACCTCAACCTTCGAGTGCCCACTCCCAAGCTGGCGCCTCGCTTTGTTGGTCCCTTCCGAGTGCTTCGCAGGGTAAACCCGGTAGCCTATGCCCTTGCGCTTCCTCCTGGCATGCGGATCTCCAATGTGTTTCATGTCTCCCTGTTGAAGCCACTGGTGTGTAATCGTTTCACTTCCTCGGTTCCTCGGCCTCGTCCGGTCCAAGTGGGCAATCGTGAGGAATATGAGGTGAGCAATATCCTGGACTCACGCCTGGTCCGCGGTCGGTTGCAGTTTTTGGTCCATTGGCGTGGTTATGGTCCAGAGGAGCGTTCCTGGGTTCCCTCCGCAGATGTCCATGCTCCTGCCTTGCTCCGAGCCTTCCACGCACGCTTCCCTCAGAAACCGTTTTGTGCTCCGCGGAGGAGGGGCCCTTGAGGGGGAGGTACTGTCATGGTCTTACCTGCTTGCTGCTCTCCTTCGTTTGACATGTGCTGGCGGCCATCTTGGTTTCTGGGTTTCTTGTAGCCTTCCACCCTGCGGCTCCTCCTTCCCCTGGGAGGAGCTGGATGCCTAGCTCATATATATAGGAGGTCTGTGGCTTCAGTTCCTTGCTTGGTCCTCTTGTGTTCACATGCTTCTAAGACTGCTGCTGCTTCTGGTTCCTGATCCTGGCTTTGTCTGACTACCCTGCTGGTTCCTGATCCTGGCTTCTTCTGACTACCCTGCTGGTTCCTGATCCTGGCTTCGTCTGACTACCCTGCTGGTTCCTGATCCTGGCTTCGTCTGACTACCCTTCTGGTTCCTGACCTCTGGCTTCGCAAAGACTCTGCTCGGTTTCACCATCCGTTTGGACTTTTGCTTTACAGCTTTATTTTCAATAAAGCCTTCTTATTTTCACTTATCTCTTGTTGTACGTCTGGTTCATGGTTCCGTGACACTTTGCCCACCTAGGCTGCAAAAAACTGTCACACATCTGGTATCGCCGTACTCAAGAGAAGTTGGGGAATGTGTTTTTGGGTGTCATTTTACATATACCCATGCTGGGTGAGATAAATATCTCGGCAAAATACAGCTTTTGCCATTTTTTTATACAAAGCTGGCATTTGACCGAGATATTTCTCTCACCCAGCATGGGTATATGTAAAATGACACCCCAAAACACATTGCCCAACTTCTCCTGAGTACGGCGATACCAGATGTGTGACACTTTTTTGCAGCCTAGGTGCGCAAAGGGGCCCACATTCCAAAGAGCACCTTTCGGATTTCACAGGCAATTTTTTACACATTTTGATTTCAAACTACTTACCACACATTAGGGCCCCTAGAATGCCAGCGCAGTATAACTACCCCACAAGTGACCCCATTTTGGAAAGAAGACACCCCAAGGTATTTCGTGATGGGCATAGTGAGTTCATGGAAGTTTTTATTTTTTGTCACAAGTTAGTGGAATATGAGACTTTGTAGGAAAAAAAAAAATCATAATTTTCCGCAAACTTGTGACAAAAAAAAAAAAAATTCTAGGAACTCGCCATGCCCCTCACGGAATACCTTGGGGTGTCTTATTTCCAAAATGGGGTCACTTGTGGGGTAGTTATACTTCCCTGGCATTTTAGGGGCCCTAATGCGTGAGAAGTAGTTTGAAATCAAAATCTGTAAAAAATGCCCTGTGAAATCCGAAAGGTGCTCTTTGGAATGTGGGCCCCTTTGCCCACCTAGGCTGCAAAAAAGTGTCACACATGTGGTATCGCCATACTCAGGAGAAGTAGGGCAATGTGTTTTGGGGTGTCTTTTTACATATACCCATGCTGGGTGAGAGAAATATCTCGGCAAAAGACAACTTTTCCCATTTTTTTATACAAAGTTGGCATTTGACCAAGATATTTATCTCACCCAGCATGGGTATATGTAAAATTACACCCCAAAACACATTGCTCAACTTCTCCTGAGTACGGTGATACCAGATGAGTGACACTTTTTTGCAGCCTAGATGCGCAAAGGGGCCCAAATTCCTTTTATGAGGGCATTTTTAGACATTCGGATCCCAGACTTCTTCTCACGCTTTAGGGCCCCTAAAATGCCAGGGCAGTATAAATACCCCACATGTGACCCCATTTTGGAAAGAAGACACCCCAAGGTATTCAATGAGTGGCATGGCGAGTTCATAAAATTATTATTTTTTTTGGCACACGTTAGCGGAAATTGATTTTTATTTTATTTTTTTTTCTCCCAAAGTCTCCCTTTCCGCTAACTTGGGACAAAAATTTCAATCTTTCATGGACTCAATATGCCCCTCAGCGAATACCTTGGGGTGTCTACTTTGGGGTCACATGTGGGGTATTTATACTGCCCTGGCATTTTAGGGGCCCTAAAGCGTGAGAAGAAGTCTGGAATATAAATGTCTAAAAAATTTTACGCATTTGGATTCCGTGAGGGGTATGGTGAGTTCATGTGAGATTTTATTTTTTGACAGAAGTTAGTGGAATATGAGACTTTGTAAGAAAAAAATAAAATAAAAAAAAATAAAAAATTTCCGCTAACTTGGGCCAAAAAAATGTCTGAATGGAGCCTTACAGGGGGGTGATCAATGACAGGGGGGTGATCAGGGAGTGTATATGGGGTTATCACCCCCCTGTCATTGATCACCCCCCTGTAAGGCTCCATTCAGACGTCCGTATGTGTTTTGCGGATCCGCGGTGTCCGTGTTTTGCGGATGGAGCCTTACAGGGGGGTGATCAATGACAGGGGGGTGATCAATGACAGGGGGGTGATCAGGGAGTCTATATGGGGTGATCACCCCCCTGTCATTGAACACCCCCCTGTAATGCTCCATTCAGATGTCCGTATGTGTTTTGCGGATCTGATCCATGTATCCGTGGATCTGTAAAAAACATACGGACGTCTGAATGGAGCCTTACAGGGGGGTGATCAATGACAGGGGAGTGATCAATGACAGGGGGGTGATCAGGGAGTGTATATGGGGTTATCACCCCCCTGTCATTGATCACCCCCCTGTAAGGCTCCATTCAGACGTCCGTATGTGTTTTGCGGATCCGCGGTGTCCGTGTTTTGCGGATGGAGCCTTACAGGGGGGTGATCAATGACAGGGGGTGATCAATGACAGGGGGGTGATCAGGGAGTCTATATGGGGTGATCACCCCCCTGTCATTGAACACCCCCCTGTAATGCTCCATTCAGATGTCCGTATGTGTTTTGCGGATCTGATCCATGTATCCGTGGATCTGTAAAAAACATACGGACGTCTGAATGGAGCCTTACAGGGGGGTGATCAATGACAGGGGGGTGATCAAGGAGTCTATATGGGGTGATCACCCCCCTGTCATTGATCACCCCCCTGTAAGGCTCCATTCAGATGTCCGTATGTGTTTTGCGGATCCGATCCATGTATCCGTGGATCCGTAAAAAACATACGGACGTCTGAATGTAGCCTTACAGGGGCGTGATCAATGACAGGGGGGTGATCAATGACAGGGGGGTGATCAATGACAGGGGGGTGATCAATGACAGAGGGGTGATCAGGGAGTCTATATGGGGTGATCACCCCCCTGTCATTGATCACACCCCTGTAAGGCTCCATTCAGACGTCCGTATGTGTTTTGCGGATCCGATCCATGTATCCGTGGATCTGTAAAAAACATACGGACGTCTGAATGGAGCCTTACAGGGGCGTGATCAATGACAGGGGGGTGATCAATGACAGGGGGGTGATTAGGGAGTCTATATGGCGTGATCACCCCTGTCATTGATCACCCCCCTGTAAGGCTCTATTCAGACGTCTGTATGTGTTTTGCTGATCCGATCCATGTATCCGTGGATCCGTAAAAAACATACGGATGTCTGAATGGAGCCTTACAGGGGGGTGATCAATGACAGGGGGGTGATCAGGGAGTCTATATGGGGTGATCACCCCCCTGTAAGGCTCCAGTCAGACGTCTGTATGTGTTTTGCGGATCCGATCCATGTATCCGTGGATCCGTAAAAAACATACGGACGTCTGAATGGAGCCTTATAGGGGGGTGATTAATGACAGGGCGGTGATCAATGACAAGGGGGTCATCAGGGAGTCTATATGGGGTGATCACCCCCGTCATTGATCACCCCCCTGTAAGGGTCCATTTAGACGTCCGTATGTGTTTTGCGGATCCGATCCATGTATCCGTGGATCCGTAAAAAAATACGGACGTCTGAATGGAGCCTTACAAGGGGGTGATCAATGACAGCGGGGTGATCAATGACAGGGGGGTGATCAGGGAGTCTATATGGGGTGATCAGGGGTTAATAAGGGGTTAATAAGTGACAGGGGGGGTGTAGTGTAGTGGTGTTTGGTGCTACTTATTACTGAGCTGCCTGTGTCCTCTGGTGGTCGATCCAAGAAAAAGGGACCACCAGAGGACCAGGTAGCAGGTATATTAGACGCTGTTATCAAAACAGCGTCTAATATACCTGTTCGGGGTTAAAAAAATTGCATCTGCAGCCTGCCAGCGAACGATCGCCGCTGGCAGGCTGGAGATCCACTCGCTTACCTTCCGATCCTGTGAACACGCGCGCCTGTGTGCGCGCGTTCACAGGAAATCTCGCGTCTCGCGAGAGGACGCGTATATGCGTCCAGGAGGAATGAATCGACCGCCTCCAGGACGCGTCCCTGCGTTCGTCGGTCCGGAGGAGGTTAAAACCCAGAAAATGATTGAAGTATTTCAAGCTTGTTTTAACAATAACAGATGCAGCAAAGACTGCAATATTAAGTACTTTGCCCACAATGGGTGTTTTTTTTTACTAGCAGAATATGACAGCAGTATCTAAAGAATGTATCTCACATTGACAGATGCAGCAAGGGCTGTAAAATTGAGTATTTTGCACAAAAAGGGTGTTTTTTTTAAACCCTGAAAATTATTGCTGTATTTATAGCTTAATTTGCACACTGACAAATGCTGCAAAGGCACCAGATGTAGGATATTGCCAAAAATGGGTGTTTTTTAAACCCAGATTATTACAGTATATCAAGCTTGTATTTCACACTGACAAATGCAGCATAGGCCCCAGATGAAGGGTATTGCCAAAAATGGTTGTTTTTTAAAACCAGATTATTATTGCAGTATTTCAAGCTTGGATTTGAATGTCACAAATGCACATATGTCGTGCTGGTGCACTGAGCTTGCATAAAATGGCCGCCGCCGTCCACCTAACTAACAGATGGATAAAAGTTATTTTTCTCTGTCACAGGGCTCAGGGCAGGGTAAAAAGATTGTGCACTGCACCACAAAACTAAATCGCTGTAGATCGCTGATTTAACAAGCACTTCAGATTAAAGATTATTTCCTATTCTATCCCTCACAGCAGAATTCTGTTTCTTTGAGTTTGTCTTTTATTACTCAGTTTGCTCGGTACATATAGTTGAACTGCAGTGTGTGAACGTTTTCGGCTCGCAGGCCTTCATCAGACACTGAGGTATAAATGCAGAAAAAAGGCAATAAGGAAAATAAAAGAAAATGAAAAGAAAAAATCAGCATACTGCAAAGTAAAAAAGTACAATGGCAGGTGCCTACGCTGGAAGCACATAGTACAACTTATGGTGTCTCATTCCTATCACGGCTGTCTCTCATAGGCAACTGGAGAATCTTGACTTCGGACTCATTTTTTGTATTCTGATCACAGTTGATTCTTATAGGAGACACTATATCTCCTTGGATACGGATCTGTATATTCTTATTAAGGCATGTACCTACAAAAGCATTATGGTTCTCCTCAGACATAGAATGTATTCACTGTATTGTATGCTGAACCCTCCTGTACTACTTCAAAGCCTATGATGGAGGTATACTGATCTCACAGTTCACACATATAGTTTGCTTGGTAAAGTAGGTGGTACAATATGATATATACCCAAAGGTTATGTATCAGAGAATGAGATCCATATGTCAGGGGGACATTGAGGATTGGGTAACACATATATAGCATAAGGATTGTATATAACGTATCGATAACCTTAGGTCCTGTGGTGGGGGCATAGTCATCATTGAATACACATCTGATTTCTGTTTGTATGGTAAGTAGACAACATTGTGCAATAGCTGGGAAAAATTCATCAGTATAAACACAAATGTCAAACAAATTCCCTCACGTGAGGTGCCAAGCTCTCAGACAATTAATACCTTTATAATGGTCAAACTGGATCCACCAGGACTTACCTGTGCCGCAGTTGGGATGTGGGAGTCACAACTTCCTATGTAAGGATATAACACCTAAATGTCAGGATACTATGCAGTGCTAGAGAGGAGAGGTGTTGAGGGAAGTGTACAGCTAGTCCCTTTAAATAGTGCTGTGAGGACATGTGGATGCTCGGCATGGCGGAATGAGCGACGGCCGGTGTGCGTTCCAAAGACCGGATGTAAAACAACATCTGGAGCGCACGTGACCGGAAGTGCGTCCTAAAGACAGGAAGCTAGTGTTTCTAAAGATCATTGGTCTCGGTGAAGGATTGGAGCGCACAGAGAAGGGAAGTGCATTCCAAATACCGGAATTGGGTGAGTGTGTGTATGTATACTTTGTTGCAGGTTCCATAGCATTCAGCCTAATTGCCACACAATATTCTAAAATTCTAAAATACCCTAATTTCCCTTTTGATTCCACATCATAGGTTTCAATATACCCACAAAGTTCTTCTTCAACTTTCCCTCCCAGCAGCAGCATCCTCTCCCTACACTAAGCACAGCAGAGTGACGTGCAGCGCTACGTGACTCCAGCTTATATAGAGCCTGGGTCACATGCTGCACTGGCCAATCACAGCCATGCCATTAGTAGGCATGGCTGTGATAGCTTCTAAGGTCAGACAGTTAACCGCTTGTGGATTGGCTGCTCTGCAGCCTTTCAAAAAGCGCCAATAAATCGCTGAACACCGAACCCGAACTTTTACTGAAATGTTCGGGTTCGGGTCCGGGGTCCAAAAATCCTAAAGTTCGGTACGAACCCGAACTTTCTAGTTCGGGTTTGCATAACCCTACCAACATCCTATCTGTGTATGTACGAGTCCCTCTCTGACCATCTATTCTCATAAGTGACATTTATTGCAGAGATCCTATTAATCTCTGTTTACCTCTTTTGCCTTCTTACCAATGTACTAGGGAAAAATAAGGCGAATATACAGTACAGTACAAGAAACAAATTAAGAATACAATAGAGGCCTTTTCTATAGGTGGTTTAGATGTGGCTTTAGCACTTATCATTTATTTTCCAAGTTGTGGGTGTCCTTTTTCTTGCCGATTTTTAGTTAATTAAACGATCAATAAAGACTTTTTTGTTTTCATTTTAGAGCGTCATCTGCCACTGTGAGTTTGATTATATTGTGACGCAAACTTGATCAGTATCCCTATCTGTGAATAATCAAAATACACCCCAAAACTGGTTGTATCAGACTGAAATTTCACCCCAGAATCAAGGATGAATGGATGTACTGATGTATCAAAGATTGCAAACAGCCTAAAATCTGAAGTATTAGAGCACTTTGGATCCCCGATTAGTGCAGCAAGGTGTAATTGAATAGCTCCTATTAACCAGGCTTTACACACTATTGGTCCATGCTCTCTCCCTACATTGTGGATAATGCCTCCTTTTTCTATCCCTATAATCTTTCCATGAACTGCTCAATAGTTATTTTTTCACAATAAAGTCTTTCCTAAACACTGTCCCTAGTGTCTGTCACATCTCTCCCTGCACTAAGTTCACTGGAAAATGGCGGAGACTGAGCAGGCTAGGTTTTTTTTATAGGGCTGTGACATCACATGGGCTGGCTAGCTGCTGATTGGCTGTCTGCATGGCATTGTGGGTGATCCCTCGTTCACAGGTTTTTTACTTTTTCTTTCTAACATGTGCAGCATCTATGTGAGAAATTCAACTTTAGGACGAATCTAATTTTTCCTAAAATTCGGATGGAACTCCACTTCGTCAACTTTAATTCGCTCATCTCTAGTCATTTCCATTGCTAAAGGGGTATTCCCATCTTCTTGATGATATTTCATTAATTTATATGCCCCCCGTGAATGTTTTTCCAAATATAAAGCATTAAAAAAAAAATACTATTCTCTGTAAAATCGCATAATTGAAATCTATTCTTTATCTGCGCTGCCTATGGATACGGCCACCGTTCGCCTGCCACATCCATGGGCCGCGCTTGCGCAGTGGTTATCTAGTGGCCGGCCTCTTACTCACACTGTGAGCGTGCACGTCGCCGGGCGGCGCCGCATGCGCGGACGCCCGAACAGAAAGAGAAGGTCGTATGGGGGGAGAATGGTTTCCTATCAGAGGAGGAGGGGAGCTGTCTGGGCTTTCAGCGTTCAGCAGCGCAGCCCGGATCTCCTCAGTGAATGGTGAGGAGATCGGGGCTGCGCTGCTGTGTATAACTGTGCCGACCCCCCCCCCCCCTTCAATTTCAGTATAGCCGCGGATTTAAAAAAAATAAAATGTATGTGGCAAAATCATTGGTGGGCAGTGCGCCCTCCCCCCGCCCTTCCCATTATTAAAAATCATTGGTGGGCAGTGCGCACTCCCACTCCTCCCCCCCATCATTGGTGGCAGTGGCAGTTCTGATCGGAGTCCCAGCAGTGTAATGTTGGGGCTCCGATCGGTTACCATGGCAGCCAGGACGCTACTGAAGTCCTGGCTGCCATGGTCATTTACTCTGCAGCAATATACTTACCTGCGCTGTGGCCGCCCGCGCTCCTTCTTGTAACTCATCACTGGTCTGTGCGGCGCATTGCTATAAGCATAAGCAATGCGCCGCACAGACCAGTGAGTTACAAGAAGAAGGAGCAGTGGGCGGCCACAGCGCAGGTAAGTATCTGGAGGCACTTGGGGGGCTGATAGAGGCACTGGGGGGCTGATGGAGGCACTGGGGGTAGATGGAGGCACAATGGGGGCAAATGGAGGCACAATGGGGGCAGATGGAGGCACAATGGGGCAGATGGAGGCACAATGGGGTCAGATGGAGGCACATTGGGGGCAGATGGAGGCACAATGGGGGCAGATGGAGGCACAATGGGGGCAAATGGAGGCACTTGGGCTGATGGAGGCACAATGGGGGCAGATGGAGGCACAGTGGGGCAGATGGAAGCACAATGGGGGCAGATGGAGGCACAATGGGGGCAGATGGAGGCACAATGGGGGCTGATGGAGGCACAATGTGCGCTGATGGAGGCACAATAGGGGCTGATGGAGGCACAATGGGGGCTGATGGAGGCACAATGGGGCTGATGGAGGCACAATGGGGCTGATGGAGGCACAATGGGGCTGATGGAGGCACTTGAGCTGATGGAGGCACAATGTGGCTGATGGAGGCACAAGGGGGCTGATGGAGGCACAATGGGGGCTGATGGAGGCACAATGGGGCTGATGGAGGCACAATGGGGCTGATGGAGGCATAATGGGGCTGATGGAGGCATAATGGGGCTGATGGAGGCACAATGGGGACTGATGGAGGCACAATGGGCTAATGGAGGCACTATGGGGGCTGATGGAGGCTCTATGGGGGCAGATGGAGGCACTATGGGGGCATATGGAGGCACTATGGGGGCTGTTTGAGGCATATTGGGGGCTTATGGAGGCATATGGGGGCTTATGGAGGCATATGGGGGCTGTTTGAGGGATATGCGGGGGCTGATGGATGTAGCAGAGCTGAATATGCTGCTGTTCAGCCATAGTTCTAGTGGGGAAGGGAATAGACAGATGTAGCAGGCTGTATATTTGGCGGTTTAGAATCAATGCTGGTGGAAGAGAGAATCAGATGTAGCAGAGCTGAATAAGCTGCTGTTCAGCCACAGTACTAATGGGGAAGGGAATAGACAGATGTAGCAGAGCTGTATATGTGGTGGGTCAGCATCAATGATGATGGAAGAGAGAAACAGATGTAGCAGAGCTGTATATGAGACTGTTCAGCCACAGTGCTGGTTGAAGAGATAAACAGACACATGTAGCTGAGCTGTATATGCATCTATACAGATACATAGTGTAAGGTTTATACACAACTGGAGTACAGCTGTAATGGAAAATCTGCATCAGTGCTGGTGGGTGGGGGATGGTCATGTTTTATGGGAGACAAAAGCACAGATTATACGTTTACTAGCTGACAAGCTTTTGAGCTAATGTATAATATGGAATTATATTTTTTGATAAACAAAATGGGTTTGTAAGAGATCAGACAGAGATGTTGTGTGTAAGGGTCCATTCACACGTACGCAAATGGGTCCGCATCCGTTCCGCAATTTTGCGGAACGGGTGTGGACCCATTCATTGTCTATGGGCACGAAATGGATGCGGACAGCACACAGTGTGCTGTCCGCATCCGCATCTGCGGAGCGCGGCCCCGATCTTCCAGTCCGCAGCTCCGCAAAAGATAGAACATGTCCTATTCTTGTCCGCAGCTTGCGGACAAGAATAGGCATTCCTATAGGGGGTGCCGGCCGGGTGTGTTGCGGATCCGCAACACACCACGCACGTGTGAATGGACCCTAAAACTGTGAAGAACAGCCACGTGTTACTGTACACTGAGCTCACTTATCACAGCTCTCTGAGTGAGGATTCCACAGCAGGGGGAGGGGACTCACAGACACTGCAGGCTGCCAGATTGATGAGTCATTCTCTTCACATGAACTAGCACGCAAGGACTGAGCCCTCAGTGTGATGTCATAAGGAGGCGTGGCCGGCCTTCACTCAAACTGCCTAAGCCCGCCCAGCCTTAGCAGCAGAAAACCAGGAAGTGAACAGCAGACTGACTGCAGGTGAGGATGAATTTGCAAGATGGGAATAACCCTTTAATGCCAACCATACCTTATCATTGTAGACAGTGGCATAGCATGGGGGGGGGGGGGTGTCGGGAGTGCGGTTGCCCCGGGGGCCAAATTGCAGGGGCCATCCGGCAGTTCAATGAGGGCCACAGGAGCCTATGGCTCTCATCCCCTCTGTTTGCCTTATAGGTCTGAGGAGGAGTAGAATGGTGCAGGACATCATGGTCTTGCAAGATGATGTCCAGGAGGGGAACTAATGTCTTTTATCTAGTGGCACTACAGGGGGCATTATAATACAGGGTATACTACAGAAGGTCATTATAACTACATGGGGCACTGCAGCAGATCTCTTTAACTACTTGGGACACTATAGGAGGCATTATAAGTACTGCAGACACTATATTGGACTTCATTACTACTGCAGGCTCTTTAGGGGTGCCTCATAGAGGGGTCTTGTTACTGCTTGTGGCACTATAGGAGGCCTTATTTCTACTAGGGACTCGATGGGGTCATTATTAATTTTGGGGGTGCTGTGGGGGCATTATTCAGCACAATATGGAGGGCATAACTACTAATGGGGTTGCTATTGGGTGTACTGCAGTGAACAATATTACTAGAGATGAGCGAATCGAAGTTGACAAAGTGGAATTCGATCCAAATTTCAGGAAAAATTTGATTAGTCCCGGTGTCGAATTTCCTCGCGCTCCTTGGTAACGAATCAGATTTTTTTCTAAAATGGCTGCTGCACATGTTAAAAAGAGGAAGAAACCTGGGAACGAGGGATCACCCACAATGCCATGCAGCTAGCCAGCCCCTGTGATGTCACAGCTCTGTAAAAAGTATCATCCTGCTCGGTCTCCACCATTTTCCAGTGAAGTTATTGACAAAAATGACTACTGTTGAGCAGTTCAGGGAAAGATTATTCATAGTGTAGGGATAGAATAGAGAGGCATTATCCATAATATAGGGAGAGAACAGGGGCCAATAGAACAGTGTAAAGCCTGAGTAGTAGGAGCTATTCTACACTGCTCAAAAAAATAAAGGGAACACAAAAATAACACATCCTAGATCTGAATTAATTAAATATTCTTCTGAAATACTTTGTTCTTTACATAGTTGAATGTGCTGACAACAAAATCACACAAAAATAAAAAAAATGGAAATCAAATTTTTCAACCCATGGAGGTCTGGATTTGGAGTCACACTCAAAATTTAAGTGGAAAAACACACTACAGGTTGATCCAACTTTGATGTAATGTCCTTAAAACAAGTCAAAATGAGGCTCAGTAGTGTGTGTGGCCTCCACGTGCCTGTATGACCTCCCTACAACGCCTGTGCATGCTCCTGATGAGGTGGCGGACGGTCTCCTGAGGGATCTCCTCCCAGACCTGGACTAAAGCATCTGCCAACTCCTGGACAGTCTGTGGTGCAACGTGACGTTGGTGGATAGAGCGAGACATGATGTCCCAGATGTGCTCAATTGGATTCAGGTCTGGGGAACGGGCGGGCCAGTCCATAGCATCAATGCCTTTGTCTTGCAGGAACTGCTGACACACTCCAGCCACATGAGGTCTAGCATTGTCTTGCATTAGGAGGAACCCAGGGCCAACCGCACCAGCATATGGTCTCACAAGGGGTCTGAGGATCTCATCTCGGTACCTAATGGCAGTCAGGCTACCTCTGGCGAGCATAT